>NC_052327.1:34993537-35345667 GCF_016432855.1 Salvelinus namaycush
TCTCTAACTGCTTGTTGTGACTGTCTTGGTCTCTGTTTTGACTGTCGTCTCTAACTGCTTGTTGTGACTGTCTTGGTCTCTGTTTTGACTGTAGTCTCTAACTGCCTATTGTGACTGTCTTGGTCTCTGTTTTGACTAGTCTCTAGCTGCCTGTTGTGACTGTCTTGGTCTCTGTTTTGACTGTAGTCTCTAACTGCTTGTTGTGACTGTCTTGGTCTCTGTTTTGACTGGTAATCTCTAACTGCTTGTTGTGACTGTCTTGGTCTCTGTTTTGACTGTAGTCTCTAACTGCCTTTTGTGACTGTCTTGGTCTCTGTTTTGACTGTAGTCTCTAACTGCTTGTTGTGACTGTCTTGGTCTCTGTTTTGACTGTAGTCTCTAACTGCTTGTTGTGACTGTCTTGGTCTCTGTTTTGACTGTAGTCTCTAACTGCTTGTTGTGACTGTCTTGGTCTCTGTTTTGACTGGTAATCTCTAACTGCTTGTTGTGACTGTCTTGGTCTCTGTTTTGACTGTAGTCTCTAACTGCTTGTTGTGACTGTCTTGGTCTCTGTTTTGACTGTCGTCTCTAACTGCTTGTTGTGACTGTCTTGGTCTCTGTTTTGACTGGTAATCTCTAACTGCTTGTTGTGACTGTCTTGGTCTCTGTTTTGACTGTAGTCTCTAACTGCTTGTTGTGACTGTCTTGGTCTCTGTTTTGACTGTCGTCTCTAACTGCTTGTTGTGACTGTCTTGGTCTCTGTCTTGACTGTAGTCTCTAACTGCCTCTGTCTCTTCAGTGTGATACAGTGTCTTTATCTCTTTCAGTGTGTCTTTCTCTGGCTTTGCTCAGTTGTTTATCAACTCCTGTCTCTGTATGAGGCAGCTGGTTGTTGCTGTGTCTTGAGTATCCTTCTCCCTCTCTATTTCAGGAGACTGGGAGCATCACGGAGACCGCGCCAGCTAATCCAAGATGTGTATGTCACAACTGTCTCTCAGCACCGAGGGTGAGGCAGTGACTTACTGAAGTATGGGGTGATGGCTTCTTGACCACCCACAACGCACTGTAACAGTTCTAAGGGGAACAGGAGAGCAGAGGACATAATGCTTTCTTGAATAGATCATTACTGGCAGGAGGCAACCTCTTTGCCTTTGATCTTCTAGCCATGTCCTTGAGGGAGGCAAGCAAGATGCTCTGCTAAACGACAAAGAGAAAACACATGCTTGTCTGTCTGTACCAGCTGCCTCTACTAAAAGCCATACCCAGAACTGGGCCCTGCCTGCCTGCCAGGAGAATAGCAACCACGCCCTTTACTGTGTTGGCCAGACAACTGAGATTAAACAGGTTTCCATAATCCAGAACAGGACCAAAAATACAAGTACCTGACAGAATAAAATGTGCTGTGCCCATTAGAGCTAATGGCAATGTATGTGTCACGTCCTGACCATAGAGAGCCCTTATTTTCTATGGTAGAGTAGGTCAGGGCGTGACTGGGGGTTAGTCTAGTTTATATTTTCTATGTGGGGTTCTAGTTTTGTTTTTCTATGTTGGTGATTTTGTATGATTCCCAATTAGAGGCAGCTGGTAATCGTTGTCTCTAATTGAGGATCATATTTAGGTAGCTTGTTTTTACCTGTGTTTTGTGGGATATTGTTTATGGGTAGTTGTATGTCAGCACTCCCTTGTCGTTTCGTTCTTGCTTTATTGTTTTGTGCGTTTCAATAAATATAGATGTGGAACCCAGATCACGCTGCACGTTGGTCCGAGTATGCTTCTAACGATCGTGACAGTATGGAACACTCTGACCCTGAAACATTGTGCCATACTGAATGAAACACACCGAAACAGCCAGGACACAATGTTGCAGTAAACTGCATACATTCCCAACCCCATATACTTTGATAGACCTTGACGTAGGATATCAGGCATAGAGTACCGAATCTTGTTTGCAGTGAGTGGCCTAGTGTTCGCCTTTACCCTTACTATACGCTGGGTGTCAACAGACAAGCTTTCCCCCCAAGCCCTTACATAAGCAAACATAATGTAATCCAACAGCAGTATGCTGAATCACCAGAGTGACAAATGCCAGGAACTATTTGTGCTGTGTAATAATAACACCAGTCCACTGACAGGGAATGGAAAGGGTCTGGAAAAAGACAGCTAGAGGGCAGTTCAAAATATGTAAATTATATCCAGTCAAAACATGCAAAACCCCAAAAGAACGTCGACACACAGGACTACTACTTACTCCAAAGTGTAATAAAGCTGAGAAGGTGGTAGATACAGTAAGTTGTGCATTGTTTACCTGTTCAGAGTTGTGTCCTGTTGCTACAGAATCAGATGAGTGGAGTGTGTGGTGCTCTCAGGGGACTAGTTCTATTTATTTGAATTTCTTTACAGCTGAGCGGCATCTCCTGGCCTCTCCTTTCTTTGCAGGAAAACAATTGGGAGAAACTTGACTCAGCCTGTGAAGTGTTGCTGTAGTACATGCCCATCCCACAGAGCTCTGTCTATGTGTGTCAGTCCTGTCTTGTCTTGCCCTCCCCAGACACAAAACTACTTCCCCATCTTTCACTCCCACTCAGAGCCACACATAACCACAACCTCTCTCAAGTTACTGTTATGTTTGAGTAACTTTGGCATTGCAATTGTATTATGTAACACCTCTTATGAATTATTGTGAAGACAGACCAGACAGACACCATACAAATGGTAGTCAGAGTCAATCATTACACTGTTGTGTGTGAAAGCACACAAAACACACCTTAAACTTAGCGTAGGCATGGGCTCTGTAGGCTTAAGCTCACTTGATAAACCAGCTCCTGCGTAACAGTATGGTGACAGCGAGGCCTCTAAATTTAGGAAAGAGAAGGTCTCTTACACCATTCAGCAGAGATAAGAGAACCAGCTCCCTTAATACCAACAGCAACTCAGTTATAGAGGAAGTGTTTACAGACATACTATATGGAATGTTGGTACAGAGGCTATGCTCTCTTTAAAGGCCTGGCATGTGACAATCTCTCCAAATTGTTTCTCTCTCTGTGATGAAAAAAGCTGAAGTTACATGCAGTAGTACCACACCCAACCTGGCATGTGTCACATTTTGTGGGTCACTCATACCACATACCATATTTCCTCTATCAAGACATACTAATGTAGTAATATCGCCAAATAAAATACAATGTTACACCCATGCTTGCGGTGCTGCACATGATTATGAGTGTATGTGTATCAACTCAATCAACACAGTATTGTTCAGCGTAAATGTGTGTGTCTTGTTATTGCACCCTGCTGTACAGTATGTCCAGGACACTCATGCCCTGTTCTTAGCTCATAAATGCTGGTAGAGAACAATGGAATGCCCTGGGCTGCATTCTCACCTCAGAATTCAGATTATTTTTGGGCAGAGAGTCAAGAAATGTCAGGGCTGGCATGGTATCTGAGGGCAGAGTAGAAGCTGCTACACTAGATTTTCCTTATGCGATCACGTAATTTTGGCCTAGTTGCTGTCTTTCTTGCATTGATATGTGTGTAAAAGTACATGCGAATATGCATGTGCAAAGTGCGTGCAGGTGCGTCTCTGCGTGTGTGAGTGGGTTTCCACTGCATTGCTTACTTTTCCCCAAGTTGTGAGTGGACTTCTGCTTGAATTGGGGCGTGTCTCTTCTCTTCATCTTCTTTAATATCTGGGCCAATTATGCAAAATGTACAGGAAACACCTAAACTGCAGAATACAAGGCAAGATTATAAAACCATGGTTCACAGAGCATAAAAATAGAACTCACTAGCTAGATTACACTACACTATCATTATCATAAGGCTCAAAGCTGGGTCTTTACAGTGTTGTAACTGCTATACATTTAGTAATTTAATCATTTGAGGAAAAAATATCAGAATTGGGCTGCCTGTGCAAATGCATCCTACGAGAGACAGAATAAGTGGTTACAGTGCATTCAGAAAGTATTCATACCCCTTGATTTTTTCAAAATGTTGTTGTTACAGCCTGAATTGTAAATGGACAAAATTGAGATTTTGTGTCAATGGCCTACACACAATACCCCATAATGTGAAAGTATTTTTTTAATACATTTTTACAAATTGATAAATAATAAAAGCTGAAATGTCTTGAGTCAATAAGTACTCAACCCCTTTGTTATGGCAAGCCTAAATAAGTTCAGGAGTAAAAATATAAAGTTAAAAAGTTTAAAAAAGCACCAGACCATTTTTTTTCAATTTTTGCATAAAACGACATACCCAGATCTAACTGCCTGTAGCTCAGGACCTGAAGCAAGGATATGCATATTCTTGAAACCATTTGAAAGGAAACACTTTGTAGTTTGTGGAAATGTGAAATGAATGTAGGATTATATAACACATTAGATCTGGTAAAAGAATAAGATGGTGCCGACAGAGATTGTCGCCTCGCTTCGAGTCCTTAGGAAACTATGCAGTGTTTTGTTTTTTTATGTATTATTTATTACATTGTTACACCAGGAAATCTTAAGTCTTATTACATACAGCCGGGAATAACTATTGGATATAAGAGCGACGTCAATTTACCAGGAATACGACTTTCCCGAAGCGGTTACTCTGTTTGGACCACCACCCAGGACAATGAATCTAATCACAAAACAAAAGAAGGGGCAGACGGAGCGGCCTCCTGGTCAGGCTTCGTAGACGTGCACATCGCCCACCTCTCCCGAGTATACTATTCGCCTACTACCTGATAACAAGGTAGACGAAATTCGAGCAAGGGTTGCCTTCCAGAGAGACATCAGAGATTGTAACAACCTATGTTTCACAGAAACATGGCTCCCTCGGGATATGTTGTCGGAATCGGTTCAGCCACTGTGCTTCTACCATGCATCGCGCCGACAGAGATAAACACCTCTCTGTGAAGAGGAAGGGCGGGGGTTTATGATTCATGATTAATGACTCATGGTGTAATCATAACAACATTCAGGAACTCAAATCCTTCTGCTCACCCGACCTAGAATTCCTTAAAATCAAATGCCGGCCATATTACCTCCCAAGAGAATTCTCATCAGTTATCGTCACAGCTGTGTACATTCCCCCTCAAGCAGACACCACGACGGCCCTCAAGGAACTTCACTAGACTCTATGTAAACTGGAAACCATATATCTTGAGGCTGCATTTATTGTAGCTGGGGATTTTAACAAAGCAAATTTGAGAACAAGGCTACCTAAATTCTATCAGCATATTGATTGTAGTACTCGCGGGGGTAATACACACGATCACTGCTACTCTAACTTCCGCGATGCATATAAAGCCCTCCCTTTGGCAAATCCAACCACGATGCCATCTTGCTCCTACCGTCTTGCCAGTACAGGGACAAAGTGGGGTCGCAATACAACGGATCAGACACGAGACGTATGTGGCAGGGTCTACAGGAAATCCCGGACTACAAAAAGAAAACCAGCCACGTCACGGACACCGACGTCATGCATCCAGACAAACTAAACACCTTCTTTGACCGCTTTAAGGATAATACAGTGCCACTGTCGCGGCCCGCTAACAAGGACTGAGCCCCCCTCTCCTTCTCCGTGGCCGAAGTGAGTAAAACATTTAAACGTGTTAACCCTTGCAAAGCTGCTGGCCCAGACGGCATCCCTAGCTGCGTCCTCAGAGCATGCACAGACCAGCTGGAAGATGTGTTTACGGACATATTCAATCGCTCCCTATTCCAGTCTGCTGTCCCCACATGCTTCAAGATGGCTACCATTGTTCCTGTACCCAAGAAGACAAAAATAACTGAACTAAATGACTACCGCCCCGTAGCACTCACTTCTGTCATCATGAAGTGCTTTGAGAGACTAGTCAAGGATCATATCACCTCTACCTTACCTGCCACCCTAAACCCACTTCAGTTTGCATACTGCCCAGACGATGCAATCGCCATCACACTGCACACTGCCCTAGCCCATCTGGACAAGAGGAATACCTATGTAAGAATGTTGTTCATTGACTACAGCTCAGCATTCAACACCATAGTACCCTCCAAGCTCATCATCAAGCTGGAGACCCTGGGTCTCAACCCCGCCCTGTGCAATTGGGTCCTGGACTTTCTGACGGGCCACCCCCAGGTGGTGAAGGTAGAAGACAACATCTCCACTTCGCTGACCCTCAACACTGGGGCCCCACAAGGGTGCGTGCTCAGCCCCCTGCTGTACTCCCTGTTTACCCACGACTGCGTGGCCATGCATGCCTCCAACTCAATCATCAAATTTACAGATGACACAACAGTAGTGGGCTTGATTACCAACAACGACGAGACAGCCTACAGGGAGGAGGTGAGGGCTCTGGGAGTGTGGTGCCAGGAAAACAACCTCTCACTCAACGTCAACAAAACAAAGGAGATGATCGTGGACTTCAGGAAACAGCAGAGGGAGCACCCCTCTATCTACATCGAAATGACAGCAGTGGAGAAGGTGGAGAGGTTTTAGTTCCTCAGTGTACACATCACAGACAAACTGAAATGGTCCACCCACACAGGCAGTGTTGTGAAGAAGGCACAACAGCGCCTCTTCAACCTCAGGAGGCTGAAGACATTTGGCTTGTCACCCAAAATCCTGACACACTTTCACAGATGCACAATCGAGAGCATCCTGTCTCGCTCTATCACAGCTTGGTACAGCAACTGCACTGCCCTCAACCACAAGGCTCTCCAGAGGGTAGTGAGGTCTGCACAACGCATTACCGGGGGCAAACTACCTGCCCTCCATGACACCTACAGCACCCGATGTCACAGGAAGGCCAAAAAAATAATCAAGGACAACAATCACCCGAGCCACTGCCATTTCACACCGCTACCATCCAGAAGGCGAGGTCAGTACAGGTGCATCAAAGCTGGGACCGAGAGACTGAAAAACAGCTTCTATCTCAAGGCCATCAGACTGCTAAACAGCAGTCACTAACTCAGAGAGGCTGCTTTCTATACTGAGACCCAATCACTGGCCACTTTAATAAATGGATCACTAGTCACTTTAAACAATGCCACTTGAAATAATGCCACTTTAATAATGTTTACATATCTTACATTACTCCTATTACATGTATATACTGTATTTTATACCATCTATTGCACCTTGCCTGTGCCGCTCGGCCATCGCTCATCCATATATTTATATGTACATATTCTCATTCACCCCAGTAGATTTGTGTGTATTAGGTAGTCGTTGGGGAATTGTTAGATTACTTGTTAGATTTTACTGCACTGTCGGAACTATAGGCACAAGCATTTCGCTACATTCGCATTAACATCTGCTAACCATGAGTATGTGACCAATAAACCCCGGAAACAGCAGGGGTTCAAACTGTTAAACCCAGTTCCTACATTTTAATATAAAAATGGATTTTATTTATTTTAAAACTATGCTACATTTTATCTCAGGGACCCTCAGGATGACACATGAGAGCCATATTACTGAATGTAAGTACATTATTTACCTTCAGAGGTGAATGTATCAAACCAGTTACCGAGATAAAAGTTGTTGTTGTTGTTGTGCACTCTCCTCAAACAATGGTATTTTTTCACTGTATAGCTACTGTGAAATGGACAGTGCAGTTGAATTAACAAGATTTCAAGCTTTCTGCACATATAAGACACGCATATGTCCTGGAAAGTTGGCTGTTACTTACAACTTCATTCTAGTCACATTAGCGCACGTTAGCAAAAACCGTCCCAGTATAGGGACACCGATCCCGTAGTTAACCACTTTAACCCAATGCTGGCGCTAAGACCACACTCATGAGCTGTCTAGGGCCATAGGCAAACAAGAAAATGCTCGGCCAGAGGTGGCGCTCCTAGTAGGCCGGTGACTTTAATGTAGGAAAACGGAAATCCATTTTACCTCATTTCTACCAGCATGTCACCTGTGCCTCTAGTGGTGAAAAAACTCTAGATCGCTTTTACTCCACACACAGAGATGCGTACAAAGCTCTCTGTCGCCCTCCATTTGGCAAATCTCACCATAACTCTATCCTCTTGAGCAAAAACTCAAACTTATAAGAAATCTAAGGTAACCTGTCTAAATGACTACCGACCCGTAGCACTCACGTCTGTAGCCATGAAGTGCTTTGAAATGCTGGTCATGGCTCACATCAACACCATTATCCCAGAAACCCTAGATCCACTCCAATTTGCATACCGCCCTAACAGATCCACAGATGATGCAATCTCTATTGCACTCCAGACTTCCCTTTCTCAGCTGGACAAAAGGAACACTTATGTGAGAATGCTATTCATTGACTTCAGCTTAGTGTTCAACACCATAGTGCCCTCAAAGCTCATCACTAAGCTAAGGACCCTGGGACTAAACACCTCCCTCTGCAACTGGATCCTGGACTTCCTGACAGGCCGCTCCCAGGTGGTAAGGTCGGTAACAACACATCTGCCACACTGATCCTCAACACAGGGGCCCCTCAGGGGTACGTGCTCAGTCCCCTCCTGTACTCCATGTTCACTCATGACTGCACGGCCAGGCACGACTACAACACCATTAATAAGTTTGCCGATGACACAACAGTGGTAGGCCTGGTCACCAACAACGACGAGACAGACTATAGGGAGGAGGTCAAAGACCTGGCCATCTAGGACAATAACCTCTCCCTCAACGTGATCAAGACAAAAAAGATGATTGTGGACTACAGGAAACTACAGGAAAGGAGGACCGAGCACGCCCCCATTCTCATCGACGGGTCTGTAGTGGAGCAGGTTGAGAGTTTCAAGTTCCTTGAGGTCCACATCACCAACAAACTAACATGGTCCATGCACATCAAGACAGTCGTGAAGAGGGCACAACAAAACCTACTCCCTCTCAGGAGACTGAAAAGATTTGGCATGAGTCCTTAGATCCTCAAAAGCTTCTACAGTTTGCATCACTGCCTGATATGGCAACTGCTCGGCCTCCAACCGCAAGGCACTACAAAGGGTAGTGCGTATGGCCAAGTACATCACTGGGGCCAAGCTTCCTGCCATCCAGGACCTCTATACCAGGCGGTGTCAGAGGAAGGCCCTAAAAATTGTCAAAGACTCCAGCCACCCTAGTCATAGACTGTTCTCTCTGCTACCGCACGGCAAGCGGTACCGGTGCGCCAAGTCTAGGTCCAAAAGGCTTCTAAACAGCTTCTACCCCCAAGACCTAAGACTCCTGAACATCTAATCAAATGGCTACCCAGACTATTTGCATAGCCCCCCCCCTCACCCCCTCTTTTACGCCGCTGCTAATCTCTGTTATTATCTATGCATAGTCACTTCAATAACTCTAACTCTAAATTACTATTGCCCTGTAGCACTCACGTCTGTAGCCATGAAATGCTTTGGAAGGCTGGTCATGGCTCACATCAACACCGTCATTCAAAACACCCTGGACCCACTCCAATTCACATACCGCCCCAACAGATTCACAGATGACGCAATCTCTATTGCACTCCACACTTCCCTTCCCCACCTGGAAAAAAGGAACACATATGTGAGAATGCACCGTGCCCTCCAAGTTCATCACTAAACTAAGGACCCTGGGATTAAACACCTCACTCTGCAACTTGATCCTGGGCAACACATCTGCCATGCTGACCCTCAACACGGGGGCCCCACAGGCGATCCTGTATTCCCTGTTCACCCACGACTGCATGGCCGCATACAACTGCAGCACCATCATTAAGTTTGCAGACGACACAGTGGTGGTAGGCCTGATCCCTGGCGATGATGAGACAGCCTACAGGGAGGAGGTCAGAGACATTGCAGTGTTGAGCAAGGACAACAACCTCTCCCTCATCGTCAGCAAGACAAAGGAGCTGATCACAGACTACAGGAAATGGAGGGCCGAGCACGCCCCATCCTCATCGACTGGGCTGTTGTGGAACAGGTCGAGATCTTTGGGACAAGTCTCTGAATGTCCTTGAGTGGCCCAGCCAGAGCACGGACTTGAACCCGATCGAACATCTCTGGAGAGACCTGAAAATAATTGTGCAGCGACGCTCCCCATCCAACCTGACAGAGCTTGAGATGATCTGCAGAGAAGAATGGGCAAAACTCCCCAAATACAGGTGTGTTCCAAGCTTGTAGCGTCATACCCAGAAAGACTCATAGCTGTAATCGCTACCAAAGGTGATTTTAACATGTATTGACTCAGGGGTGTGAATACGTATGTAAATGAGATATATCTGTATTTCATTCTCAATAAATTAGCAAATAATTCTGAAAACAAAATTATTGTCACACCCTGATCTGTTTCACCTGTCCTTGTGCTTGTCTCCAACCCCCTCCAGGTGTCGCCCATCTTCCCCATTATCCCCTGTGTATTTATACCTTTGTTTTCTGTTTGTCTGTGCCAGTTCATCTTGTTTGCCAAGTCAACCAGCATTTTTCTCCTGGCTCCTGTTTTTCCCAGTCTCTGTTTTTCTCTTCCTCCTGGTTCTGACCCTTGCCCATCCTGACTCTGTGCCTGGCTGCCTGACCATTCTGCCTGCCCCTGACCTCGAGCCTGTCTACTGCTCTGTACCGTTTTGGACTCTGACCTGGTTATGAACTCTTGCCTGTCCCCGACCTGCCTTTTGCATACCCCTTGGACTATAATAAATATCAGAGCTCAAACCATCTGCATCTGGGTCTCACCTTCTGTCGTTATAATTGTATTTAATCAATTTTAAATTCTGGCTGTATCACAACACAAAGTCAAGGGGTACGAATACTTTCTGAATGTACTGTAGGTACAGTAGGTATGCACATAAACAAAGGTGTATGTATTTATATGCAAGTGTGTTAGGTTTGAAGCTGCTCTTACCTGGTCTGTGTTGTTAAACAGTGGAGAACACCTCTCTCTCAGCTGCTTTAGACGGATGTGTGCGTGCAAGCAAAATGAGCAGGCGCACAGCTAGTTAATCCCTTCACTGCCGGCTGGGAAACGAAAATAACCAGTTTATGCAAATAATTGCACCATGAAGTGAAACTGTAAAATAACAAAAGTTATGTTTCAATAAGAGTGATACACTTTTGACTACATGTAGCCCAACTAAACCTAACTTTCCTGAGAGTATGATGGAAAGTGTTTCAATGTCCGTAAGCCAACTTCCTTATATGCTTTTTTTCTCTCTCTTTTTTTTGTCTTTCTTGAGCCAGTTCTGAAGCTATTTATACACCACAAATTGATTGGTCATAACTTCCTCATGCACATCTTTAGAGAGGAACTGGGTGCAATGCATGACTGAATTTACATATACATGTCTACAGACATTTGGTATCCAGTCAAATCACATTCTATTTGTCACGTCCCGAATACAACAACAATACAACAACCTTACTGTGAAATGCTTACTTACTAGCTCTTAACCCACAATGCAGTTCAAGAAATAGAATTAAGAAAATATTTACTGAATAAACTAAAGTAAACATTTTTATAAAAAGTAACACAGAAAATAACAGTAATGAGGCTCTATAGAGGTACAGGTTAGTCAAGGTAATTTGTACATGTAGGTACGTGCAAAGTGACTATGCATAGATAATAAACAGCGAGTAGCAGCAGTGTAAAAACAAAAGGGGGGGGTCAAAGTAAATAGTCCGGATGGCCATTTGATTAATTGTTCAGCAGTTTTATGGCTTGGGGGTAGAAGCTGTTAAGGAGCCTTTTGGTCCTAGACCTGGTGCTCCGGTACTGCTTGCCATGCGGTAGCAGAGAGAACAGTCTTGGCCGTACGCACTACCCTTTGTAGTGCCTTACGGTGAGATGCAGAGTAGTTGCCATACCAGGCGGTGATGCAACCAGTCAGGATGCTCTCGATGGTCCAGCTGTAGAACTTTTTGAGGATCTGGGGACCCATGCCAAATCTTTTTAGTCTCCTGAGGGGGAAAAGGTGTTGTTGTGCCCTCTTCACCACTGTCTTGCTGTGTTTGGACCGTGATAGTTTTTTTGGTGATGTGGACACCAAGGAACTTAAAACTCTCGACCTGCTCCACTACAGCCCCATCGATGTTAATGGGGACCTGTTCGGCCCTCCCTTTCCTGTAGTCCACGATCAGCTCCTTCGTCTTGCTCACGTTGAAGGAGAGGTTATAAACTTGAGCGATACCTCGACAATGTTCATAAGCTCAGAGCTTTGGTGGAGCAAATATGTTTCATAGTGGACCTCATGTAACGGAAGTGAAATGGCTAGCTAGTTAGCGGGTACGCGCTACTAGCGTTTCAATCAGTTACGTCACTTGCTCTGAAACCTAGAAGTAGTGTTGCACCTTGCTCTGCAAGGGCCGCGGCTTTTGTGGAGCGATGGGTAACGATGCTTCGTGGGTGACTGTTGTTGATGTGTGCAGAGGGTCCCTGGTTCGCGCCCGTGTCGGGGCGAGGGGACGGTTTAAAGTTATACTGTTACATTGATGCTGTTGACCCGGATCACTGGTTGCTGCGGAAAAGGAGGAGGTTGAAAGGGGGGTGAGTGTAACGGATGTGAAATGGCTAGCTAGTTAGCGGGTACGCGCTACTAGCGTTTCAATCAGTTACGTCACTTGCTCTGAAACCTAGAAGTAGTGTTGCACCTTGCTCTGCAAGGGCCACGGCTTTTGTGGAGCGATGGGTAACGACGCTTCGTGGGTGTCAGTTGTTGATGTGTGCAGAGGGTCCCTGGTTCGCACCCGTGTCGGGGCGAGGGGACGGTTTAAAGTTATACTGTTACACTCAGACAACAATACGTAAGTTGCCAAAAAAAAGTATTTATCATGATGGACTGTGAAAACCCAAGGGATCATCATCTATTAACGTACTGTCCTTACGACCAATTGAAGTCCTTCATTCATCAGAGCATCATTTCCTCCTGTTACCTTTACTGTAATTGTCATTTGAAACCATATCAGCCTGAAGATGACCATGGCAGAGCGGGTATTAGATTTTCTTCAATTTAAATAATTGAGGATGTGAGGAAGTTCAGATGGTGTTCAAGGTACAGTGTTCTGATACTATGTGTGCACTGCAGTCTGCTCCTCCCTGCTTTCCAACCTCAACCTCCTGTCCATACCTTTAGTGCCCCCTGTGGGATATAATGTGTTGTTACAGCAGGGATAGGTCCTGACGGAGCTAATTTCAAAAACTGTAGTACAAATTGTTGTGGGGAAATGTGAGACTATGGTGTGTCAGATGTGCCTCCTCCAGGGTAATAAGAATTTGAATTGGATCTTTTCTTAGTCCAGTCAGATCTCACTCCTTCTCAATATCTCTCTTTGGTCAGTACAAAGATCTGGCACATGCTACTTACTGTACCTCATAGTCCAGTCATAACTGAAGTAGAGGAGCTTCTGATTGTGATTTAAATGTTACTTTCTGTTGTAATATATTCAGCATCAACCTGTCACATGCAAAAACATTTGATTCAACAAATCCAATGAAGACAAATGTGTTCTATTATTGTTAAATGGGTTCTATATTGTTCTATTCTAACACAAACTGACACCACATGTTTAACTGTAAGAAAGCTTTATTAGAAAAGCATTCATTGGCACGGGCAGAGTGGAAGTTAACATTGGCCTAACTAGAATATCAAATGGATTAATGGATATTCTGGATACTCCAGGGTGGCGTTCTCCCTCAAGGGTTAAAGTTGACCATCTTCAGGAAGAGAAGACCCTCAGAGAAGCTACCCACCCCAGGGAGAAGAGTACTTGTGGCTCCTGTTGGGTCTCATGGGAAGAATCTGATCCAACAGTATTTCCAACAGTAGCTGCTGCTCCTGCACAACGACCTGGATCAGTAGGAGCTGGATCAAATCTGTCACCTGCCTCTGTGGTTTGGGGTTGACTGGTGAAGAATTCAACCAGGTGAATGGACTATCCCTCCTTCCTGCACTCTCGTCGGCTATTCTCCCATTCCTACTCAGCCTTGGCACGGGAGGCGGGCATGTGCCACTGTCTGATAAGAGTCCACTCTGCCAATGGGACCAAGAGGTTGTGAGAGGGGCACCTCTCGCCCACCTGCACTGCTCTCCTACTGGTCAGTATAGCAGAGTGGCCTGTGCTACCTGTATGGCTGGATGTAGATCTGGGCAGGCGGTGACATCCGTCATCTCCGGCTACATTAGCTGGGTGGGCTACACAGGAACAACGTCTCGGTGCTTCTGAAGATCAAGGGCTCAGACGGTAATATGACCTGTCTGACGTCCATTAGCTCTGGTAGCTGCTGGTCCTGCATAGCAGACCGTATTTGTAAGAACTAGATCTTTCCGACACACACCTTCCTGATATGGCATTGGCAGGCCTGGCTAGCAGCGGGGAGGCAGATGGGTCAGGGATGGGAGAAACAGGTGGACAAGGCACTCGGATGGAAGGAACCGGAGAGGCAGGCGGGGCAGGTATCAGAAGGTCCGACACTAGGTTGACAGTTGGGGTAGGTACCAGAAGGTCAGATACTGGTCTGGCAGTTGGGGTAGGTACCAGAAGGTCAGATACTGGGCTGACAGTTGGGGTAGGTACCAGAAGGTCAGATACTGGTCTGGCAGTTGGGGTAGGTACCAGAAGGTCAGATACTGGTCTGGCAGTTGGGGTAGGTACCAGAAGGTCAGATACTGGTCTGGCAGTTGGGGTAGGTACCAGAAGGTCAGATACTGGTCTGGCAGTTGGGGTAGGTACCAGAAGGTCAGATACTGGGCTGACAGTTGGGGTAGGTACCAGAAGGTCAGATACTGGTCTGGCAGTTGGGGTAGGTACCAGAAGGTCAGATACTGGTCTGGCAGTTGGGGTAGGTACCAGAAGGTCCGACACTAGGTTGACAGTTGGGGTAGGTACCAGAAGGTCAGATGCTGGGCTGACAGTTGGGGTAGTTACCAGAAGGTCAGAAGGTCTGCAAGCCATCATCGGACAGAGAATGTCTAACCTGAGCAGGAGGGTGATCCTGGGTGTCAGAGCTGATAGTGAATTGTGGACTCTCAGGTACGGAAAGGCAAGGGGGAAAAAAGAGCACTGTCTTATATTTTCAATGTTTGTTGCTTGAAAATATGCGCTATGAGCAAGCGTTTAGGTGAATGTTTATTCTCAGCCAACTATAGACCACTCAACTGCATGTAGTGCGTGGGGGGAAACAACAACACTTTATTCTAATTGGAGATTTCACAATGTCAGTCAAACTGTAGCTGCACTATCAAAACTAGCTATAATCAGAATTTGGATTGCCTTTCTATTAGTAATGATCTTGGGCCTAACAACACCTGCGCCAATATATCCTCTAAACACCGGCTTCCTGGACATTATCTCTTAATTACAGACAGTAGCATACAAGTTGCAAAATAGAACTCAATTGAGTGAACATGAAATGTATTTCAATTTGAATGAAACAGGCCTATCGCATAATGTAGGCAATTTACATTTCAATGCAGTCATCTCGGTTTTAATTTGAAGCATTGTTTGTATCAAGTGCAAAGACATTGGCAACTTTTATTTGTAGTCAACTTTGTTCTTTGTTCTTGGTGGTCTCGGAGAGGCAGATAAACCATGTCATTTTATGCTTAGAGGATATCTCCAGTGAGGCGGGAGGACAAAACAGCATCCAACGACGCATTTAGCTGTTCTACGAGTGGTCTGAGGCACGAGTTAGATTACGAGCGTTTTCAAGTGTTTAGGAAGAAAAAGATTGGAGATTTAACGATGGATCCTCCTACGAAGGTTCTGAAGATGAATTTAGTCTTAAAATGCTTTTTTAGAAACCGGGCCCAGGTTGATAACTCCTGCTTGCGCCTCCTGTACATCAGATGGCGCCAAAGTGTCCACTGTTTCTTTTCGTCGTTAAAGGAAGCCGACTTTATGAAGCATGCTGTGTTTTGCTCCACGTAAGTGAACGTTTGAGACGCCAGCAAGAATAAGCAAGACCTAGCGAGAAGCATTGAGATGAATGGTTATGATGATAACAACAGCAATACAAATAACAAAACATTGTTTAAATGCTACTATTATCAATAATAGTAATAGCACTACTACTACTACTAATTTTATAATTATAATAATCAACTTTAGAACACACATTTAAATCCTGTTGTTATTTAGCCCATTCATATTACACTGTACACAATGTTCTGTCATTCATATTACACTGTACACAATGTTCTGTCATTCATATTGCACTGTACACAATGTTCTGTCATTCATATTACACTGTACACAATGTTCTGTCATTCATATTACACTGTACACAATGTTCTGTCATTCATATTACACTGTACACAATGTTCTGTCATTCATATTGCACTGTACACAATGTTCTGTCATTCATATTACACTGTACACAATGTTCTGTCATTCATATTACACTGTACACAATGTTCTGTCATTCATATTGCACTGCACACAATGTTCTGTCATTCATATTACACTGTACACAATGTTCTGTCATTCATATTACACTGTACACAATGTTCTGCCATTCATATTACACTGTACACAATGTTCTGTCATTCATATTACACTGTACACAATGTTCTGTCATTCATATTGCACTGTACACAATGTTCTGTCATTCATATTACACTGTACACAATGTTCTGTCATTCATATTACACTGTACACAATGTTCTGTCATTCATATTACACTGTACACAATGTTCTGTCATTCATATTACACTGTACACAATGTTCTGTCGTTCATATTACACTGTACACAATGTTCTGTCATTCATATTGCACTGTACACAATGTTCTGTCATTCATATTACACTGTATACAATGTTCTGTCATTCATATTACACTGTACACAATGTTCTGTCATTCATATTACACTGTACACAATGTTCTGTCATTCATATTACACTGTATACAATGTTCTGTCGTTCATATTACACTGTATACAATGTTCTGTCATTCATATTACACTGTACACAATGTCCTGTCATTCATATTACACTGTACACAATGTTCTGTCATTCATATTGCACTGTATACAATTTCCTGTACATTGCATCGCAGTAAATGGGAGTCCATTATACTCAGGAGCACCTCTAGTTTCCAAATCCACAGAATTACACCACAATCATCGTCACTGCTAATTTTGTGGCCCTTAAAGTTTTGGCAATCAGCTGAAATCCAATAGTTTTTTCATGTTGTACATAGATATTACACCGTAAACAATTTTCTGTATATTATATCACAGTAAAAGGGGGGTCCATTCTACTTAGGAGCACCTGTAAACTCTGTGGATTTGGAAACTAGAGGTGCTCATGAGTTGAATGGACACCTCTTTTATTGTGACACAATGTACAGGAAATTGTGTACGGTCCAATATGTATGTTTTGCATGCAACGAATGGGCAGAGTTTGCACATTTTAGACCATTCCATTGGCCCTTAAGTAAAATCACCACCCACCCGGGGCACCAGGCCATGCAAAACAAACTGATTGACTCCTTTTTAAGGGCCTCAAAATGAGCAGCGACAATGCTGGGGTGTAATATCTGTGAATTTGGAAACTAAAGCTGCTCCTTAGCTGAATGGACCCCCTTTTACTGCGAAATAAAGGTTACATTTAAATATATATATATATTTAAATTTACTCCTATTTACTCAGCAATGTTTTTTTGTCCGTGTACTCCTATAATTTATTGGACTGTACGCACACACACACACACACACACACACACACACACACACACACACACACACACACACACACACACACACACACACACACACACACACACACACACACACACACACACACACGTATATATGGTTACATTTAAATATATATATATTAATGTAACCATATATATATATGTGTGTGTGTGTGTGTGTGTGTGTGTGTGTGTGTGTGTGTGTGTGTGTGTGTGTGTGTGTGTGTGTACAGTCCAATAAATCATAGGAGTACACGGACCAAGAAACATTGCTGACCAAATATATTTTTTAATCGTGTAATATATTTTAGAAAATCTTTTTAAAATTCTTTGTATAATACCTATTATACAATATATTAATAATTGTGCACATTTTCCATCAATTTTGCCCTAATTATTAATGTACAAAGTGCACAAGATAGGACTCTTATTCTGAAAGATTTCACAAAGCCGTGACCCGGAAGTACTTTGTTGTTAATGTTTAGACAATAATTTTTTTAGACATCATAAATAAAGACAGGTTGATGACACTTTTCTACTATTACGTGGGGGACTTTTATTTCGAAAATTTACGAAAATGCCGTGACCAGGAAGTACTTTTTTAGTGTTGCTGACGAGACGCTGATTTTTGCGCCGTTGTTTTTGTCCAAAAACGAACATAGCTACAGGTATTTTGACTTTTCTAGGTGTTAGCAGTAGTTTTGTGTGTTTTCGTGTTGTGCATTCTGGTTGAGTCATATAGCTAAACCAACAATCTTGTGTTTCCATCCGGTATGAGCACTGCAGGCAAGCAAACTAGCTAACTAGCTGGCTGGTTGGCTAGCTAGTCAGCAAACGTTCACGTTTGGTTTAGTTCGTACACTTTTTGCTTTGAAATCTGTGGTCGTCCACATCCACAACACCATGAAACATTGAACGTCTGTGTCAAGTGAGGTCTTGTTTGCATTAGCCATGCCTTTTTATATTATATTCTCTTCACACATTATTTTCTGTCACTTTCCCCAGACAGAAAATTAGACTGCACCCCTTCCCTCCGTCTATCAAGATGGAGAACTTGATTAATGAACACCAAAGCCGCAATGATCCAGAGAACAAGGCAAATAACATTGATTCACCTGAAATAAAGATTGAAATAGATGAGGTGCGCATTGAGTACACTCAACAGATGAACACACTGGAAGAAGAGAATCTAAGTGATCAGCCAGCAAACCAAGCAGACAGTTCGGATTCATCCCAGGAGGATTCTGAGTCTGATTCAGAGTCTTTCTCTTGTACCCAGTGTGACAAGAGCTTCCGTACCGCCTTACATTTGAAAAAGCACCAGATTATTCACACTGATAAAACCCTACACTATTGCATAACTTGTGAGAAGAGCTTCCCTTATGCATCACTCTTAAAGCAGCACCTAACAATGCATGATGCTGACAGAACATACTGTTGCACGAAATGCGAAAAGAGCTTCCGATCTGCACCGTGCCTAAGGAAGCACCTGACAACGCACGGTGAGAAGAATCACGGTTGCACCGAGTGCAATAGGAAATTCTGTTCAGCATCTCGCTTAAAAAGGCACATGACAACACATAGCGGGGAAAGACCACATGTTTGCACCGCCTGCGGGAAGAGTTTTACACGACCAGAGAGCTTAAAGAATCATCAGTTAAATCACCAAGGGGAGAAGCTGCACACCTGCCACGACTGTGGAAAGAGCTACAGTGTGCTGAAGTTCCTTAAAGAACATATGAAAGTCCACGAGGGTCCCCACATCTGCTCTCAGTGTGGGAAGAGCTACACACTCCTCTACAACTTGAAAATGCATATGTCAGCAGCGCATGGAGAGGAAAAAGCATTGCCTTGCTCTGAATGTGGGAAAAGTTTTGTCTCAGAGTACCGTCTGCGAAAACATCAGAAGCAAGTACACAGAACAGCCTTCCCCTGCCCTGAATGTGGGCGAAGCTTCTCCACACTGTCCATATTGCAAGAGCATCAGTCAAACCATACTGGTATCAAACCGCATTCTTGTGAGGAGTGTGGGAAGAGCTTTGGCCTTCTGGATGGTCTTCAGAGGCACCAGTACACACACAGGCCCAAACCAGAAAAATCCTGCCTCTGTGAGGAGTGTGGAAAAAGCTTTCTTAACCTCACCCAACTGGCCAGACATAAACAAGTTCATTCCAATGTTAAGTCCCACACTTGTGAGGAGTGTGGTAAAAAATTCAAACAGATCGGAGGTTTGAGAATTCACCGCCGTACTCACACAGGGGAGACGCCGTTCTCTTGCAAAGAGTGCAGTAAAACATTTACGCAGGCCAGCTCCTTGAAGGTTCATATGTTAACCCACACAGGAGAGAGGTCATTCTCTTGTAAGGAGTGTGGCAAGACATTCAACATCGCAAAGACATTACGGCTTCACATGCGCATTCACACAGGAGAGAAACCACATAAATGCCCTGATTGTGGGAAGGGATACCATCACGCTCAGGGACTCAGAATGCACCTGCTATTTCACAAGGGGGAACGACGGCACACATGTACTTACTGTGACAAGAGTTTCTTTCTGCCAGGACATTTAAGAGCACACATCCGACTACACACTGGAGAGAAACCTTACCTCTGCTCTAATTGTGGGAAGAGTTTCAATCGTGCTTGGAATTTAAAGCAACACAAGAAAATATGTCAGTGATTCATTTCACCACAAACTGAACTTTCCACAGCATGTTATTGTGGGGCTCCTTTTTTGTAATATTATGCCTATGATACATTGTGCTCTATGCCAAACTAGTCTAATAATACATAAAATAAAGGTGGTGACTTATTTTGCATTGAACTTGCATTACATTTGCTTTATCCATTTATAATCTGTATGTTGTTGTGGCAACAAAGTAGATGACGTGCTCTATGTAGCCTACTTTGACTGGGTCATATTGTGTGATGGGGATACTTGTAGTACTGTATGAGTAACTTTCAGTGAAGAATGATTGATTTGAAATGTAAACATGTGGTGTCCAAAATGAACCCTAGAGGGTAGAACTAACCTAAGCATCTGGATATTATCATAACACTGTAGCAGAGAAACCTCCAGCTTTATTCAATGCCTTGATATGTACATTCTCAAAAACTACTTAGAAAGAATATACAGCTACATTATTTCTGTCAATATGCTATACTGTATATACACTCAGTGGCCAGCTTATTAGGAACACCCATCTAGTACCGCGTCAGACCCCCCTTTGCTTCCAGAATAGAATTCTTCAGGCATGAAATGTTGCTCAATTGGTATCAAGGGACTTAACGTGTGCCAGGAAAACATTCCCCACACCATTACACCACTGCCACCAGCCTGTACCGTTGACACCAGGCGGGATGGGGCCATGGACTCATGCTGCTTACGCCAAATTCTGACTGATGCAACCACATGACGCAACAGGAACCGGGATTTGTCGGACCAGGCAACTTTTTTCCACTCCTCAATTGTCCAATGTTGGTGATCGCGTGCCCACTGGAGCCGCTTCTTCTTGTTTTTAGCTGATAATAGCTGTAATAGCCCATCCGTGACAAGGATCAAAGAGTTGTGCGTTCACGAGATGCCGTTCTGCATACCACTGTTGTACCTCGCTGTTATTTGCCTGTTTGTGACCCACCTGTTAGCTTACACGATTCTTGCCATTCTCCTTCGAACTCTCATCAATGAACTGTTTTTGCCCACAGAACTGGCGCTGACTGGATGTTTTTTGTTTGTCGCACCATTCTCGGTAAACCCTGGACACTGTCGTGCGTGAAAAGCCCAGGAAACCTTGTGTTTCTGAGATACTGGAACCGGCACGCCTGGCACCGACAATCATACCACGCTCAAAGCTGCTTAGGTCACTCGTTTTGCCCATTATAACATTCAATTGCACAGTAACTGAATACCTCGATGCCTGTCTGCCTGCTTTATATAGAAGGCCACGTGACTCACTGTCTGTAGGAGCAAACCTTTTTCGTGAACAGATTGGTGTACCTAATATACTGGCCACTTCGTGTATATTGCTTTGTAAAATAAGAACAAAATAATCCTGAATATGCCTTGTATAATCTCAAACATCCCTCTGTAGCATGGCTTAAACTAGTTTAGCCCTGTTCACTGTTTATTTTTACCATTTGAATACATGTATTCCCCCCCAAAAATCTGCTCTGTGTTATTTTTCTTTGCTGCAACTGTATTAGTATTTAGAGACGATGCACTAGTAGAGACCACACTATGAGTTAAATTTCTATGTTTGGGTACATTTTATCAAGACAAGGTATGTTCTAATTATGTTATTGCTGAATCATATCCACTTCACACAGGACATGGCTAACATAACGGAGAGAACATCAGTGTATTCAATGTTTCTAAGGTAAACCCCTGTCTTGTACTGTACTACTGTACACCCAGGCAAGGTGAGCATACCTCAGTAACTAGTCTGTGTTCCATGTCTTTGTCCAGGTAAATTCCTCCCTCTTACTGTACTGTACTTCGGGTATCAATCAGAGGGAGACGGGAATGTGTCCGCTTTGAATGAAATGTAATCCTCCTTCACTTACATCCTCGGGGTCTACGTTTTGGCCTGCTCTCTCGCTCTCTCTGTGTGGTGCTCAGCTGTGCACTTACAGGCTGAGACTCAGTGTCATTACCGCTCTAATCACATTCGGGCTCCGGAGCAGGTAGGCACTGATTCTGGAAGCGTACAGGGAAGACTGCTTGTACTGTAAGTGCTACTTTTGTGTTATGAGAAAGTGTTGCTGCTCTGATCTTGTGATATGGTCTGTAAACAGCTTTGAATGGAACATGTTTTTTTTTCTTTTCTTGCTCTTCAATTGATTCTGCTGCACATTTGTTGGATGATGCGCCAACAGCAAGGAGAAGATCATTGCTGGTGTTTCTCCCATCTAAAGTACAGAGGTCATCTTCTGCTTTAATGCAATTAGTGATAACTTGATGCCAAGAAAATATGGGTTAAATACTTGGTTCACATCTCTCTGTCATTACAATGTCGCGTATACTGTCCATTAACTTACATTGTTGGCAACTCTGTCTAAGTTATAGATTATACTAAAGGACTGATGTTCATTCAGGCAATGTGCAGCTACTTGGTTAGCTTACTGTATATTCAATTCTAGCTATTGTTTTTCACCTGGTATTTGAGTTACTGTTTGTATTGGTTTCATGGTGCAAGTCGAAGCTAAGCCTAGAGTAAATCCCCAAACAAATATCTCTTGGGCCCAATACATTCCCAATAAAGTTAATTCCTCCCTTGAGGGTTCACTTTAGTAGGGAAAAGTGCGATAAGGCACTGTACATTCCAATGTTGTTTCTTGGGCGTATTATTTTGCTGTCATGCATTTACTTCTCCCATTGTGAATAGGCTATACGACCCACAATGTGAGAAAGGTAGCCCATACAATTAGGAAGACGATCAAATTAGAGTCCCATCACCAGAATGATGGGAATATTTACTGATGAAGTGAATGGCTTCTGTGGTGTGTGTAAGCTTTGAATTCACAAGGCATTGCCTAAACATGCCTTCTGTATGTAACATTGTACGGTGGCTTGGGAACAGTCAAATCAAAGTGTATTGGTTGCATACACAGTTGCAGACATAGCAGATGTTATAGAGGGTCAATGGAACGGAGTCAAACGTGGGGTTTCCAAATGTTTCATCTGTTTGATACTTTCCATTTATTCCATTCCAGCCATTACAATGAGCCCATCCCCCTATAGCTCCTCCCACCAGCCTCCAATGGTATGTACAATAAAAATAAATACTATGAATGAAATATACAGATATTACAGTGTGCTTTCAAGAATCCAGTATATAAACAGTGTAACAAAATGCAATATACAGTTGTAAATATATTAAAATTAGTTATGGGAAGAATACAGTACATGAATACATAGTGTGAAAAACAGTAAAAAATAAACAGTCCCGTGTTTGATGTCCCTATGTTCATGCGACAGCAGCTTTTACTGTGTGTGTGTTTGTGAGTATGGGCGAATGCTTGTGTGGGAGTATATCTGAGTACAGACAGGGTTGGGTGGGTTACTTCTAAATGTAATTAGTTACTTATCCAAACTCTATAACGTAATGATTACTTTCAGTTACTTTTGGATTCCTTTCCCCTCAGTAGGCAACCAAAAAGGATCCATCAAACGCTTTTGGTGTGTCATAGTGGTCTCTGACCTATGGTCAGACTTGCTTAGGTGGAACAAACTTAAACTTGCAACTGTTTTCAATGCTGAATTGAATGTCATTGAGAAAACAGAAAGGTGTCATAATGTATTTTTTTGCAAACGTCCTGAATATTTCTGAATTTAAAAGTAATCCAAGAAGTAATCTAGTTTTTCAAAAGTATCTGTTATCTGATGACAATATTTTCGCTGGTAATATAGTTGATTACACCTACTGTTTTTTTGTCATCAGATTACATGTAACTGATTACTCCCCAACTCTGAGTAAAATAGTCTGCATGTGTATGAGGTGTGTGTGTGTGTGTGTGCGTGCGTGCGTGCAAGTGTGCGTGCGTGTGTATGTTCTGTGAGTGAGTCTACCATTGTCTCTTACTACAGGAGATGGGACGATGGCTGTTCAACAGTTTGAGATAGAAGCTCCTGGAGAGATGGAAGCTCTTTTCCGTCTTCAGTAGTTCTTAAGTAGTTCTGTCTTTGTGACCTGTTTTCTCTTGAAGAGTGTGGTTACCACATAGTACTGTATCTAAACATGTGGTTTTGTGTAGTTGCCAGAGGAGGTTCCATTGAAAGCCATAGCGTTCACTGCAGGTATTTAGTGAATGACTTATACATGTCTATACCTATACATCAGTATGTGGATGTTGGTGAAACCTTGACTTACCTGTGATAATGTGAAAGCCCTCTCAACTCATTGTACTGGTCAAAGTTAGCTGGTTAACTCATTGGTCCTGTTTTGTAGTATACCTCTCAGTTAATTTGGCTGTGTTGTGTTGTTCACTGTCTGGGCTATGACCAACACCTGACTAATTACATTTTGACAGACCCTCTCCCTCCCTTCTCCTTTACAGTGAAAAACATTTTGGGCTGGTTTACTGGACCCTTATTAATTCTTTAGATATTTTTGTCAGATGTTACTATGGAATACTGAAGTATAATTACAAGCATTTCATACGTGTCAACGGCTTTTATTGACAATTACATGAAGTTGATGCAAAGAGTCAATATTTGCAGTGTTGACCCTTCTTTTTCAAGACCTCTGCAATCCGCCCTGGCATGCTGTCAATTAACTTCTGGGCCACATCCTGACTGATGGCAGTCCATTCTTGCATAATCAAAAATTAATATCAAATCCATAAATAAATTGTTCATTGACCACAAAATAATAATTTTGCAATGTCCATCTCAGTCTCCGGACTTGGACCTGTGGTTGAAATTGAAGAGGGCAGTCCATAAGCACATACAAAAAAATATGGAGGAATGGTCTAAGATCTCTCCCAATGTGTTCTCCAATCTCTCCAATCAAAATTATCAAAAAAGGCTCAGTGCCATTATCCTCACAAGGGGACGGTGCACAAAGTATTGAAAACAGGTGTGCCAATAATTTTGACACCTATCTTTTTGAGAGAAAAAAATATTACTTGTTGAGGTGACTGTAAATACCCACAATGTTGTTGAAAATATGAAGTTGTTATTGTGTTCTGATTGTGACCAAACCCGTCCACCCCTCCTCCAGCCTGTGAGTGTGACCCTTGCGGAGCTGTGTGACCAGGTCAGGGGTCAGTGTCCGTGTTGTATGGAGGTAGGCGGACGGCGCTGTGACTGCTGCCTGCCAGGGTTCTACGGCTTTCCCCTGTCAGCCCTGTGATTGCAATGGCCTCGCTGAACTGTGTGACCAGGACACTGGAGCCTGTCTGGACTGCAGGGAGCATTCCACCAGAGGCAAATGTGAGAGGTGAGGTTTCATTCATTTATTCATTAATTTATTCATTAATTTGTTCATTTAAAAGCTGTTATTCACATTTCCCTATTAGAATCAACCCATATCTATAGCTTGGTTCCATAAGTGTGTGCCAACTTTTCTGACTATCATTCTTTCTACAGTCACAGATCTGCCAGTGTTCACAGTGACAGTCAGAATGTTTCAATGTTGTGTATTTGGTTGCTCCAGGTGTGTGGTGGGTTACTTTTGTGACCCAGTCTCCAGGGAGCTCTGTGAGCCTTGTCTGTGTCCTGACACTCAATCCAGTGGACGGTTCTTTGCTAGCACCTGCAACAATGACGCAGAGTCTGGAAGCCTGACCTATGACTGCCTGGCTGGACACAAATGTGTTTTTGTGTGTTTATGTCGGTGCATGTGCACTCTTTTCAACATTAGTTGAAGTTAGTTGCTAGTTTGACTGCTCACTACTGACCGTTGATCCTAATTTCTCTCCCTGCCCAATTTCCATTCAGGCCTCCTCTGTGATGCCTGCTCCGCTGGTTTCTATGGCGACCTGACCACGCCGGGCGGCGGCTGCGAAGAGTGTCTCTGTAACAACAACATCGACCCTACTGACAGTGACCGTGTGACAGGAGAGTGCCTGCGTTGCCTCCACAACACCCAGGGACCCCACTGTCAGAGCTGTAAGCCTGACTACTATGGAGACGGACTGGCCCAGGACTGCAAAGGTATAGCAGGGGCACACAGTATACAAATCATCATCTGGCCCAGGACTACAAAGAAGTTCAAATCTATGAGGGTCAATAAAGTGGGGGGGGCTGTCAATGTTTTGATGCACCACACCTCCCCAGTGCCCTCTGGACAGCCCGTGTCTCTGTGAACCGCTCACGGGGCAGTGTCGTGGGCCCGTGTCGGGCGGGCGCGGTGGTCACACTGTGTGACGAGTGTGCCGACAGCTTCTGGAACATTAAGGGAGAGTCTGGGTGCCAATTGTGCAAATGTGACCCTACCAACTCCCTCAATTACCATTGTGACAAGGCAAGGCCTCTATACTCCCTAGCACAGTATTCTATACTATTCTATGTCAAAGCATGGTAAACTGAGATTTATTTCCCCATACTATATTGGTAAGCCTTCTTATTTGACTCTTCAGGTGTCTGGTCAGTGCCAGTGTCGTACTGAGTTTGGAAGCAGACAGTGTGATGAGTGTGGGGAGAATCACTTTGGGAACCCTGGCCTGCGCTGTGTCAGTAAGTTGTGGCCAAAAGTGATTCGTTGATGGGTCTTTTAATTCTTAGCACCACAAAGAGAGACATTGCTGTTGTGTATAGATTTCCCTTCCCTCCTTATCCTGTCTCCCTAGCCTGTGACTGCAAATGGAGGGTACCGACCGGCCTGCCTGCGACCCATTGACGGGTGAGTGCCTGTGCGCATTGGTGTGAAGGGCATCTTCTGTGACGAGTGTGCCCCTGGGTATGACCAAGTCTTCCCTGCCTTCCCAGCCGACATTAGAGTGACGTATGACGTAAAGGTAACGTAAGGGTAATGGCGGACTGAAGGGATTTATGTAGAGCACCTCAAGATAAAACATAATATTCGAAATATCTGCTAAATTAGACTAAAATATTAGCACTACTTAATCTGGTGAGTGATAACCTTCAATCTGGACAATAACACAAAACAAATCCTAAAACTAGAGACATTTATCGACAAATATTACGAAAACAGGCAACAACCAAACATGACGGAGAGTAAGACAGGGGAACCGATTACAAAACGAAAACGTGACTCTTCTACAGACACTGATGATTTAATATTCTCACCACCCGGAATGGTAAAGGTCGAAACCGATCTGTTAAAATCAATAAATGACAAACTGGGTATACTTGAATTAGTTAGTAAGGATATAAAAGAGTTGAAGGCAAGCCTAGAGATGAGTGATGAAAAAGCTGCGACATTGGAGAAGCAAACACACGCGCTAAAAGGGACAGTCAATAAGATTGAAACCGAAATGAATGGAATTAAAAAGGAGAACACCGTTCTGAAGGAAACCTTACTAGACATACAAACTAGATCCATGAGAGAGAATTTGGTACTTACAGGTATCCAAGAAAAAGAAGGAGAAGTTCCTGAATCTATAGTTAGAGAGTTCCTCCTTACAGCGCTTCAGATTCCACGCGAAGTTATCGACAAAATCCAACTTGAACGCGTTCACCGCTTCGGACAGAGAGGGCAGAGGTACGAACGCCCAATCGTTGCCAAATTTGCTTCATTTAAAGATAAAATAATGGTTAAAAGCCTGGGTAAAAGACTTGCTGGGACCAAAATTGGCATGAATGATCAGTTTCCGAAGGAAATTGCAGAACGGCGCAAAGTTCTGTATCCAATTTTCAAAGAAAATAGATTAAAAGCGAAACGAGTAGCTCTCGTCGTTGATAAACTATATATTGATAACCAGTTGTTCAGAGACACAAAGACTACTCCATGGTTATTTTAAAAATTACAAAGTTCTCATAGACGAGGGAAATAAACACAATTCAAGCCCGGTTACTGATTGTAACAATACAATAAAAAATATAGCTTTTCTATAAATCTTCACATATAACTAATTGAACACACAAGCACTAATTCAACATAGTGAAGATAAAAACTAAGTAAACAGAAGGCACAGTATGTGTGGATGGTATGGTTTGTGTTTATTTTTTATTTTATTTGTTATGTTTGGAAAGTTGAGTGAGTGAGTAATGAAATGGTTGCATATCCCAGAGCCAATGTATTGCTGTGAGCCGGGTATGAGAGGGCTTTCAATGTTGTTCAGATGATGGATATACTTTTATAATGAATTATACGTCTTATTTATTTATTGTCCTATCATGGAGAACTACATTTTTTATTTATTTTTTTATAAATTATATCTAATTATTTATTATCCTATTTTAATGGTACGGTCCATGGCACTATACCCTAGACACCCACCTGAATGACCCAGATACTAAGGAGAAGTCCCTAACTGTTTTATGTGCCAGCTGTAAGCGGTCTGTATGCAGCTAAAATGAGGTCAGAGACCAAGAGCAGCACTGCCCCCTCAAGATTCTGAGCCTGCTTGGCAGGGTTGGTCCTGCAAAGCCAAAGCCCCAATAAGGGAGAGCATAATATACAAGGAAATTCTCAAAGCTGCTAATGAGAACCTTGACGACCTTGTACCTAGCCGGTGGGGATTCCGGTGGGGTGCCCCCACCCAGGCAGTGGCAGTGCTGGCAACACTAGCTGCAGTAACCCATGGGGAGGGGGTCACACTCGGACATTCAGAGAGGGGGTATATTATTGTGGCCCTGGCGGCACAAAATCAAAGTCGGACTGCATGGAGATGCGTGGGGACATGGTCATGACGGGTGGCCGTATTGTGGGTGTTTCAGGAATAAGGTGTACATTTGACCTCCATTATCTAGGATATGACAATGGTAAATAAATCTCTCAATTTTTGCTAATTTTTTGTGCGGTCTTGCAGGCCTTCTCATGCAGCTGCAACTACAAGTGCATTTGTAAATCATGACCCATCTTGAGTTGGGCTCTGGGATGGTGCAATTGTTGAGAAAGTGAGCTTATGGTTGTGTGGGGGTAAGGGCTGAGTGTGTGTGGGTGTATGTGTGTATCCCACAACTGTTGCGAAGGAAGAAGTAAAAGATGTTAGGGACAATAGAGGATGATCCACAGATATATATAATACAAATCGAGGTGAGGGCAATGGAAATGCATATGGTAATTGATCTTCTTCAATTCGGTAAATGGCACTGTATGCTCTTTTCAAAGAATGGATCCCAGTCGGTTCAGGGCTATGGGATACAGGGGGTCGAGGGTGGTCTACCGGGCATTGGGATGACAAGCCATCTCGAGATGAGGCCTTTTAGCGGGTGGAATAGTAGGGACCAATTGGAGGTTTACTTAGTAGAAATGCAAATATCATGGTACAACTATATAGACACTCAATCATTATGTTACTTTTTAATAGTACGTTTACAAAAATATATTCTGATTAAAAGAATGAAAGGTGTGTCTCATTATGGTAAGTGGTGAAATAAGTATAGCCAGTTACAATTGTAATGGCTTAGCAGATAATAAGAAAAGACGATCAGTATTTACCTGGCTAAAAGAGAAGGATTATAATATCTATTGTTTACAGGAAACCCATTCAACAGTTTTAGATGAAGTTTTGTGGAAAAAGAACTGGGGGGGCAAAATATATTTCTCCCATGGGCAAAGAAATTCAAAAGGGGTGATGGTTTTAATTAACAATAATTTTGATCCAAATGTGCAAATTGTCCAAACAGATCCTCAAGGTAGATGGATTATTTTAAATATGTTATTGGACAATAAACAAATATGGCTTGTTAACCTATACGGTCCGAATAATGATGATCCAAGCTTCTTTGAAAATATATATAAGAATTTATCAACTCTACAAGCAACACTAGACTCTATTATTATAGTGGGAGATTTTAATACGGTCTTAAATACCTCTATAGACCGGAAAGGAAATCACACTACAAACTATCACCCTCAGGCACTTAAGGAAATCATGAATGTCATGGATATATTGGAATTAGTGGATATATGGAGACTTAAATACCCTGATTTAGTGAGATATACATGGCGGAGGCTGAATCAAGCTAGTCGTCTTGACTACTTTCTTATACCATTCTCTCTGGCACCAAAAGTTAAAAAAGTGTTGATAGGGGACAGAATGCGGTCGGATCATCACATAATTGGCATATATATTTCTCTTACAGAATTTCCACGTGGGCGAGGATATTGGAAATTTAATCAAAGTCTACTAGATGATAAATTGTTTAGAACTAGGACAGAAGATTTTATAACTGACTTTTTCAGACATAACATAGGTACAGCAGATCCCCTTATTGTATGGGACACTTTTAAGTGTGCCTTTAGAGGCCATGCAATTCAGTACTCATCTATAAAACAAAAGCAATTTAGATCAAAAGAGTCCATATTAACAAAGGAAATTGAAGGACTAACAGTACAGTTAGATAGCAATAAAAACAGTACCATAGAGGCACAGAATAAGTTAGAGGAAAAACAAAAAGAAATGGAGGAACTTATTCAAGAAAGATCCAGTGTAATACATTATAAAAATAAAGCGAACTGGATGGAATATGGGGAAAAATGCACCAAATTCTTTTTCAATCTTCAATATAGAAATGCTACCAAAAAAAATGTATTAAAACTTGTTACAAATGATGGAGTCACGCATGATTCACCAAATGATATTTTGAAAGAGGAAGTAAAGTACTTTAAGAATATGTTTTCGTTTCAGGCTCCTCCATCTCCACTAACTGAAACTAATTGTATGGATTTTTTTCCTATTAATAATGTAAAATTAACATCTGTACAGAAAGACTCATGTGAAGGCCAAATTACAGAGGAGGAACTGCTTGATGCAATTGGGGCCTTTAAGGATGGGAAAACTCCAGGGCTGGATGGCATACCAGTGGAAGTATACAAAACTTTTTTTGATATACTCAAAGGACCATTATTAGCTTGTTTTAACCACTCCTATATAAATGGTAGATTATCAGACACGCAACAAGAAGGTCTGATATCGTTATTACTGAAACAGGACCCAAGTGGTATATATAAAGATCCAGTCCAATTAAAAAATTGGAGACCTCTTACACTTCAGTGTTGTGATGCAAAAATCCTAGCAAAATGCTTGGCGCATAGAATAAAAAAAGTTTTGTCAGATATTATTCATCCTAATCAGACAGGTTTTTTACATGGACGATACATTGGAGATAATATAAGGCAAGTACTGGAAACAATAGAACACTATGAAATATCGGGGACACCAGGTCTGGTTTTCATAGCTGATTTTGAAAAGGCTTTTGATAAAGTACGACTGGAGTTTATATATAAATGCCTAGAATATTTCAATTTTGGGGAATCTCTTATAAAATGGGTTAAAATTATGTATAGTAACCCTAGGTGTAAAATAGTAAATAATGGCTACATCTCAGAAAGTTTTAAACTATCTAGAGGAGTAAAACAAGGTTGTCCACTATCGGCATATCTATTTATTATTGCCATCGAAATGTTAGCTGTTAAAATTAGATCAAACATTAATATTAATGGATTAGAAATCCATGGCTTAAAAACTAAGGTGTCATTGTACGCTGATGATTCATGTTTTCTTTTAAAACCACAACTAGAGTCTCTCCACGGCCTCATAGAGGATCTAGATACCTTTGCTATCCTCTCTGGATTAAAACCAAATTATGATAAATGTACCATATTACGTATTGGATCACTAAAAAATACACATTTTATATTGCCATGTAGTTTACCAATTAAATGGTCTGACGGAGATGTGGACATACTCGGTATAAAAATCCCAAAAGAAAGAAATGATCTCACTCCAATAAATTTTTATAGAAAGTTAGCAAAAATAGATAAGATCTTGCTACCATGGAAAGGAAAATACTTGTCTATTTGTGGAAAAATCACCCTGATTAACTCTTTAGTCATATCACAGTTTACCTATTTGCTTATGGTTTTGCCTACACCTAGTGACCTGCTTTTTAAATTATATGAACAAAAAATATTCCATTTTATTTGGAACGGCAAGCCAGATAAAATTAAAAGGGCCTATTTATATAACGAATATGAATTCGGAGGGCAGAAATTATTAAATATTAAAGCATTAGACCTCTCACTAAAGGCATCAGTCATACAAAAGTTATACTTAAATCCAAACTGGTTCTCTAGTAAATTGGTACGAATGTCTCATCCTATGTTCAAGAAGGGCCTTTTTCCCTTTATTCAGATTACACCTGCTCACTTTCGGTTGTTTGAAAAGGAAATAATCTCCAAAATATCCTTATTTTTTAAACAAGCCTTAGAAAGTTGGTTGCAATTTCAGTTTAATCCACCTGAAAGGACGGAACAAATAGTACAACAAATATTGTGGTTAAATTCAAATATAGTAATTGATAAAAAAACTGTATTTATCGAAGAAATGTTTAAAAAAGGTATAATTTTTGTGAATGATATCATAAATAGGACTGGTGGAGTTATGTCACACATGCAGCTCACACAGACATATGGAAATGTCTGCTCTACCCAAAATTACAACCAATTAATTGCAGCATTACCACAAAAATGGAAGAGGCAAGTAGAAGGGGAAAAAAGTAAGGAACTTGTATGTCGGCCCTGTATTAAAGAACATAAATGGTTAAAGAAAAGTGTGATAAATAAAAACATATACCAATTTCATTTAAGGACCAAAAAACTGACAGCTGTGCCATATAAATTGCAAAATAGTTGGGAAGAGATGTTCGATATACCCATTCCATGGCACATGGTTTATGAATTGATACGCAAAACAACGCCGGATTCAAAACTTCGAATTTTTCAATTTAAATTATTGTACAAAATTCTTGCAACTAATAGAATGTTATATATATGGGGTATACAATCTTCCCAGCTCTGTAGATTCTGCTGTGAGGAGGCAGAGTCATTAGACCATTTATTTTGGTATTGTCCATATGTAGCTCGTTTTTGGTCACAGGTCCAGGAATGGCTGAAGAATTGCAACATTTGCCTAGAACTAACGCTACAGATAGCAATACTGGGGGATTTGAAAAGCCATAGTCAATCAATCAATAATATAATAATTATTTTAGCAAAAATGTTTATTTTTAATTTACAATCTGTAGAAGCTATGAGAATAGGAAGGTTCAAATCTTTTGTGAAGCATCACAGCACAGTTGAAAAATATATGGCAAATAAAAATCCGAAATGGATGATGTTGGAAGATAGATGGGAAGGGTTGAGTGGAACTGAAGGGTGGGACTAATAACAAGATAAACAATGTAGGGCATACGGGATCTGTGAAATGTGTATAGGTGCGGAGCTTTTGTGAAATAGCACAGTTACAAGTGGAAATAAAATTGGATGGACAACAGAAATAGAGGAAGGACTAAGAACAAACAAGAGAGAACTATTATAAAGTAGTCTGTGTCTGTAAAATAGGTATAAGATGTATAAATTGAAGGTAAAAGCAGAAGTGTTTATTAGTTTACTCCAATTGGGGGAGCGGTGGTAGGGTTGCGGGGAATAATAATAAAGGTATATTCTTTAAAAAAGTATGTATGTCTATATAGGTATGTGTATGTATATATGTATATATGTATGCATGCGTGTATGGATATATATATTTACCCAAAAAATATGGGGGATTGGAAATGATGCAGACAATTACATTGGAAGCAACATTCTTTCCGCAATATTAAGCTGATCCACCCCAAAAAAAAAGAAAAAAAAAAAAAAGAAAAAAAAAAAAATATATAAAAAAAAAAAAAAAAAAAAGTCTTCCCTGCCTGCACCCCGTGCCAACCCTGTGCCGTCCTGTGGGCGGACAACGTCACCGACGTCCACCGTGCCGCCCAGAGGATGCGTACCTTTATGCCTTGCAACGGTGAGCAACTAGAGCCAGGATACAGTCGTCGGTGGGAACGCATGCTGGAGATGCACTCCAAGTTGGACTATCTGGTGAACCTGACTGGGAGATTTCTACCTCGGGTGAAGGATGTGGAGAAGTTCTGTGTCAGAATCTCGTATGTAAATAACAGTCTCTCATCTTTTTTAATTTCTGAATATTATTATTCAACATACTCTTAAACCGTGAGTTGAAGTGATTTATACTATACTTTGACAGTTATCTTGGAGCTGTAAACATTTTCCTTTTCTCTTTGTCCTTCCTCACAGGAAGCTCAAAGACACCATAGATCCCAACGGCATCATCATGGACCTAACGTCTATTCTGAACACTGAGATCGACAACATCCGAAGTTCAAGATACCATTGGATAACTTAAAGGACAAAATCAGCGAGGAGCCAACAGTAGATACAGTGAAACTGCAAGGTACATATGGCCATATAGTTTGTTTTTTTGTCATTTGGAATTCACTGTAATTTCACTGTGTATGTAGAGCAACTTGATAAAATGTAAAGTGTGAGTATCTGATTGGTGGTGTTAGGTTCTAATTATCAGAGTAAGAACTCGACGGACACTATGAAAGCTTAAACCAAGTTTATTCTACCCTAAGGATCGAACAGCTGAACTGACAAAATACATATTCACACAAGCACTGATATTTAACCCTTTCTCCTATGCTGGGTCTCCTCCTACACATCTGAACAGCCAATGCATCTCTGTTGCTAGACAGAACCTTAGTGATACCTGTTCTTCCTCACGTCATCTGACCTGACCTCTGCCCCAAAATGCTCACTCCTCCCCAACTCACGGCTGTCATGTTGACTCGTACCAGACGGTGTCTTTCCTCCTCCCATAGGATCCTGTTGGGGTAGGTTCCTTGTTCCTTGTCAATCATTTGCTTATTGGTGAAATCAGCATTCAGACAATATCTTTAAGTAAATCAATCAAAAACCATTATTAATGCAATTGCAGACAGAAGTTGACAACAGGAACATAGCACGCATGTTTCCGAGTAAGTTCTGCCAAATTGGAAAGGGTCCAAATTGCTTTAATATGCTTGCAGTCAACCCCTAGTGATGTAACTGCCTACGTCAACACCTTCTACTCATGAGACCAAGCCCATGCATATACAGTTATACAAACCTGCAGGAGAGACAATAGTTCCAGTGTTTTCTAAGGGTTCAGCAGTAATTTTTCACTCCCCAAGTTGCTTTATAGTGGTATGTCTGACTAGTCTCTTATATCTTTCACTCCCCTGCAGGGTTCTGTGTCTATGAATCTCTTTTAGCCTTGAGGTGCTTTCTCACAGACACCCTGTTTTGACTGCTATAACTCACATATCTCTCAGACCGTTTCTTATAAGAAGCAGAGACTAGAAAAGAACTGTGGAACAATATTAAACCTTATAATGTATATATATATTGCTAATATGTAGTCAGGATCCTATAAATGTAGTGGGGGGTTCTTATAACCCTTTTAATACAACATAAGCATAACCAATTATTATAATACATCAATAATTTGGTGCAGCCCCTATCATGACCCCAAAGTGACCCCCCATCAATCCCTGACGGCTAACAACATATCTTGACATAATGTAAACGTTATAAATTACCCTCTCTCCCTCAGTGAAAGGAATAAGTATATTTCATAAGTCAAGAAATCAGAACCCAAAAGTGGGGACTTTAATTTTGATGCTGATCCAGAGGCCCTGGAGGAAATCAGGAAGCAGCATGCAGACTTCATGGCTGATGTAAAGGAGGCCAATAGGGCCCTGGAAAACTCCATGGACACACAGCAGGGGGTCAACGACCATCTGTCCAGCTATAGCCGCTTGGGAGACATGGAGGCGCTGGAGAAGAATGTCAAGGCTCTGAGTGTGGCCAAACTCAACAAAAATGTGAGTGTTCCTTATAGTAGTGCTTGCACTGCATGCATCAAAAGAGTGATGTGTTAGCGTGAATGTCAGTCTGTTTCAATTGTCGGCAACCCTATGTTCATAGTCAGCCATGGAAATATTCTGATTTAAAGGCCCAGTGCAGTCAAAAATGTGATTTACAAATATATTTCCACACTATGAGGTTGGAATAATACTGTGAAATTGTGAAAATAATGATCATTCCCTTTTAGTGTAAGAACTGTTTGAAAAGACCGCCTGAAATTTCTGCCTGTTTTGGTGGGGTAGTTTTGGCCTGCCTGGTGACATCATCGGTAAATGAGTTAATATACCAATAAGAAACAGAGTTCCAAACCTCTCTGCCAATAACATCATTTTCAGTTTTTCCCTCCCCACTCAGACCACTCCCAGACAGTCCTGGTCAAATTCTTGCTTGATAAATTGCTCTTTGCTAAGCTATTTTCGTTTATTTTTGACAATTTTAATTGAAAACAATCACAGAAATGTACTTAAATGTTACCCAGAAATGATTTGATTTTGTGATAATAATTAAACACGTCTATATTGGACCTTTAAACCATCTTACACTGTGAGGCTCTTAGATCTGTGGATGAGGAATTCTCCAAGTCAGAGTGTGGGGGTCCGCTGTGCCGTGACATCCTGGGACAGAGAGAATGTGGGGGTCCTACATGCAAGGGCAGTGTCCCTGTGAGCCACAACACCACAAAAACAGCAGATCAACTAGACAATGGCATTGTAGACTTGCTCCACAAACTACAGGACTCCAAGATCAAGGCATATTCCCCCAAAAAACTCTACAGATATATTTATTTTTTACTTTTGATTTAAAATGAAAATATCTATTTAATACATGTATGACACAAGTCTCAATCTATCCTGTTCAGTTCGATGAGGCCAAACAGAAGACCAAGGACACCCATCACCAATTGGAGGAGATACAGAAGAAGATCACTGACAGCAAGGACAAGTTTGACAGGGAGAAGACACCAAGGACCTCATTAAGAGGGTCAAAGACTACCTCACAGGTCAGTGTGGAGGCTAGCTGGAAATAACACTACCTCACAGGTCAGTGTGGAGGCTAGCTGGAAATAACCCTACCTCACAGGTCAGTGTGGAGGCTAGCTGGAAATAACCCTACCTCACAGGTCAGTGTGGAGGCTAGCTGGAAATAACCCTACCTCACAGGTCAGTGTGGAGGCTAGCTGGAAATAACACTACCTCACAGGTCAGTGTGGAGGCTAGCTGGAAATAACCCTACCTCACAGGTCAGTGTGGAGGCTAGCAGGAAATAAGACTACCTCACAGGTCAGTGTGGAGGCTAGCTGGAAATAAGACTACCTCACAGGTCAGTGTGGAGGCTAGCTGGAAATAAGACTACCTCACAGGTCAGTGTGGAGGCTAGCTGGAAATAAGACTCTCACAGGTCAGTGTGGAGGCTAGCTGGAAATAACCCTACCTCACAGGTCAGTGTGGAGGCTAGCTGGAAATAACTCTGCCTCACAGGTCAGTGTGGAGGCTAGCTGGAAATAACCCTACCTCACAGGTCAGTGTGGAGGCTAGCTGGAAATAACACTACCTCACAGGTCAGTGTGGAGGCTAGCTGGAAATAACTCTACCTCACAGGTCAGTGTGGAGGCTAGCTGGAAATAACCCTACCTCACAGGTCAGTGTGGAGGCTAGCTGGAAATAACCCTACCTCACAGGTCAGCGTGGAGGCTAGTAGGAAATAACACTACCTCACAGGTCAGTGTGGAGGCTAGCTGGAAATAACCCTACCTCACAGGTCAGTGTGGAGGCTAGCTGGAAATAACACTACCTCACAGGTAAGTGTGGAGGCTAGCTGGAAATAACACTACCTCACAGGTCAGTGTGGAGGCTAGCAGGAAATAAGACTACCTCACAGGTCAGTGTGGAGGCTAGCTGGAAATAAGACTACCTCACAGGTCAGTGTGGAGGCTAGCCGGAAATAAGACTACCTCACAGGCCAATGTGGAGGCTAGCTAGAAATAAGACTCTCACAGGTCAATGTGGAGGCTAGCTGGAAATAAGACTCTCACAGGTCAGTGTGGAGGCTAGCTGGAAATAAGACTACCTCACAGGTCAGTGTGGAGGCTAGCTGGAAATAAGACTACCTCACAGGTCAGTGTGGAGGCTAGCTGGAAATAAGCTTGACATTTCCATGCAAGGATCCCTTAAAAAACTTGATTTGTTGAATTTACTTGTTGATCCGACGTATCTGCTTACAGATGAGATGGTGGCACCAGAGGACATAGAAAGGTGTTCTGGCTATCCAGCTGCCGGGTTCTCTAGATGACATCCACTCCATGATCCAGAACATCCGGGGCATGCTGGCCAACTTCACTGAGTTCAAGGAGGATCTGAAAAAACTGGAGGACCAAGCCAAGACAGCCCAGGACCTACTGGAGAATGCTCTGGATATCAGGTTAGCCAGTACCACATATACTGAATATGAGTGACTGTCACTTTCTATAAACCTTTCTGCTAAATTACCATATTTGTACCATGGTTGTCAATGTATTAGGGACAGAACCAGGGGTGTTGACGTTACGGATATCAAGAATGCCATAGTGGCCACTGAGAAATCACAGGACGAGGTTGAGCAAGACCTGGAGAAGGCTAAGGAAAGCAATGACATGGCGCACGAGATGATTAAAGAGGTAATTCTCTCTTTCTCTCTCTCTCGCTTTCTCTCTCTCTCTCTCTCTTTCTCTCTTTCTTTCTCTCACTGTCACACTCTCTTTCTCCAACTTTCCCTCTCTCTCTACCCATTCCTGCTTGTACGTATTTGTATGTAACATCCATCAGATATTCAGACTCTTCAGCTCTCAGAAGAAAGTATGTTCTTTCTCATAACTGTATATATCTGTCATGACACCAGATTGAGAAGAAACTGAATAACACATAGACTAACTTTAACTCCACTAGACCTCCAGAGATGCTGGAGGAGATTGAGGCTCTGAAGAAGAAGACAGAGATGAGCAGAGAGCAGGCGGAGCAGGCCAAAGTGGATGTTATCACAGCTCTGGGTAGCGCTACTGGGTAGCGCTACTAACACAAAGGAGGTACGTTGTGTGTGTCCACTTACTAACCACTACTAACTACTCACTAACCAGCAACCACTGACCACTACTAACTACTCACCAACCAGCAACCACTAACCACTACTAACTACTCACCAACCAGCAACCACTGACCACTACTAACTACTAACCAACCACTGACCACTACTAACTACTCACTGACCACTACTAACTACTCACCAAACAGCAACCACTGACCCCTACTAACTACTCACCAACCAGCAACCACTGACCCCTACTAACTACTAACTACTCACCAACCAGCAACCACTGACCCCTACTAACTCCTCACCAGTCACTGACCACTACTAACTACTCACCAACCACTGACCCCTACTAACTACTCACCAACCACTGACCCCTACTAACTACTCACCAACCACTGACCACTACTAACTACTTACCAACCACTGACCCCTACTAACTACTCACCAACCACTGGCCACTACTAACTACTCACTGGCCACTACTAACTACTCACCGACCACTGACCACTACTAACTCCTCACCAGTCACTGACCACTACTAACTACTCACCAACCACTGACCCCTACTAACTACTAACTACTCACCAACCACTGGCCACTACTAACTACTCACCAACTAGCAACCACAACCACTACTAACTACTCACCAACCACTGACCCCTACTAACTACTCACCAACCACTGACCACTACTAACTACTCACTGGCCACTACTAACTACTCACCGACCACTGACCACTACTAACTCCTCACCGACCACTGACCCCTACTAACTACTCACTGACCACTACTAACTACTCACCGACCACTGACCACTACTAACTCCTCACCAACCACTGACCCCTACTAACTACTCACTGACCACTACTAACTACTCACCAACCACTGACCCCTACTAACTACTCACCGACCACTGACCCCTACTAACTACTCACTGACCCCTACTAACTACTCACCAACCACTGACCCCTACTAACTACTCACCAACCACTGACCCCTACTAACTACTCACCAATCACTGACCACTACTAACTACTCACCAACCACTGACCCCTACTAACTACTCACCAACCACTGACCACTACTAACTACTCACCAACCACTGACCCCTACTATCTACTCACCAACCACTGACCCCTACTAACTACTCACCAACCACTGACCCCTACTAACTACTCACCAACCACTGACCACTACTATCTACTCACCAACCACTGACCCCTACTATCTACTCACCAACCACTGACCACTACTAACTACTCACCAACCACTGACCCCTACTAACTACTCACCAACCACTGACCACTACTAACTACTCACCAACCACTGACCACTACTAACTACTCACCAACCACTGACCCCTACTAACTACTCACCAACAACTGACCACTACTAACTACTCACCAACCACTGACCCCTACTAACTACTCACCAACCACTGACCACTACTAACTACTCACCAACAACTGACCACTACTAACTACTCACCAACCACTGACCCCTACTAACTACTCACCAACCTCTGACCACTACTAACTACTCACCAACCTCTGACCACTACTAACTACTCACCAACCACTGACCACTACTAACTACTCACCAACCACTGACCCCTACTAACTACTCACCAACCACTGACCCCTACTAACTACTCACCAACCACTGACCTCTTCTTCCCACGTACTTATTTTCAATCTCACCTTGGTACTAAGTGGTGAGTATAAAACTAAGTAGATTTATGCGTTTTAGTTTTTTTTTACTTGTTATTTGCCAGGAGCTCAAAAAGGTGACAGCTCTGTTTGATAAGCTAAAGGAGGGGAACACAAACCAGGACAGCAATTAAGTGGTCATCGAACACCTAAAGAACATTACTATGGAGGCAGAGAAAATCACAAAATTCCTTCAAGATAAAATTCAAGAAATTTGGCAGTAAGTCTCAAGACCTTGAAGGGGCAATCTAAAATTGGTACATACTTTTTTTTACTTTTAAATGACTGATTAATTCTTGAAGAGTATACCATATAAATGCCTCATGAGCTTAATTCAACTGTCGTCCCGCATCATATCTGAAAAGGTAAGCTTGTTTGTAAACAATGTAATGTTAACAAATGTATAGCCTTAAAACATGGTTAAAACTGTCATTTTGATCTCATGGATGGTCAGTCGTTGCATCCATAGCTCTGCCTATGAATTTTGAGTGTAGTTACATTTCTCCAGCCACATCCCTCAGCTGTTTACCAAAACAATAGTGGGGTGACTGCTTTTGCTTTATTGTTGTTTGAACTGCAGATTTCCCCCTTTTAAACAGAGGTGTCCAACTCCTTTTTCTGGAGAGCCACTTGGTGTGCAGCATTTTATTCCACCCCAGCAGTAACAAACGTTTTAAAGGATCCACTAATCATTGTCTTCATTTTCTCTTTGTCTTTGTTGTTTCGGACTTGGTGAAACAGATCCAAGACTTCATCAACAACAAAGAGGACAAAGCCATGGAGGTTGCCATGTTGTTGGAGATGGTGGAATCCCTCCGAAGGGAGATTGCCTCCCGCGTGGATAGGTACATTGACAGTACCTCCTAACACCCTAGGTGGATCAAGAGAGGAGGATTCAGGGTTCTATCTTCAAGACGGTATACAGGGTCACAGACTTCTAGCACTTATTATAATGCTGTCTTTACACATTCATAAGAATGTCATTGCAGATGCCATAGGCAGCACTAACAACTTTTTATAATGCCTGTGTAATAATGATCATCAACTCTGTCAGTTCAAGAGATTTAAATTACATTCATGTATAGATCAAAGATATGTGTAATGGAATTGACCCTAAACTGTGACCAGTAGTAGTCAAATAAGTTAAATGCTATAATAATTATCTGATCTTGCATGTGCCAAGTGGCATGGATATGTATTATTTTTACACATTCAACTTTTATTTCGTTTATTCTGTTTATTTACTGTTTATATTTACATGCTCAAAATGGTCTGTGCCTGGAACCTGTTCCTACTCTGATGTCATGTCAAAGATAGGTTCTCTCAGGTTCTAGGTTGTATTGTGTAAAAGGAATTTCCTCACATACTGTTCATTGCACCCTACCCTTTCCTCTCTACCTCTCGAGTTTTGCAACTGAATTTAAGAGTGTAGTTCTCCTAATCATCCACGTAGGGGCGTGTGGTGATCATAAAACTGACAGAGTTGAGAGAGAAGCACCCGCTTACCTAATTATCTGCTTACATGATCTTTGATGTTATAAAAGGGGGGAAAGCTTTTATTCCTACCGTTTTCAGGTTTCAAGTTATTCTACCTCTAACTTTTTTTCCAAGTTCTACCCTGGTCTCTGGTGGAAGTAGATCTCTTTGTAAGATTTGACTGTTATTTTGTGAAACTGTGTATACTGAATTGGCCTGGTCTATACAGAGCTTGTTGCCGGCCTGAAACAATGTTTCCCCCCATCCTAGCTGGGGATGTGATGGTATTAAACACACTATCAGGTTTGGAATGGGTCCCTGCTGGGTTTGGAATGCAGCCATTTTTCACAACGGAATGTTCTCTCTCTCATTTAATGCACATTGCCCATTTTTTTTTTACTTGTAAAATCCTAGATTTCTGTTGCTTTAAGCTCCAGCATACACTTTCTCTCTCTCTCTCTCTCTCTCTCTCTCTTGCTCACTCTCGCTCTCTCAATTTCAATTTAAAGGGCTTTATTGACATGGGAAACATATATTTACATTGCCAAAGCAAGTGAAATAGATAATAAACAAAAGTGAAATAAACAATAAAAAATGTACAGTAAACATGACACGCACAAAAGTTCCAAAATAATAAAGACACATTGTCATATTATGTCTGTATACAGTATTGTAATGAAGTGCAAGTAGTTAAAGTACAAAAGGGAAAATAAATATACATAAATATAGTTTGTATTTACAATGGTGTTTGTTCTTCACTGGTTGCCCTTTTCTTGTGGCAACAGGTCACAAATCTTGCTGCTGTGATTGCACACTGTGGTATTTCACCCAATAGATATGGGCGTTTATCAAAATTGGATTTGTTTTCGAATTCTTTGTGGGTCTGTAATCTGAGGGAAATATGTGTCTCTAATATGGTCATACATTTGGCAGGAGGTTAGGAAGTGCAGCTCAGTTTCCATTTTGTTGGCAGTGTGCACATAGCCTGTCTTCTCTTGAGAGCCAGGTCTGCCTTTGGCGGCCTTTCTCAATAGCAAGGCTATTCTCACTGTGTCTGTACAAAGTCAAAGCTTTCCTTACGTTTGGGTCAGTCACAGTGGTCAGGTATTCTGCCACTGTGTAGTCTCTATTTAGGGCCAAATAGCATTCTAGTTCACTCACTTTGTTTTGTAAATTCTTTCCAATGTGTCAAGGAATTATCTTTCATTTTCAAATGATTTGGTTGGGTTTAATTGTGTTGCTGTACTGTTGGGTCTGTTTGTGTTTGTGAACAGAGCCCCAGGACCAGCTTACTAAGTGTCACGATCGTCGTATGGTGGAAGAGAGAAAGAAAACAAAGATAACTAAGGCCAGGGCGTGACACTAAGGGGGCTCTTCTCCAGGTTAATTTCTCCGTAGATGATGGCTTTGTTGTGGAAGGTTTGGGAATCGATTCCTTTTAGGTGGAGGTAGAATTTAACAGCTCTTTTCTGGATTTTGATAAATAGCAGGTATCGGCCTAATTCTGCTCTGCATGCATTATTTTGTTATTTACGTTGTACACAGAGGATATTAATGCAGAATTCTGCATGCAGACTCAATTTGGTGTTTGTCCCATTTTGTGAATTCTTGGTTAATAAGCAGACCCCAGACCTCACAACCATAAAGGGCATTGGGTTCTATAACTGATTCAAGTATTTTTAGCCAGATCCTAATTGGTATGAATTTTATGTTCCTTTTGATGGAATACAAGGTCCTTCTTGCCTTGTCTCTCAGATCGTTCACAGCTTTGTGGAAGTTACCTGTGGCTCTGATGGCTCTGATGTTTAGGGCCAGGTAGAGTTTTTTTGTGTGCTCTAGGGCAACGGTGTCTAGATGTAATTTGTATTCATGGTCCTGGCAACTGGACCTTTTTTGGAACACTATTATTTTTTGTCTTACTGAGATTTACTGTCAGGGCCCAGGTCTGACAGAATCTGTGCAGAAGATCTAGGTGCTGCTGTAGGCCCCCCTTGGTTGGGGAATGAAGCACCAGATCATCAGTAGACATTTGACTTCAAATTTTAGTAGGGTGAGGCTTGGTGCTGCAGACTGTTCTAGTGCCCTTGCCAATTCGTTGATATATACAGTGCCAGTCCCAAATATTGGACACACCTACTCATTCCAGGATTTTTCTTTATTTTAAAATTTTCTACATTGTAGAATAATAGTGAAGACATCAAAACGATGAAATAAAACATATGGAATCATGTAGTAACCAAAAAAGTGTTAAAGAAATCTAAATAGATTTTATATTTGAGATTCTTCAAAGTAGCCACCCTTTGCCTTGACGACAGCTTTGCACACTCTTGGCATTCTCTCAACCAGCTTCATGAGGTGGAATACATTTCAATTAACAGGTGTGCCTTGTTAAAAGTTAATTTGTGGAATTGCTTAATGCGTTTGAGACAATTAGTTGTGTTGTGACAAGGTAGGGTCACAACACAACTAACACAACCCTATTTGGTAAAAGACCAAAATCCATATTATGGCAAGAACAGCTCAAATAAGCAAAAAGAAATGACAGTCCATCATTATTTTAAGACATGAAGGTCAGTCAATACAGAGCATTTCAAGAACTTTGACAATTTCTTCAAGTGCAGTCGCAAAAACCATCAAGCGCTATGATGAAACTGGCTCTCATGAGGACCACCACAGGAAAGGAAGACCCAGAGTTACCTCTGCTGCAGAGGATATGTTCATTAGAGTTAACTGCACCTCAGATTGCAGCCCAAATAAATGCTTCACAGAGTTCAAGTTACAGACACATCTCAACATCAACTGTTCAGAGGAGACTGTGTGAATCAGGCGAATGGCCGAATTGCTGCAAAGAAACCACTACTAAAGAACACGAATAACAAAAAGAGACTTGCTTGGGTCAAGAAACACAAGCAATGGACATGAGACCGGTGGAAATCTGTCCTTTGGTCTGATGAGTCCAAATTTTAGATTTTTGGTTCCAAACGCCTTCTCTTTGAGATACAGAGTAGGTAAATGGATGATCCTGCATGTGTGGTTCCCACCGTGAAGCATGTAGGAGGAGGTGTGATGGTGTGGGGGTGCTTTGCTGGTGACACTGTCAATGATTTATTTAGAGTTCAAGGCACACTTAACCAGCATGGCTACCACAGCATTCAGCAGCAATATGCTGCAGAAGAAAAACCCTTGAATGAGTTGGTGTGTCCAAACTTTTGACTGGTATTGTATGTTGAAGAGGGTGGGGCTTAAGCTGCATCCCTATCTCACCCCCCGGCTCTGTGGAAAGAAATCTGTGTGTTTTTTTGCCAATTTTAACTGCACACTTGTTGTTTGTGTACATGGATTTCATAATGTCTTATGTTTTTCTCCCAACACCACTTTCCATCAATTTGTATAGTAGACCCTCATGTCAAATTGAGTCGAGAGCTTTTTTTAAATCAACAAAGCATGAGAAGACTTTGCCTTTGTTTTGGTTTGTTTGTTTGTCAATTATGGTGCGTAGGTTGAATACATGGTCTGTTGTACTGTAATTTGGTAAAAAGCCAATTTGACATTTCTCATTACACTGAGGAAATGTCTGCTGTTAATGATAATGCATAGGATTTTCCCAAGGTTGCTGTTGACGCATATCCCACGTTAGTTATTGGGGTCAAAATTGTCTCCACTGTTGTGGATTGGGCTGATCAGTCCTTGGTTCCAAATATTGGGGAAGATGCCAGAGCTGAGGATGATGTTAAAGTGTTTATGTATAGTCAATTGGAATTCATGGTCTGTATATTTTATCATTTCATTTAGGATACCATCAACCCCACAGGCCTTTTTGGGTTGGAGGGTTTGTATTTTGTCCTGTAGTTCATCAAATCAAATTCAAATCACATTTTATTTGTCACATACACATGGTTAGCAGATGTTAATGCGAGTTTAGCGAAATGCTTGTGCTTATAGTTCCGACAGTGCAGTAATATCTAACAAGTAATCTAACAATCCCCAACATCTACCTAATATACACAAATCTAAAGGGGTGAATGAGAATATGTACATTTAAGTATATGGATGAGCGATGGTTGAGCGGCATAGTCAAGGTGCAATAGATGCTATAAAATACAGTATATACATGTAATATGAGTAATTTAAGATATGTAAACATTATTAAAGTGGCATTACATAGAGTGGCATTGTATAAAGTGACTAGAGAGATTAATTTATTAAAGTGGCCAGTGATTGGGTCTCAATGTAGGCAGCAGCCTTTCTGAGTTAGTGATTACTGTTTAGCAGTCTGATGGCCTTGAGGTAGAAACTGTTTTTCAGTCTCTCGGTCCCAGCTTTGATGCACCTGTACTGACCTCGCCTTCTGGATGGTAGTGGTGTGAACAGGCAGTGGCTCGGGTGGTTGATGTCCTTGATGATCATTCAATGTTATTGGAGAATCCAGTGAGTTCTGGTAGTCTTTAATAGTTGATTCTAAGATTTGTATTTGGTCATGTATATGTTTTTGCTGTTTGTTCTTTGTTATAGAGACAAAAAGATTGGAGAAGTGGTTTATCCATACATCTCTGTTTTGGATAGATAACTATTCGTATTGTTGTTTGTTTAGAGTTTTCCAATTTTCACAAAAGTGGATGGATTCTTCAATTACATTGAGCTGATTTCTCTCTGTCTTTCTTTCTCTCTACCTCACTACCTCTCTTTCCAGGTCACTGCTCATTCTAGTTGTGGGGAGAACACGCACCCCTTATTTCTCATGTACTTTCCACCCAGCCCTTAATGTTAACGTTCCACCCATCCGTTAATGTTAACGTTCCACCCAGCCCTTAATGTTAACGTTCCACCCAGCCGTTAATGTTAACGTTCCACCCAGCCGTTAATGTTAACGTTCCACCCAGCCGTTAATGTTAACGTTCCACCTAGCCGTTAATGTTAACGTTCCATCCAACCGTTCCATCTCAAAAGTTTGGGGTCACTTAGAAATGTCCTTGTTTTTTAAAGAAAAGCACATTTTATGTCCATTAAAATAACATCAAATTGATCAGAAATACAGTGTAGACCTTTGTTAATGTTGTAAATGACTATTGTAGCTGGAAACGGCAGATTTTTTATGGAATATCTACATAGGCGTACAGAGGCCCATTATCAGCAACCATCACTCCTGTGTTCCAATGGCACGTTGTGTTAGCTAATCCAAGTGTATCATTTTAAAAGGCTCATTAGAAAACCCTTTTTGCAATTATATTAGCACAGATGAAAACTGTTGTTCTTATTAAAAAATCTATAAAACTGGCCTTCTTTAGACTCGTTGAGTATCTGGAGCATCAGCATTTGTGGGTTCGATTACAGGCTCAAAATGGCCTGAAACAAAGAACTTTCTTCTGAAACTCATCAGTCTATTCTTGTTCTGAGAAATGAAGGCCCTGTCATGCATAAAATTGCCAAAAACTGAAGATCTTAATTCCAAAGCTTTGGAATGGTAGTGTATGTTCTAAATATATGGATATAAATTGAACAATTGGCAGGTCTATTGTTTGCTCTAATTCTATAGTGACTCTTGGGGGGGAGTTCCATCTCATACCCCCCAGGGGAGAGTTAGCCCACTCACCCCTGAGAATGTGTCTTAGACTGGGGTCTGCATTCCCTCCCTGCCCCCTGGTCATGTTTTTAAACGTGAGGAATTCACAGACCACTAATGGCTCTACCTAATTGCAGGTTGCCACTGATCCACTGCATTGAAGATTAGAGGAAATATCACCAGTGATGCAGCTAATTACAGAAGAGGGAGCTATTATTTGAGAACCTTTTTTAACCTTTGTGGTTTTTGGTTGCATTTTTCTGTTCTTGAATGGACAGATTGTAGTATTTTTTGCGTGTTGGTTGTATTTGTTCAGAATGAGATTGAGATGCCACTGTATTAGCCTAATTTAATGAAGACTTTATTTTTGCAAGTGAGACCACTTTTCTGTGTTTTAGGACTAGTCATTTGTCCCTTGACGGAGCCTAAATGTTGATGTTATTTTCAGCAGTAAACCAAGGAATGGTTCATGAATACCACAAGTAATGTCTTTCTTTCTTCAATATTCTCAGTGACTGTGAACATAGTCTAGTTTCTCAGACTCAAAAAGCTTATTGAATCTGTTCCTACAGTCCCCCTCTTTGCCATTTCAAAGATAATTGAATTTGAACTGCCACCCTGTTTCTCCTCCAGCTATGGTTGGAGCTGGTACTGACAGACACACACACACACACACACACACACACACACACACACACACACACACACACACACACACACACACACACACACACACACACACACACACACACACACACACACACACACACACACACACAAACCCCCCCCCCCCAAACTCCCTGTGACACATAATTAAGGTTGTAGGTCATCGTTTAGTCTTTGGTAATCTGTCATTACCAACAACTGTACAGGAAAGTTTTAAGCTCTTAACCTAATTTCTCTTCAGTACAGTAAATGAGTAGTATGGCTTCAGTACCTATATTATCCCAGCTTTACCTGAGCCTAGGGACATAATAGGGCAGCTTCCTGCCATAGTGGAGGAATGTCCTTTGTTCTAGATGAGTAGGTCTAGGTGGGGGTTGGTATCTGAGAGAGAAGACATTTACAATCCTATTAGATGTGTAAGTTTGAACTTTCTCTCAATGTGAGCATAATGAGATGCTGTCAACATGATCCTTCTGCTCCAAATGATCTGCCACATTTCAGATAGCCCACAGGTAATGATTTATCTATTATGTAATTGGTCGTCAAACTATACAAGTTAGTTGATGAGCATTTGTAGCTGCTGGTTATAGGACTTCACTGGATTTATCGAATAGAGGCTTTGGGGGAGGGCGAGTTACACCCTGTGCGCATGCTTGAGGAGAGGGGGACAGAAAAATTACTCAATTTTCTCAGTGGTGATTTGAGGGGTAGCGGGACAAGAAAAGCGTGAGGGCAAAACCCTACCATAAGGAACCACACACAGTCTCACGGATAGGAAGCACACCAAAAATGTTGATATTTCAAATTGCGACCCTGCTATGTAAGTTTATTATTTTTATCATTTTGAAATGTTTTCTGTAGAACGCATGTCCAACATTGAGTCAACTGAAAGTGCATAATGATAAACTTTGCATGTAGCCTAATGAAGAAAATACAGTTAAGCATATTTAAATGGATATTAGTTCTACAAGTTTAAATAGTCAACGTTTCGTAGGCTAATTTAATTCATCATATGTGGAATTGTTTGTATTTTTTTTTTGACTATGACACATATTGTTCTTGTTATAAACTCGGCATGAAACAATTAAATAACTTCAAGTGGCATTAATATAAATCAAAGACCCATTGAAATGGAAGGTTTATATCCTGTTTTTCAGATTGTGTTTTATTAAAAGTTTTATGAACAGGGAGACCAAAGCTTTGAGCACTTTTCGTTAGTATTTTATTCTAATACTTCGGCTATTTTATCTAATTTTATCTAAGTTCACTTGTCTTTGACATTTTTGTACAATAAAACGTCACTCCACAACCTGTATTGAATAAATCCCATTGTTCAATATTGCCTCTTCTTTGTGTAGCCGCAGGGGCGTGCGTCCTTGCCCAGGTACCAGAGTTCAGCGATGTGTGCACAGAGGGGAGCTGCTACCCCGCCACGGGAGACCTTCTCATCGGCAGAGCCCACCAACTCTCTGCCAACTCCACATGCGGCCTCCACCGGCCCGAGCCGTTCTGTATCGTCAGTCATTTACAGGTAAATGCTTCTGGCACAAGTACAGAGACTATTTGGACTAGGCCCCAGGTGTTATTATAGGCCTATATACTTCATTAACTATCACACAAATATTGTTACTCCAAGTTGACAACAGTTCAATCAATAGGATTCGTTATTATTTCAATGGCACGAGCGCGTAAAAGTACCGATATTCAATATTCAAGAAAAGCAAGCTCTGATTTGTTGTGCCTCTACGCAGCATTTGGAGTCTCTCATTCATGCCTGTAGTAGCGAGGGAGATAAGCAATACATAGGTATGCTCCATAATAAAGCATTCCTGTAATTGCTAACCTCAGGGTGTTTGCTCTTGGAAATGGGAAAGATAGTTTTGACCTTGTGAAAATTGGTGTTGAGAATAAAATGGTGCTATATTCATTGTCTTGCATGCCTGGAAAGGGATTCCTTTCCCAAGTCATCTAGGCTACTACTAAACAAAGTAACAAAGTGCAAAGAGGCACAAACAGGCTATGTGGTTAACTCAAAATTAAACATTAATTACAGTATCACATATTAAATGATAACATTGTTTCATTTCCTCAGTAAGAAAAGCTCCCCTATTTATTTTAATGGGGAATAAATGCATGCTCAAAATTAAAATTCTCTTGCCATGGGCAATGTGGCGTTCAGATTTCATAATAACTACTGTAAGGTTTACAGTCAATCTCTTGTCTGTTGGGGGTGGAATATATAAATGGGATATATTCCAAATATCCCTTGGGCTTTTATTCTCAATACAAGGACTTCCTTTCACATATTTTTTCTTGAACTCCTGCTTTCTCAATATGAGCGTAGGAGTGGGAAAGATGTTTAGGATTTGGGAAGGATTGGTTTAGGAGTTGCACGACCCTCTGAGTTGTCTAGACTGCTTCCTGGATCACACAATCATTCTATAAGCATTATTGAGGTTCAGAACAACAATGACTTGAAAGTGGCTGTGCCAGCAGCTTGGATGCATGGGGGCTCATTGTATTGGCACAGACATTCCATGGTTAGAGATATCAAACAACCATCACTTGAGGAGCCACCATCAAATACTTTTGCCGTGCACTTACATGAAAATAAATGGTTGCCTTGCTTGAGACATCATCCTATTTTATCAGTATCCACCTAAATCAAATGTACTAGAAATGGCTGATTCTTGTTCTCCCCCACCTTAACTGTAGAGTATTTGTGAACACTTCTATGATGTGTTGAGCATATTTTTAAAGCAGGGGTGTCAAATTCATTTCACAGAGGGCCTAGTGTCTGCAGGTTTTTGTTTTTTCCTTTCAATTAAGCCCTAGACAACCAGGTGTGGGGAGTTCCTTACTAATCAGTGACCTTAATTCATCACTTAAGTACAAGGTAGGAGCGAAAACCCACAGGCACACTCAGCCCTCCATGAAATTAGTTTGATACGTGTGATTTAAAGTATGGTTTGCCCTGAGCATGCAAAGAATTTAAGATGGAAATCTAATATAATTAAATTAATTACATTTATGTCACCACTGAAGTAGAGAGAAACCAGATCGTGTCAGTGAAAGACGTGATCCAACAGGGTTACATTTCTTATCAAACACATATCTATGTACTGGAATTCAAACAAATGTGTGTGGCTGGGGACACACTATTCTGTTGCATGCTCTGGATGTGTAGAATGTTTACAATCTTGTAAAGTTGTTTTCTTGTCAAGTGGTGAAAAGACGGAAGGAAATCCAGATGATGCTGAATTTGAACCCTTGAGCATGTGTATACACACACACACACACACACACACACACACACACACACACACACACACACACACACACAAGTACACACAGTGTGTTTTCTGAACTTCTGGTGGCCAAATGAAACCTGCATTGTCAGCAGCCTAAGGTAAGCCTTCACTGATGAGTGAGACCAGGGCAAGACAGACTCCTCATTTCAAAGTAGTTAAGCCCCTATTTAGCTCAATCACTTATTTCAGCATCTATATCTGCTCTTGATAAAATACCCAATTTCAATTACTTCTGTATGAATGGGCTCTTCAAAGATGTTCATTATCTGTACCCTCACCTGATTGGGAGAAATCGGCTTGGCATCCCAAGAATCACACTGACATTTTTATCTCTCTTTCTCCCAATCTTCACGGTCTCTTCAGGAAGAGAAGAAATGCTTTGTGTGTGACTCCACCGACGTCTACGTCAAAAGCGTGGTTAACGCCACCACCGGCCACCGAGTGGAGAATGTCGTGACCACATTCGCCCCCAACCGCCTGAAAACCTGGTGGCAGTCAGAGAATGGTGAGTTCTCGTGGGGGGAAATTGGTGGATGGCTAGTAGGTAGATGAGTTCAATTAAAGGCGACTCTGTCTTCTTTCCCCCCTCAGTATATGTTCACCCTCCAATCCCTTCCCTAACCCCTTTAATCAATGTGAAGGGAGACATCAAAGAGAAAGCAGAAATGGCTGACTTAGATGATGACCAGTTTATAAACTTTGGAATGACAGGATTAACCCATGGGGAATGATTACCTAGGTGGCTGTTAGATGAGGCGGGGTTACACCCTGTGTACTGGCGGCCCGTTTGCCGAATTTGGCCCGTGTGTGGTTTTATTTGCCCCCCCCCCACGTTTTCTGAGAAAAAAACATTTATTTTACATTTTTATTGTTGGACATAATAGACTAAAAACACCAGGAAATTAGCTCCAAATGATTTTAATTTAAGAAATCAGTTCTCAAGTATTCCCACGCTTAGTAGAGAGAAACATGTAATCGTATACATATGTAAGCAAGGTTTGAAAATATGTTTCAGTCAAACATTATACTGTATCTGCTTGGGCTTCTTGAGGTCAATTTGGTATCTACAAATGATTTGTAATTATGTTCCGGCCCCCCGACCATCCACTCAAGACTTGGACATACATTTTTGCCAACACATGGCTAACCTTTGTTTAACCAGCTTAACAGCTGCTTTTAGTGAAAATGTGTTTGGAGTAACCTTTCAAGCTAATAGGCTATGTTAGAGTTTGCACTTCCTCTTCCAATTATAATATGGGGAGGTCAAAATTATTTAAAAAAACTATGTACCAAATCTATTAGTTTTAAAATGTTGATTACTTCTCCTTGCCATTATCATTCACCTGATGAAATGACAAAACATGTGCAAAACATTTTTTTGCTGACGCATGTCCCTGGGTCACGGTCTGCCTGGGAGGGTGTCCCTCGGAAAGAACAAGTTGAAGACCCCTGGTTTTGAAGCATTGTTAATGATTACTAGGAGGCCGAAAGCATTGAAATCGTCCACAACTTAGATACAAATTCAGCTATCCCAAGTGCATCTTGCCTTGAAGAGTTAACTCACAAAAAAAGTGCTGGAAGGATATAAGATTCAGAAAGTAATCTGACTAGGAGTTAGGGGAGGTTTGGCCGAGGATAAAGTGGTGGGAATATTTCTCCGGAAAGAACAGGAAGGAGGTTAATACTCACTAGTGGAGCGGCCAACTACACAGATGGGCCTGGCAAAAGAGACAGGGAATTTCCATTCATAATCCAGACATTACTGTACTAGATCCACTCTATTACAACACTGTCCCAGTAGGCCCCAGCTCAAAGCACAACCCTCTTACTACCTTTTCCAACTGTCTTCTCCTCAAAAGCTGTGCAAGACCATCGCCCAAGAACACACAGATCCTAATACATTTGTTTTGTTAAGTTGTATTTAAAAAAAAAAAAATTTAAAGCGACTTTGAGATTCTACTTGTAATGAAAGCGCTATATAAAATGCATGTATTATTATTATTACAATTATAATTATTATAAGCACAGGTGAGGTTCCCCCAAAACGGATGTAAAACTGACACTCAATAGTCCCATTCTACAATATAAGATGGGGGGAAACGCATTCGTGCTTAGTTGATGAACTCTGTGTTGTTGCTAAAGTAACGCATTAATTGTATATAGTCTAATGATGAGTTCGAACATTTTCTCCTGTTAATAACCTCCCTGGGATATGTGGGACGCTTGCGTCCCACTTGGCCAATAGCCAGGGAAAATGTAGAGCGCCAAATTCAAAAAAATGATATAAAATCAAACTTTCATTAAATCACACATGTAAGATACCAAATTAAAGCTACACTCGTTGTGAATCCAGCCAACATGTCAGATTTCAAAAAGGCTTTTCGGCGAAAGCATAAGATGCTATTATCTGATGATAGCACAACAGTAAACAAAGAGAGTGTAGCATATTTGAACCCTGCAGGCGCAATACAAAACGCAGAAATAAAATATAAATCATGCCTTACCTTTGACGAGCTTCTTTTGTTGGCACTCCAATATGTCCCATAAACATCACAAATGGTCCTTTTGTTTGATTAATTCCGTCCATATATATCCAAATTGTCCATTTATTTGGCGCTTCCAATTTGCGCAACGTCACTACAAAATATCTCAAAAATTACCTCTAAACTTTGCCAAAACATTTCAAACTACTTTTGTAATACAACTTTAGGTATTTTTAAACGTTAATAATCGATCAAATTGAAGACGGGTCTATCTGTTTTCAATACAGGAGGACAACAAACTAACTCTACTTTTCTAGTCTTACGCAACTCTCAAACAGTACACATAACGTTACACTGATTCCAGATGGCCGTTCTTCTTCATTGCACAAAAGGAATAACCTCAACCTATTTCCAACGACTGGTGACATCCAGTGGAAGCGGTAGGAACTGCAAACAGGTTGATTAGAAATCTAGCATCCCAATGAAAACTCATTGAACAGACAGTGACCTAAAAATTGTTTTATCTGAATGGTTAGTCCTCGGGGTTTTGCCTGCTACATAAGTTCTGGTATACTCACAGACATGATTCAAACAGTTTTAGAAACTTGAGAGTGTTTCTATCCAAATCTACTAATAATATGCATATCTTATATTCTGGGGATGAGTAGAAGGAAGTTGAAATTGGGCACGCTATTTATCCAAAAGTGAAAATGCTGCCCCCTATCCTAGAGAAGTTATACATTGTTGCATATTGATAAGTGGTGGCTTGTTCTTGCTCTTATTGCTAAACGATAAACATAACCAATTAATATTAGTTTCACCAAAGAAATAGAGATATTTTAAATGGTTAAGTTGTTATTTGCTGCTTAACTACCCAGTAGCTATGCGTAAAATCCACTGCCCCATTTTGTGGCAAAGAAGAATGTCAGGAATCAGAACGGCAGCCATGAGCTTTATATCATAGAACAGAACCAACCATGAAAATACTATGAAGGGAGAGGTGAAGAGTTAATGCATGTTTTTTGGCCAGAAGATGCACTGTGAAGAGTGGATAAGTGTCATGTACTGTATAGTTAACCATTCCAGCTTGTGTTATGCTTGGCTCAATTGGAAACCTGTATGTACACTCATGTTTTTGTTTCTGTCTCTCCTTCCGCTCTCCACCCTCTCTGACTTCATCACGTTTTTAAATTCTATCCTTCCCTTGCCGTTTGACCCTCTATTTTTTCTCTGTCCCCTCTATCTCTCCCTCCCTTTTAAATTTTTTTCTCTTTCCCCCTGTCCTTTCCCTCCTTGTCTCTTTCTCCCGCTTCTTCCTTCTTTTCCCAGGTCTTGAGAAAGTGACCATCCAGCTGAACTTGGAGGCAGAGTTTCATTTCACCCACCTCATTATGACCTTCAAGGTAACCAATGGTCAGAGGGCTCAATGTGGGGGAGCGTGGGTAGTGTGTAAGGGGATGCTGGCTGGACCGTCTACTCTGCAGATTATCAGAAGGCTTGGCCTCGTGGGAGGTCTACCATACACACAAACACACACACACACACACAGCTGTGTGAGCCTGAGGAATGGAGAACAGACCGCCCACCAGTCTGGGGTTGTTCGCTCCACACAGATCTGGCCTGTATCACTTTACTCACAATTGCAGCTCATTTAGGCTGTGTAACAGGAATTTTGTAATACAGCCAATATTGAACTAAACTGTGACATCAATTTTGTGTGACAAATACAGCTGAAATAACAATTTGAGATTAATTTCAAGTTATGAATAAATGTACTGTGACAGACATACCCAATGGATAGCAGCTTATGATTGTAACGTCCTGACCAGAGTTCTTATGTGTTTTGCTTGTTTAGTGTTGGTCAGGACGTGAGCTGGGTGGGAATTCTATGTTGTGTGTCTAGTTCGTCTGTTTCTGTGTTCAGCCTAATATGGTTCTCAATCAGAGACAGCTGTCAATCGTTGTCCCTGATTGAGAATCATATATAGGTGGCTTGTTTTGTGTTGGGGATTGTGGGTGGTTGTTTCCTGTCTCTGTGTTTTGTCTGCACCAGCTAGGACTGTGACGGTTAGTTCGTTTGTTATTTTGTATAGTGTCTATGTCTAACGTTAGTAGCTTGTGTATTGCACTTTTGTTTGTAGCTTCACGGTCGTTTGTTGTTTTGTATTAGTTTGTCAGTATCTTGTCTTTGTGTTAATTAAATTCATGGAAAATTACCACGCTGCACATTGGTCCTCCGATCCTTCTCTCCTCTCCTCGTCCGAGGAGGAGGAAGAGCTAGACTGCCGTTACAGAACCACCCACCAAACTCGGACCAAGCAGCGTGAGTACGAGCAGCAGCGGCCCACTACACAGGAATCCTGGACATGGGAGGAAATTCTGGAGGGTAAAGGACACTGGGCTCACATTGGAGAATATCGCCGCTCTCGGGAAGAGATGGAGGCAGCTAAAGCCCAGGAGCGGTGGTATGAGGAGGCAGCACGGAAGCGTGGCTGGAAGCCCGTGAAGAAACCCCAAAAAAAAAAATTGGGGGGGGGGGGGCTAAAGGGTAGTGTGGCGAAGGTAGGTAGGAAACCTGCGCCCACTTCCCATGCTTACTGTGGAGAGCGGGAGTACGGGCAGACACCGTGTTATGCGGAAGAGCGCACGGTGTCTCCTGTACGTGTGCATAGCCCGGTGCGGGTTATTCCACCTCCCCGCACTGGCCGGGCTAGATTGAGCATTGAGCCAAGTGCCATGAAGCCGGCTCTACATATCTGGCCTCCAGTACGTCTCCTCGGGCCGGTGTACATGGCACCAACCTTACGCATGGTGTCCCCGGTTCGCCAACACAGCCCAGTGCGGGTTATTCCACCTCCCCGCACTGGACGGGCTACGGGGAGCATTCAACCAGGTAAGGTTGGGCAGGCTCGGTGCTCAAGGGAGCCAGTACGCCTGCACGGTCCGGTATATCCGGCGCCACCTTCCCGCCCCAGCCCAGTACCTCCAGTTCCAGCACCCCGCACTCGCCTTATGGTGCGTGGCCCCAGCCCAGTACCACCAGTGCCTACACCACGCACCAGGCTTCCAGTGCGTCTCCAGAGGCCTGTTCCTCCTCCACGCACTCTCCCTATGGTGCGTGTCTCCAGCCCAGTGCCTCCAGTTCCGGCACCACGCACCAAGCCTCCTGTGCGTCTCCAGAGCCCTGTACGCACTGTTCCTTCTCCCCGCACTCGCCCTGAGGTGCGTGCCCTCAGCCCGGTACCTCCAGTTCCGGTACCACGCACCAGGCCTATAGTGCGCCTCGAGAGTCCAGTGTGCCCTGTTCCTGTTCCCCGCACTAGCCTTGAGGTGCGTGTCTCCAGTCCGGTACCACCAGTTCCGGCACCACGCACCAGGCCTACTGTGCGCCTCAGCAGGTCAGAGTCGGCCGTCTGCCCAACACCGCCTGCACTGCTCGTCTGCCCAGCGCCGTCTGAGCTGCCTGCCTGCCCAGCACCATCTGAGCCATCCGTCTGCCCAGCGCCATCTGAGCCATCCGTCTGCCCAGCGCCATCTGAGCCATCCGTCTGCCCAGCGCCATCTGAGCCATCCGTCTGCCCAGCGCCATCTGAGCCATCCGTCTGCCCAGCGCCATCTGAGCCATCCGTCTGCCCAGCGCCATCTGAGCCATCCGTCTGCCCAGCGCCATCTGAGCCATCCATCTGCCCAGCGCCATCTGAGCCATCCATCTGCCCAGCGCCATCTGAGCCATCCGTCTGCCACGAGCCTTCAGAGCCGCCTGTCTGTCCCGAGCCATTAGAGCCGTCCGCCAGTCAGGAGCCACTAGAGCCGTCCGTCAGTCAGGAGCCGCCAGAGCCGCCAGCCAGTCAGGAGCCGCCAGAGCCGCCAGCCAGTCAGGAGCCGCCAGAGCCGCCAGCCAGTCAGGAGCCGCCAGAGCCGCCAGCCAGTCAGGAGCCGCCAGACCCGCCAGCCAGTCAGGAGCCGCCAGAGCCGCCAGCCAGTCAGGAGCCGCCAGAGCCGCCAGCCAGTCAGGAGCCGCCAGAGCCGCCAGCCAGTCAGGAGCCGCCAGAGCCGCCAGCCAGTCAGGAGCTGCCAGCGCCGCCCTCCAGTCAGGAGCTGCCAGAGCCTGGAGGCCCCCACTGGAGCTGCCCTCCAGTCATGAGCTGCCCTCCAGTCATGAGCTGCCCTCCAGTCATGAGCTGCCCTCCAGTCATGAGCTGCCTTCCAGTCATGAGCTGCCTTCCAGTCATGAGCTGCCCTACAGTCATGAGCTGCCACTCAGTCATGAGCTGCCACTCAGTCCGGAGCTGCCACTCAGTCCGGAGCTACCTCTCTGTCCTGAGCTACCTCTCTGTCCTGAGCTACCTCTCTGTCCTGAGCTACCTCCTAAATCATGTGGGGGCCTTGGGGAGGATTCTTAGGCCAAGGTCGTGGGCGAGGGTCGCCACTCAAAGGACGCTAAGGAGGGGGACAAAGACAGTGGTGGAGTGGTGTCCTCGTCCACCGCCGGAGCCGCCACCGCGGACAGATGCCCACCCAGACCCTCCCCTTGAGTTTTAGGGGTGCGTTCGGAGTTCGCACCTCAGGGGGGGGGGGGTACTGTAACGTCCTGACCAGAGTTCTTATGTGTTTTGCTTGTTTAGTGTTGGTCAGGACGTGAGCTGGGTGGGAATTCTATGTTGTGTGTCTAGTTCGTCTGTTTCTGTGTTCAGCCTAATATGGTTCTCAATCAGAGACAGCTGTCAATCGTTGTCCCTGATTGAGAATCATATATAGGTGGCTTGTTTTGTGTTGGGGATTGTGGGTGGTTGTTTCCTGTCTCTGTGTTTTGTCTGCACCAGCTAGGACTGTGACGGTTAGTTCGTTTGTTATTTTGTATAGTGTCTATGTCTAACGTTAGTAGCTTGTGTATTGCACTTTTGTTTGTAGCTTCACGGTCGTTTGTTGTTTTGTATTAGTTTGTCAGTATCTTGTCTTTGTGTTAATTAAATTCATGGAAAATTACCACGCTGCACATTGGTCCTCCGATCCTTCTCTCCTCTCCTCGTCCGAGGAGGAGGAAGAGCTAGACTGCCGTTACAATGATAGGAAGGATGTGAAGAAACATGTCTTATGTCCCTACTATCCATAGATATTTCAACATAAAGATGTTCCCGTAGTATAACCGAATTGACATTGTAATTATGACATTATGGTATCTAATCTTTTTCGATCAGTTCACACCTAATATTGATACTATGCATGGCAGTCTCTCTCGCTAAGAGTTGAGGAAAGACTGACTGCATCACTTCTTGTTTTTATAAGAAACATTCATGTGTTGGAAATTCACTTGCGCTATATAAGATGGAATGGAGTTCCATGCACTCATGGCTGTGTATAATACTGAACGTTTACTTAAATTTGACTGGACCTGGGTGCTGTGAAAAGACCCCTGGTGACATGTCTGGTGGGGTAAGTGTGTGTGTCAGTGCTGTGTGTAAGTTGACTATGCAAACAATTTCGAATTTCCAACACATTAATGTTTCTTATAAAAACAACAAGTGACGCAGTCAGTCTTTCCTAAACTCAAAATTCCTGTTACACAGCATAAATGAGCTGCAAATGTGAGTAAAGTAATACAGGCCAGACCTGGTTTCAAAAAATAAATAAAGCAAAATCTCAAGGCACAAAGCCTCTCCCCCATGTGACCTACTTGTTGTGTGTATGTACTGACAGGTATGTGTAACTGATAGATGCACACATTTACTACATGTTAATGTTTTTAAATGTATGTAAATTGTAAAGTATTTTGTCTGTAATGTCTTTTTCGTTATATGTCGGACTCCAATAAGACTAGCTGTCGCCATTGGCGTTGGGTAATGGGGATCCTAATACATCATAATACATTTCTCTCCTGGCTATGGTACTCACGTCATCTTTGATTACAGCGGATGATGTACGTTTAGAAAAAGTGGGCCATTTTCCAGATGTACTCATGGTCAAATTGCTGGTTGTAACCTCAGTGTATATGTATATCACCAAGATGCATAAGTATGGTTTTTCCTCTTTGACAGACCTTCCGGCCTGCTGCCATGGTGATTGAGCGGTCGGCTGACTTTGGGAAGAACTGGCAGGTGTACCGTTACTTCGCCTACGACTGTGAGTCAACATTCCCTGCCATATCCTCGGGGCCCATGCAGAAAGTGGATGACGTCATCTGCGATTCACATTACTCCGACATCGAACCATCGACAGAGGGAGAGGTGTGTGTTTTGCATGACTGAGTTATTCATGCATGACTGAGTTATTAATTAATAACGAAGTAATAACTAATTACATATGACACAATATTCTGGATGTATTGAGAGAAAAGAAGCCATTTGAAAAAATAGTGTAATCCCACATCTGTCTCTATAGGTCATCTTCCGAGTTTTGGATCCAGTTTTCCGTATTGAAGATCCCTACAGCCCCAGAATCCAAAGTAAGTTCCAGCTATAATATGTGTACTTAATGATGTATGTCTGCTAATAAGTTATTGTTATTATCCTTCCCATTTTTGGACAAATACCAGCTATGTTGCTTATTAACCGACTATACTGTAACTGCAAAATAAATGTCTACATACAATGACCTCAGGGCTACAAGCTAATGGCTAACACATGTCTCTTTCTCCTTTAGACATGTTGAAGATCACCAACCTAAGGGTGAAGTTCACCAAGCTGCACACACTGGGAGACAACCTGCTGGACTCCCGCATGGAGATCAAGGAGAAGTACTACTATGCTGTCTACGACTTGGTGGTACGGGGTAACTGCTTCTGCTACGGACACGCCTCCGAGTGCGCGCCCGTCGATGGGGCTGGGGATATTGTTGAGGGAATGGTGAGTTCTCGATGATAAGATTATCCTAGTTTTCATCACTTACTACATAGTCCCACAAACCCGCCATCACCCAGTTCATTGCCTGTTTTGTTTTCTGTAGTACATTAGGTCAGTGGCGGTCGGTGCTGTTTAAGATGAGGGAGGACGCACATTTTTTTAAACTTTATTTCTGTTACAGCATATTGGATGACTATCATTCATATTCCATTCACCCAACTCAATGTAACATCGATAGGTTTAGGCTGCTACATGATACTCTAATTTTCCCTATACAGACCATGAGGTTGCTACAACCTAGCCTATGAATGAAAGTTTACAATGTAGGTACACAGATCGAGAGAAACATTTTGAGTAATCAAGGTGACAGACAGTGGCACATTCAATACTGCCTTGCATACGCTTGCCTGCATCTAGCTCAGCTGTAACAAACTCATTCCACGGAGTGTTGGAGGGTTTTTAGTTTTTCCTTTCAATTAAGACCTAGACAACCAGGTGAGGGGAGTTCCCTACTAATTAGTGACCTTAATTCATCTATCAAGTTGTTAAAGGAATTTAATTCCTATATGTTTATCAACCAATTCAATTAAAACACTCTGCCCATACATAAGAATTTGTAAGCTACTTATCAGCATTAAATGGACAGAAACCAGTCTCAAAATCAATCAATCAATAGCGTTTATTCTCGAGAGTACTGATCATAGTACAATTTACATCAGGTTATATAATAAAAATGACGTCATAGGTTTTAAAATGTCCTTCCTCCTCTCGGATACAATGGCAGTACAGTTAGCGTTCTTGGATTGTCTGCCACCTGTTAAACAATCTGCAAGCAACCCAAGGTCTCTCCCCTCCCTGGGTAGAGACCTAATTTCCTGTAAGGAACACATCATTCCAGCCTGTCTGAAGATAACTCCATTCTTTCTAACAAGGAACACATTATATTCAGCATTATGATTATAATAAGATTCATTCATCCATACAGAAATATAGTAGTATTCTGTTTAGTTATAATTCTAAGTCAAATGTATAAATATTTTAGTCATTATTCATAAAAATCCCGTAACACAAGTACAAGGTTGGAGCGAAAACCCGCAGATACACGGCCCTCTGTGGAATGATCTGGTTGATCTTGGATGTAATCATTAGTCCAACAGTTACAAACAAGAGTTTCTATTCAGGTATGTTTATCCCTGTTTCGTTTCATTTACTTCTGTTTAAGAAATGTTTTTCAACACAATCGGCAGAATGAATACACACCTGATCACATGCAAACACAGTTCACTTTCATAGCAGCCACATACAAACAGCATGATCAATTTGGTCGTTAATTCCTTCTCGCATCTAAGTGTGTCATCTTTTCCTTTTGCTTGTGGGCTTCAGTGCACAACAAATCAGCTGTCTGTGACCATGCAAAAAATACTTTCCAAGCTAAATCTTCATATCGTAACCCCTACACACAGCCAACATTGTTGTCACCATATTAGCTAACATCAGTCAACATAGCTACTAGAACTAACGCGTTAGTAATCTCGCTTCATGCAGTACAGTGTACAGTTAGCAAGCAGTTTAGCAGTTACACCAGTGGGCCCCAGTGGCAATAAATGAATAAAACCAAAAGCTTAACTTGACTTGGAAAAGTTCCAGTGTTGGATAGCCATAGCCAGCTAGCTAACATAGTATCCTTCACTATTTTAGTCGATTGTTTGAGTAGGCTAAACTAGCTAGCAGCATTCTCTAGCTATGTGAAAGTGAAAAAAATACAACTAAATATAGCTATCTCTCTCTCTCTCTCTCTCTCTTGCTTCTCCTTCATTTTTAAATAAATACATTTGTTCAAAACTGTTCAACTATTGTCTTTTTCTCTCTTTGAGTCATCTACTAACCACATTTTATGCACTGCAGTGATAGCTAGCTGTAGCTTATACTTTCAGTACTAGATTCATTCTCTGATCCTTTCATTGGGTGGACAACATGTCAGTTCATGCTGCAAGAACTATGATAGTTTGGAGGACGTTCTCTGGAAATTGTCATAATTACTGTGTAAGTCTATGGAAGGGGTTGAGAACCATGAACCTCTTAGGTTTTGTATTGAAGTCAATGTACCCAGAGGAGGACGGAAACTAGCTGTCCTCCGGCTACACCATGGTGCTACGCTACAGAGTGCTGTTGAGGCTACTGTAGACCTTCATTGCAAAACAGTGTGTTTTAATACATTTTTGGGGGTGACGTGAATTCACGATTCACGAAGTCTGTGCATTTACATGTGTTTGTCACTGTTTGAGAACAACTGAGTTTGTGTTGGTGAGAATGTGTTTCTCCATCTGTGTGTGCTTGGTAGACTGTGTGTGTGTATTTGTGGACAATATGTGTCTGTGTGTGTACATGTTTGTCTGTCTGTGTATGCTAGGGAGAGAAAAGGCAGCGCACTTCCTGTTTAGTCTCTGCTATGGTCTGTTTACAGTCTGTGTCTGTCTGCGGCTAGGCTACTCTACCTCTTGTTCACTGTTATTATAAAGCCTATTCACCAAGAAATAGGAAAGTAACTCTATTAACTTTGGGGCAGCAGGTAGCCTAGTGGTTAGAGCATTGGGCCAGTAACCGAAAGGTTGCTAGATCGAATCTCCGAGCTGACAAGGTAAACATCTGTCGTTCTGCCCTTGAGCAAGGCAGTTAACCCACTGTTCCTAGGCCGTCATTGTAAATAAGAATTTGTTCTTAACTGACTTGCCTAGTTAAATAAAGATTAAATAAATAAAACAAAACTTAAGATTAATCAAACTCTCTTATTCTTCTCAAACCCATTTTGCAGAGTGGTTGTCAAATTGATTCCCTCACATTACAATGTCTTAAAGACAAAACAAGATACAGTTACACCTTGCCTGAAGATGCCTAACATAAAAGCTACACAATCCTGTCATGAGTGACATAGTGCCTGTTATAACAGCTCAAGTCATGACACCAAATGCGTGGCACGTATCTGACATTTTGTTGAAGGTTTTAATATTGAATTGTTAGTTTGAGTCTGTCTATCTGTCAGCAAACTGGCATTTGTCCATTCAGTTTAATGCAGAACAGATGAGAGCTAGTCAACACTGTAAACATGTCCTGCAGCCATCTGGAATAGGAATACATGGACCGGCTTTCGTCTGTAATTTCCCTTTGCTTTTGCACTGATATCTCAGATGTAATTGACCATGATGGTCAAGGGGAGCACAGTCAAATAGCACTGAGGCCTCAGTCTCTGCACAGTAGTTGATAGATCCCTGAACTGCCCTATTAAACCCTGAATATGGCCTGTGAAATCATTTTAAGGGGGATATCAATAAATCGTTTATGTACATGCATAGCAACGAAGTAATGGCATATTCACTGCTTGTAAGTGCTTATTAATGCTAGTTTCTCACCTCTGTATGTTTTCCCTAAGGTCCATGGCCACTGTATGTGCAACCACAACACCATGGGGTTGAACTGTGAGAAGTGTCAGGACTTCTACCATGACCTGCCCTGGAGACCAGCCGAGGGACGCAATACCAACGCCTGTAAAAGTAAGCCACCTTAAGCTAACAAACTGTCTTAATAAAGAGTTCCCAAAGGGGAATATTATAGTTTGTGTCCCCTTTCAATTAATCACTTGTGATGACAGGCTGCAGTGTCTGCTCAGACCGTTTACAACCCTCCAACTGCCTTTTTATAAACACTGTGAATCAACATGTTGTCTTTGCCCCCCTCCCTTCCCCCAATATGTCTCTCTCTCTGCAGAATGTAACTGTAACCAGCACTCAGACTCGTGTCACTTCGACATGGCAGTATACGTCTCCACGGGTAACGTGAGCGGTGGTGTGTGTAATGAGTGCCAGCACAACACTATTGGACACAACTGTGAACAGTGCAAACCCTTCTACTTCCAGCACCCAGAGAGGGACATCCGTCACCCCAGTATCTGTGAACGTAGGTTGAACCTTGAACTTCAAACTCCAACCCCCTCTACTCTTCCACACCCCACCATCCAAACCCAGTCTTTCCTATCTCCATCCATCTTTCCATCCATCCATCCTGTTATTTTCTCCCCATTACTTCTCCACCTCTTACCCTCTACTGTTTCTTCCACTCTTCCTCCCTCCATCTCTACACTTAACTCCTACTCCCCTCTCTCCCTCATCTCATCCGTGACTCTGTCTGTCTCTCTTTAGAAATATATTTGTATATTTTCTCCTCCCATCTGGCTCTTTGATCCTGCCTCTGTGGTCTGGATCTGAGAGAGAACACCTGGGTTTTTGAAGCTTTATCAGCCAAACCAGTGGTGTCTCCTTTTAACTCCAAACCACTGTAGGGTGGAGAGAGACCCTTCTCATGTGTCACCTACCCCCTAGGCTTTCATGGCTCTAGGTAGAAATTGACCTCAGGCCGCAGGGGATGCTGACCTCAGATTAGCATCTGGGAGAACTTCATCCTAAACTGCTTTGATGTGTGAATGATGGGCTTGTTAGGCTTTTCATACTTGTCTCACCAGTGTTTTGAGTCCTTGTGTTTGTGGTGTGTGAGAGAGAACTTCCATTCAAGTTTCAAGTTTTTTATTGTTGTCACGTTCCTGACCTGTTTTCCTTTGTTTTTGTATTTGTTTAGTATGGTCAGGGCGTGAGTTGGGGTGGGCATTCTTTGTTATGTGTTTCTATGTTGGGTTCTTTTCTATTAGCCTTATATGGTTCTCAATCAGGGACAGGTGTTTGACGTTTCCTCTGATTGAGAACCATATTAAGGTAGGCTGTTCTCACTGTTTGTTTGTGGGTGATTGTTCCTGTGTCTGTGTATGTCGCACCACACGGGACTGTTTCGTTTTCGTTCGTTTGGTTAGTCTGTTCCTGTTCGTGCGTTCTTCGTGTTTATGTAAGTTCACATGTTCAGGTCTGTCTACGTCGTTTTGTTGTTTTGTAATTTTCCAAGTGTTTTTTCGTGTTCGTCTTTGCATTTAATAAATCATTATGTCTACATACCTCGCTGCGTGTTGGTCCGATCCATGCTCCTCCTCGTCTGAGGAGGAGAACGAATATGACAGCCGTTACAATTGTCACTTGCACAAGTACAGTGAAATGCCTTACTTGCTTGCTCTTTCCCAACAATGCTGTAACACCCTTTGTAAGCCTTTTTTCTCCCCTTTGGTATTCAGTTTGATATTATTGTTAGCCTGCAGGTAGCTACAGTAGCTACTAAATTCTTCAAGCAGATGTAAGAACATTTTTAAGGCATTTTAAAATAACCTTCAGAGATTATAATATGTACCTTTCTTGAAGAGGATGTACTTCCCTTATGAAAGATCAAATACCTCCCATTGATGCTGAGCTTGACCATTTCCTTTTGCTTGTTAAGTCTGACTTCCATTCCATGAATGTGGATTTCACAATTTTTTCTTCGTCCTGTTAGCTAGTCACCATTACAGCTTTCTACTCCCCCAGTTCCACTCGCAATACTAAATTTTACATCATAATGCCTAACTCAATGTTCCTGATGTTTCCCCATCTCTGTAGCGTGTAACTGTGATCCGGTGGGCTCTCTGAATGGTGGGATTTGTGACAGGATGACTGATGTGTCGTCTGGACTGATCGCTGGCCAGTGTCGCTGCAAGCCCAATGTGGAGGGAGAGCAATGTGACCAGTGCAAACAGGCCCACTACGGCTTGGGAGACCACCTTCTGGGCTGCATGGGTAAAGACACACACACACATTTACTCATGTGTTATTGGAGTCTGTAGCTTTTTCAAGCAGTAAGATGTCTACATTTTATTTGAATACCTATAAATTGTTGTTTTTCCCAGCCTGCACCTGTAATGCCCTGGGGACAGTTCCTGGAGGGAGCCCATGTGATACAGACTCGGGAGGCTGTTACTGCAAACGCCTGGTCACCGGGAGGGACTGTGACCAATGTATGGTAAGGAACATTATTCTTCTGATTTACATACTTGTACACAAGAGTCGCTAATCAAAGTCCACATTGCTGTCTGATGGACCAAAAGGTTAACGCTTTCACTCTGTAAGAGATAGTTGACTTATGATCTCATGGCATTTGACGTCACCAATGGCCACTAGTTACACATCTGCTACACACATCTACTACATACACTGCTTCAGAAAGTTTTCACACCCCTTGATTGTTTACACATTTTGTTGTGTTACAGCCTGAATGGAATATTTTTGGGAGTCACTGGCCTACACACAATACCCCATAATGTCATAGTGAAGTTATGTTTTTCAACGTTATTAATATTATAATATTTTTTTAATGTTCTTTTTTTTACAAATAAATTAAAATTAGAAATTGAAATGTCTTGAGTCAATAAGTATTCAACCCCTTTGTTAAGGAAAACCTAAATATTTCAGGAGTATAACAAGTCACAATAATTTGCATGGACTCTGTGTGTAATAATAGTGTTTAACATGATTTTTGAATGACTACCTCATCTCTGTACCCCACACATACAATTATCTGTAAGGTCCATCAGTCGAGGAGTGAATTTCAAACACTGATTGCACCACAAATACCAGGGAGGTTTTTCAATGCCTGGCAAAGAAGGGTACTTATTGGTAGTTTGATTTTTTTTAAAGCAGACATTGAATATCACTTTGAGCATGGTGAAGTTATTAAAACACTTTGGATGGTGTATCAATACAGTCACTACAAAGATACAGTCGTCCTTCCTAACTCAGTTGCCGGAGAGGAAGGAAACCCCTCAGAGATCAGGCCAATGGTGACTTTAAACAGTTACAGAGTTGAATGGCTGTGCTAGGAGAAAACTGAGGATGGATAAACAACATTGTAGTTACTCCACAATACTAACTTAATTGACAGACTCAAATGAAGGAAGCCTTTACAGAATAAAAATATTCCAAAATATGCATCCTGTTTGCAAGAAGGCACTAAAGTTATACTGCAAAACATGTTGCAAAGCAATTCACTTTTTGTCCTGAGTACAAAGTGTTATGTTTGGGGCCAATCCAAAACAACACATTACACCATATTTTCAAGTATAATGGTGGTTGCATCATGTTATGGGTATGCTTGTAATCGTTAAGGACTGGGGATTTTTTCAGGATAAAAAAAGAAACAAAATGGAGCTAAACGTACTGTAGAGTAAAACCTGGTTCTGTCTACTTGAAGAATTTAAAAAAGAATAATGGCCAAATGTTGCACAATCCATGTGTGGAAAGCTCTTAGAGACTTACCAAGAAAGACTGTAATCGCTGCCAATGGAGCTTCTACCAAGTATTGACTCAGGGGTGTGAATACTTATGTAAATGAGATATTTATGCGTAAACTTTTATAAAGATATGCAAAAATGTCTTAAAACATGTTGTCACTTTGTCATTGTGGGGTATTGTGCATAGATGGGTGTCATTAAAGGGTTGTTTTTAACAATGTGCGTGTGTGTGTGTGTTTATGTGTCCTACAGCCTCAGCACTGGGGGCTAAGCAATGACATGGATGGCTGCAGACCATGTGACTGTGACCTGGGTGGAGCCATCAATAACGAGTGAGCTCAAAGTTCACCTGGCTAATTCATTCATCTAAATGCCTCACTTAAAAAATGTATAATTTCTAAACGATTCTTCATAGTTGCCTCTTTTCATACAGCCACCGCAGTCTTAAAATGAACTGTTACCTTGAATGCAACACTAAGATTAACACTTTTTAAACTCTGATTAAACTCCCTGACATTCCCTCCCTGTCCTCTCTCTCTCTCACTCCAGTTGTTCCCAAGAGACTGGTCAGTGTGTGTGTCGAGAACACATGTTTGGCCGGCGCTGTGACCAGGTGGAGTCAGGCTTCTACTTCATCGCCCTGGACCACTACACCTACGAGGCAGAGGATGCCAAATTTGGACCTGTGAGTTACCTTTCTACCTTTGACCTTTGGCCAATGACCCTGATGTGTCTTTCTTCTTCTAAGTTCTTCTGGGATCATGGGTGTTCCCTACTAATCCTTGTGACTCTTTTCTCCCTCTCTATCTCCAGGGTGTGACAGTAGTGCAGAGACCCCACCCTCAGGACCGTAGCCCCACCTGGACAGGGATAGGTTTCGTCAATGTTCCCGAGGGGGCCTACCTGGAGTTCTCCATTGACAACATCCCCCACTCCATGGAGTATGACATCCTCATCCGCTACGAGCCTCAGGTCAGTCCCAGCACATACTGCCTTCCCAATGGACGTAAACTCCGGGGCACATGAGTGTCAGAGGGTTTTCATTTCTTCCTTTACTTAATTGATTATGTTAGGTAACGTCGCTGCTTGTCAAGGTCCTGTCATTACCCTTTTGTTTACCTGTTTACCAATGTCTATGTACCTGTTACGTTGCCGTAGTTACCAGACCAGTGGGAGGAGGTGTTGATGACGGTGATGCGGCCCAGTGTGATTTCAGCTGACAGTCGCTGTGCCAACACCATGCCTGACGACGACAACCAGATGATATCCCTCCACCCCGGATCACGGTAAACACACACTGCCTCCTCTGTCAATGTTGGGGAAGGAGGACTGTTGGGTAACTGGTGGGTGGGTGTGAGAGAGTGAGAGATGAACTCTGAGTCTGTATAGTAGGTATCCACTGAGTCTGTATATTAAGTATCCTCTGAGTATTTATATTAGGTAAACTCCAAAGCTGTATATTAGGTATACTTTGAGTCTGTATATTAGGTATCCTCTGAATTTGTATATTAGGTGGTAGATTCTTGTCTGTATATTAGGTATACTCTGAGTCTGTATACTAGGTAGACTCTGAGTCTGTGTATTAGGTATTCTCTGAGTCTGTGTATGCACCCTGTATACGCCCTGAGGGTTCCCCTCTGAAAACACTGATTTAGTGTATGTGTCATAGGAGTATTTTTAAACATGTGTTTTCTGACATCCATCTCTCTCTCTCTTGTCTCTTCAGATATGCAGTGCTCCCCAGACCAGTGTGTTTCGAGGCAGGGATGAACTACACTGTTCGTCTGAGTCTGCCCCTCTACTCCGCACTCAGTGACGTCCAGTCCCCATATACACTCATCGACTCGGTTAGTTCAAACACATAGACACAACTCTGACTTTTGCTTGAAATATCCATCGATGTCTATTCGAGAGTTAGGCAGAAATTTCAGCTACTAGGATTTCATATTAGTTTTGGGCCCTTGCTGACTCCATACTAAATCTCATTCCATCTCCTGTAACTTTCTTCCCCATCTGTAGATTGTGCTGATGCCCCACTGTAAGAACCTGGAGATCTTCACTGGCTCTGAGGGCGGTGACTTGGCCACCAGCAGTGCCTGGGACACCTTCCAACGCTACCGCTGTCTGGAGAACAGTCAGAGCGTAGTGAAGACCCCGTCCACAGACATCTGCCACAACTTTATCTTCAGCATATCCGCTCTGCTGCACCAGGGAGCTAAAGGTATGGCACCACACTCCAGTCATGTGTGCTTGAACATACTTGTTTGCTCATGTATGTGTTTTTCAACTAAGGGTTTAAAAGGGTTTCTTAACTAAAGGTCTAAGTAGGTTTTTTAACTAAAAGTGGAACTGACAGCGTTTTAGCAACATAAAATCGTATTAAAATCTGTTCATATACACCCCTAGGAAGAATATAATGCCTTTAAAAAAAAACATTTTATGGGAAGCGATCACTTATATAAGGTCATTTTCACATTTTCATACTTTGATAGAAGGTTTGGTAATGACGTAGAGTAAGAGATTTGTGAAAATTCTATAGCAATATGGAGTGGGAAAGCGGCTGTGCATTTGGACAATTAATAGACACTGCAGTAAATAAAACCTAATAAAAACATATCAGTCTCGTTCAGGACCTGACTCTACACAGACCGGTGCGCCATAGCCAATCAGAGCTGCAGTAAGCCTACAGTGTTCAGACCCCTTGACTTTTTTCACATGTTGTTACATTACAGCCTTATTCTAAAATTAATTAAATTGTTTTTATCACTCATTAATCTACATACAATACCCCATATTGACAAAGCAAAAACAGGTTTTTAGAAATGTTTGCTAATTTATATATGAAATATCACATTTACATAAGTATTCAGACCCTTTACTCAGTACTTTGTTGAAGCTCCTTTGGCAGCGATTACAGTATTGAGTCTTCTTGTGTATGACTCTACAAGCTTGGTACACCTGTATTTGGGGAGGTTCTCCCATTCTTCTCTGCAGATCCTCTCAAGCTCTGTCAGGTTGGATGGGAAGCATCGCTGCACAGCTATTTTCAGGTCTCTCCAGAGATGTTCGATCGGGTTCAAGTCCAGGCTCTGGCTGGGCCACTCAAGGACTTTCGGAGACTTGTCCCAAAGCCACTCCTGTGTTGTCTTGGCTGTGTGCTTAGGGTCATTGTCCTGTTGGAAGCTGAACCTTCACCCCAGTCTGAGGCCCTGAGCACTCTGGAGCATGTTTTCATCAAGGATCTCTCTGTGCTTTGTCCATTCAACTTTGACTCAATCCTGACTAGTCTCACAGTCCCTGCCGCTGAAAGACATTCTGATAGCATGATGCTGCCACCACCATGCCAGGGATGTTGCCAGGTTTCTCCAGATGTGGCGCTTGACATTCAGGCCAAAGAGTTCAATCTTGGTTTCATCAGACCAGAGAATATTGTTTCACATGGTCTGAGAGTCTTTAGGTGCCTTTTGGCAAACTCCAAGCGGGCTGCCATGTACCTATTACTGAGGAGTGGCTTCCATCTGGCCACTCTACCATAAAGGCCTGATTGGTGGAGTGCTGCAGAGATGGTTGTCCTTGGAAGTTTCTTCCATCTCCACAGAGGAACTCTATAGCTCTGTCAGAGTGACCATCGGGTTCTTGGTCACTTTCCTGACCAAAGCCCTTTTCAAGGGCTCAATTTGGCTGTGAGGCCAGCTCTAGGAATAGTCTTGGTGGTTCCAATCTTCTTCCCTTTAAGAATGATGGAGGCCACTTTGTTCTTGGGGACCTTCAATGCTGCAGACATTTTTTGGTACCCTTCCCCAGATCTGTGCCTCGACACAATCCTGTCTCGGAGCTCTACGGACAGTTCCTTCGACCTCATGGCTTGGTTTTTCCTCTGACATGCACTGTTAACTGTGGGACCTTATATAAATCAAAATGTTATTTGATTTATATAGACAGGTGTGTGCCTTTCCAAATCATGTCCAATCAATTGAATTTACCACAGGTGTACTCCAGTCAAGTTGTGGAAACATCTCAAGGATGATCAATGGAAACCGGATGCACCTGAACTCAATTTCAAGTCTCATAGCAAAGAGTCTGAATTCTTATGTAAATAAGGTATTTCTGTTTATTATTTTTAATACATTTTGCTAAAATTTCTAAAAACCTGTTTTCGCTTTGTCATTGTGGGGTATTGTGTGTAGATTGCTAAGGCTGAATAAGGCTGTAACATAACAAAATGTGGAAAAAGTCAAGGGGTCTGAAAACTTTCCGAAGGCTCTGTATATGCAAATAAGCCATTTTCCACACGCTCCTGCTGAACTGGACTGTGTGTTTACAGGCAGTAGCAACAGCACGACAAAATACACCTGAATGGATTTCTGCAAATATGTAAATACCATGGGAGTCCACTTAGATTTGGGAATTTCACAGTCCTATTGATCAAACAACCATGAACAGGGAGGCTCTTTCCCTCAGTTGCCTATGCACCTCAACAACAAGATCAACAACCAATGTTAGCCAGCATGAGATGACCTCAAATCTAATGAGGGCACAGTAGATAAACCCTTCTCAAATGTTTTCAAGTTGTAGTTGGCTGTAATAATTGCACTGATAAATTATGGGGAATAGTAGCCTGCTTACCCTTCTGTGGCTTGCCTGCCAATGCATGTTTGTCTCAACCCACGTTTTGACAACTGAATGGGAACTTGCCTGCCTGCCCGTCCGCCCATTTGATTGATGCTAACTGCATTTGATTGGCAACTAAGAGATATGCTAACTGTGGATAGTCGTTCAAGTTGAGCATAGCTAGCAATTTCACATTTCTTGCTAGCTAACCAAATATCTCTAGCTGTAGCCACCGAAAAACTCATCCAATCGTCAAATGAAATGACATCCTCCCAGCAGCTAGCTAGTTAGCTAGCTAACGTTAGGCTCTGGGTTTTTAGCTTGCTACATAAATGGATAAGCTAGCCTATTAGCCATGTTATCTGGTCATTGCCCTTGCTAGTTTGATTGTATTGACATTCCCAGCCTTCTTTACAGTTGTCTGTTTTTGTCCAAAATATTCAGTCAATGAAACTGAAACAGTGAACCTGAATTGCTGGAGGCAGCAAACAATGTACCAGGCCAGCTGTGATTTACAACCTGATAGCAATATTTGCTGGACTACCAAGAAATGTATTGGTGAATAAGCTATATTAATTATGCAGTGAACTGCATCCATCTATTCTGACAATACCTTACTCTACGTCATGGAATTTTGACTCAAATAGAACCTGTTTTGTAGCATAAACTGGGAATTTTATATTTTTTACTGATATTATGATTGCCTATTTGTTTCATATCTGCAAAGTAGTTAAAACGCTGTCAGTTCCACTTTAACTAAAGAGGGTTTCTTAACTAAAGGTCATTATCATAAAGTTTGTGTGTCAATCACATACAATTGACCCTGGTCGGCATTGTTTGTAAATGACAGGATTTCATTCCAATGTTGTCCTCCGTCTGACAATCATCCTCAGTCCATCTCCTCGTACACTCCCTACACTAAAAGTATATTTTTCTCTCCTCTATACATCAGCTGTTTCAATCCCTTTCTTTTCTTATCTCTTTATTTCCTTTCCTTTCATTCCGTATCTTATCCCTTCCTGTGCCTCTGGCATATTGCCGTTGTCTTCAGTTTCCAACCCATGTCCCTCATCAACAGTTACGCTATGTCTGTCTACTCTCCTCATGTGTGGACTTGTATTGGACCCTGGGGCCCTAAACTTGATTATAAGCCCTCTCGGATCTTGACACACTGAAAAGACCACAGAGGAAATTTCTCAGCCCGCCGCAGCAGTAAAACTCCTACCCTGCCAGACAGTGCAGTCTAGTAGTATATACCGGGTCCATGCTATCGTAGGACAGATTTCATGGATTTATTCATGTAGGTGGTCTGATTAGATTACAAGAGTATAACATAATATAAAAGATGAAGTCAAATATAATACTCTATTATCTTGAGGAAAACTTTTCTGAACACATGTAAGCATCAAGGAAAATTAAACATAGCATCTATATCACAGCACTTAAATTGCAACATGTAGTTAAATGAGAATGAATTGTTATTGAAATATGACCTAAGTGTGATATGATTTTATTGTATACATTTTTTCTTGGGAATGCAGTCAGTATGAGTTCAAATCCTCCCAGCTGTGAAAGTCACATAATCCTGTCTCACTTAGCAGGTTTTTTGAGGTCTCCTGCACAGATGTAGGTCCCTCATCTACACATTGCTGCAGGTCTTTACAAATCCTGTGGTTTCGCAGGTCCCTTTTAAGTCTTACCCCAGTCTAAGCAGTTGGTAAAGATCAGAGCGTCTAAACCACAGTCTTCAAGTTCTGCGTTCAATAATCTAGTCCCATAAATAATTAGCCTATCCTAGATCTGAAGGTTCCCACCTTGCTGTGGTGTCCCCTTACACAATAGTGGTTTGGAGGAGTTTCAGATTTATGAGGACAGCAGAGACTTCAGAGGATAGTGTTGAAGGAGTCTAGGCTTGGGCAGAGTCTGGCTTAGAGCATGTCAGTACCCGCTCGGGGGATGTTTAGTGGATATAGGGACACAACACTTACACTCTGTAAGGTTGCATGTACGTAAGCTTGAACACACACACACACCACACACACGCCCATGCTTGCCTAAAATCCCCCTCCCATGATGTGACCCAGTGAATACCAGTTCACTTGTCTCTCTCCTCCACATGGACTCAATGTCTTCTATGGAATGTCTGGTCCCTGGCTTTCTCTTTATTTCCACTCATCTATTGAGAAGGTTACAGGCCCTGTCAGCCTGTAAGGGTAATATATATATAAAAAGTGTTGTTGATTAAATATCTGTCGCCTTAATTAATAAAACAAACCTTTGTTAGTATGTCAGAAGCAAGATGTATTGAGATAAAGGGTTAACCAGAGTTTTATGTACAGTTAGTACTTATACCATATTCAAAACAGCTTGGGTATCCAGCAGCAACTATTGCCCCCATTTGAACTGATCATTCCAGATTATGTGTTCAACTCAATTTTAAGCCCATTCCCCCCCTCTCTCACTCTCTCTTTAATATTTCCTCCTGTATTTGTTTTCCCAGCATGCCAGTGTGATCCGCAGGGCTCTCTCAGCACGGTGTGTGATGCCAGCGGCGGGCAATGCCAGTGTCGCCCCAATGTAGTAGGCAGGAACTGTGACAAATGTTCCCCTGCCACCTACCTCTTTGGACCCAGTGGCTGTAGATGTGAGTTTGACTGAATGAAAAGTGACTGAGTGTATGTGTTTTGTATTGCACAATACAGGCACTGAATCGGACACTCATCACTTTCTGTGCCCGCTCTCTCCCCCCAGCCTGTGATTGCAATCCCCAGGGATCGGAGCATGCGTTCTGCCATGAGGCTACTGGCCAGTGTGCTTGTATCCCCGGGGCGTACGGCCGTCAGTGTGACCACTGTTTGCCGGGACACTGGGGCTTCCCCAACTGTCGCCCCTGCACCTGCAATGGCCACACTGAGCAGTGTGACCCCTACTCTGGAGAATGCCTGGACTGCCGAGAACAGACCACCGGGCACAACTGTGAGAGGTCAGACAAGTGTTAGTCTTGGTTGAGGAGTCAGGGGTCAAGGGTTAAGGAGGCTCATTGGTGTATGTGCTGGATGGGTCGGCATTAGAATAGGTAGGCAATCAGTCTCCTAAAATATAGATAACTTAGATATTATAGACATGCATGTGAATGATAGAGTGATTATGACCAACCACCTTATGCCTTTTCCCTACAGGTGTCTGGAAGGTTACTACGGCGACCCTGTCCTGGGTTCAGGGGATCACTGTCGTCCCTGTATGTGTCCGGACGGGCCAGGTAGCGGGCGGCAGTTTGCCGGTGGATGTTATCACGGTCTGGACTCTCACTACCAGGTGTTTTGTATCTGCAGCCCTGGATACAGAGGTAGGCAGCCAATAACAACCACTTGCCAAGATGTATAGAGCACCCTGTAAACTAGCAGCGCATGGCAGGATTACTCATGTCAAAGTGCTTCTGTTCAGACCTGTTTCCTTGGAAGCAGTAGATTTGTATGCATTCATGTTACAGTGTGGAAGCTTGGTGACTTTCCATGATGTGTAGCTGCCGGCCGTGAACATTTACAGTTTGATATATGGCTTGATTTGACAGGAGGACATATGTTATTGTGGCAGTAAATGTATAGGCAGTTATTATTTCTGATTGTGAGGATAGGTGAAAAGATGTGTTGTTGTAGAGGTAAGTGATGACACTGTTTTTGGTGAAGGGTTAATTAAGCACGTTGCTCTCTCTCCTCCCCCTTTTACCTCTCGTTTCTTCTCTCTTCCTCTATGTTTTCCTCTCCCCTACAGGTGCCAGATGTGAGGAATGTGCCCCAGGTTACTATGGAAATCCCCATGAGAACGGCGGGCAGTGCCAACCATGCCAGTGCAACAACAACATTGACATGCTGGACCAGGAGTCCTGTGATGCCAGGACAGGTGAATGTCTCAAATGTCTCTACCACACCAAGGGTCGAGGCTGCCACAGCTGCAAGCTGGGTTACTATGGAGATGCCCTCACACAAAATTGCAGAAGTGAGTAAAAAAAGTTAATTTGCAACTCTTTATGTGTTTGTCATATCAATGTGAGTGGTTGTCATTGTCCAATTGCTAACCTGCTAACGACGTCTCTTCTCTCCCTCAGAGTGTGTGTGTAACCACCTGGGTACCAACCCAGCCACGTGCCCGGCGGTGAGCGACTGCCACTGTGATCTGGGCAGTGGGCAGTGCCAGTGTCTACCAAATGTGGTGGGTCAGCACTGTGACCAGTGTGCCCCCGACACCTGGAACATGGCCAGCAAGAGGGGCTGCGAATCTTGCGACTGTGACCCCAACCACTCATTTGGAACGTCCTGCAACGAGGTGGGTTCTCACAAGGCCACACCCTTCTTCTGTTGGGTCTTAATACTCCTGTCTCTTTAATCCTATCCTAATGTCACATTACTAATATTTATGTGTTTTGTCCACAGCTGAGTGGCCAGTGCTCCTGTAAACCTGGCTTTGGGGGTAAAATGTGTCAGGAGTGCAGAGAGTTGTTCTGGGGAGACCCTGAAGTCAAATGCAATGGTGAGTTGCCACATCTCAATCAGAAGCATAGTAGTTATCGGTGCTGGCATTACACTGCCTAAATCCCCATCTTGACACACATTAAGGAGTGTGTGTGCGCGCATGTGCGTGTGTGTGTGAGAAAGCTCCAACCCAACTATTTTAAATTGCAACACACACAAAGCAGGCCTTTAGTGTTAATCATTGAGATATAACAAGCAGCCCCATTCCCCTAGCCTCTTATCATGGGAATGTGTAGGAGTTTCAGCTGTGGTGGAGAAATTCACAGCATCCTCTCCTTACTGTGGGAGCCAATATTAAGGCCAGATGTGCTCTCTCACCCGACGTCTGTGTTTCTATGACGAACAGGCGGGGGATCTGTCCGAGCCTCCCAATATCCCGCCGTCCCCACAATGCACCTTTGTTCTGATGGGGTGTCCTGTTGGAGGGACAGCTGTCCAACACAGTGCTTGCTGCTGACAGAAAGGAACCTTTGTCCCAGGGTAGCGTCACTGGAGCAGAGCAGCCTGCTTAATTATCTACTGAAGGACACATGAATTGGCTTCTGATGTAGGCTAGTCCCTTGAGTGGAAACGTGCAGTGAATGTATAAATGGCTCACTGTGGTAGTTGAATCTACTTTAAACTTCTGTATACATTGTTACCAATGAAATTAGAAAATTATTGTGATCAAACTAAAATTGCAGAGGTCACTTTGACGGCTGTTTAAACATCGAACTCCTTCCAGGCAGGATGCACCATGTCAATTGCGTCATAAAAGTCCTTGCTGTCCCGTCACAGTGCAGTTTTCTCAGGCTTGTGGCTTGCTGCTACTAGCAGGGAGTGTTGCATTCCGGAAAGGTTTGTGTTTCTTCGCTCTGCGGAGAAGGATCTGTGTTGACAGTCCTGACTGTTTGTTTGGAGAAGGAAGTCTGCTCTGGTTCCCTGATATCGGATTACCTCATTTACCGCAACTAATGTTGACATACCCCTAATCTGGATCAGTCTAACAGCCAAACATTTCACTAAAACTAGCTTCAAATGGTGCAGATCCCTGTTAGTTTGTGGTATGTTAGTTTCTCTGGAAACATAGTAACGTTGTACACTTTGAACAATTCAATGAAGGGAGGGAATGGTCAACTGCTCAATTTGGGGTCACATTAATTGATATCACAGTTACTTTCTTGTGCACCTCCAGTCATTTTTGTGGCTTTTGCAATGATTTGACCCTTTTAATCACATCAGTTTACCATTTGAAGACAGTCTGTCTGTGGGAGCCATGTCTACTGTTTCTGGTTCATCAAAGCCTTTGTGTGTGTGTGTGTGTGTGTGTGTGTGCGTGCGTGCGTGCGTGCGTGCGTGCGTGCGTGCGTGCGTGCGTGCGTGCGTGCGTGCGTGCGTGCGTGCGTGCGTGCGTGCGTGCGTGCGTGCGTGCGTGCGTGCGTGCGTGCGTGCGTGCGTGCGTGCGTGCGTGCGTGCGTGCGTCTGTGTTGGCCCATGGTGAAAGACTGCTCCAGCTGTAGACCATTAAAGATGTCGTTTACTGATGTGCCCCCATCCTCCCCCCACACAGAGGAATAGAAGCCATGTTGGGATCCATGTCACAAAAACAGCTGGAATTTCCCTACCCTGCCTGCTCGCAATCATCTTATCTGACCTGTAACATACAACAGATGCTGTGTAGAAAAGAAAGAAAAGAGGTCCAGCTACCTTCTATAAAAGGCCTTTATTAAAAATGTGTGCGATTTTGTTAGAAACAGCAGAAAGCCTGCGTTAATCAGCCATGTCTTATTGCGCCATGGATTCCAGTTCCCTCTACATATTGCTTGTAGTGTGTTTAATCTGCTCTGAGGGCCATTGTTAATTTTGACGGGTAGGGGGTGAGGGTCAATATTTACCTCTCTACCGTACCTGGCCTATGTGGCCATTTTGTGTGTCAAAGCCATCACCCAGTGTAAACAGAGGCTGTGCTTTAATCTGCGGTGGGGGAGGGGGCTGTGTGAATGGGGACCTTCAGAGGTGGTGCTGTAGTGTGGTGTGTGGGGCCCTAGTTTGGGGCTGTCTGCTGATAATGGAGACTGGTGAGTGACTCCCCACACAGCCAGTTAACGCACAGAGGAAGAGAGACAGGGGAGACAAAAGGACAGGTCACATTCATTACATATTTCCACTGAGCCCAGGCCCCTCATCCTCCTGCCTTACAAAACTATAGGAGGATTACGTCACACATCTAAGCCCCCCCTTTCCCCTCCTCTTTTGTTGCTTTAGCACCCTGAGGTGACAAAAAGTAATTTTTCAGGATGTGTGTACATCTACACATTTGTAAAGGTTTGTGGTTCTACAAGTGTGTGGTGTGTGCAAGAAAGTATGTACACTTCACCATACATTCTTCAAGTTTGTGTGTAAGAGTAAACACAGGAGGTACCACAGTTAGGTATATGGTTGTCATCAGTGGTTCCTGGGGGGTTGTTTGCAGAGTCTGTAGGGGCCCATGGTGGCCCCTTTGTTCTCCACACACTCTACACACTTCCATTAACGAGGCTTTGAAGTGGGCAAACATCCTCCTCTTTCTCCATTCCTCCTCCTTCACCCCCCTTCTCTCCATCCCATCTCACTCAACCAGCCCCCCTTAAGTCACTGGGTTAATGTGGATGGCTGTGGTTCATTGATCTTTGGCTCACCAGAATTTCAGCTGACATCATCTTTACGAGTTGAAACTCCAACCAGCCCCCCTTAAGTCACTGGGTTAATGTGGATGGCTGTGGTTCATAGATCTTTGGCTCACCAGAATTTCAACTGACATCATCTTTACGAGTTGAAACTCCACCGAAAACATTTTATCCACCAGTCAATACATCAGCTGGCCACTCTTAATACTCCCAATGGACACTCACCCAGAAATACATGTAGGCTTACCAGTAGATTTAAAATGCAATATGGCTAGCATTAAAGAACTTGAATTATAATGAAAATTAAGTCAAAAGTATTATTAGAACCAAAGGTTAGGCTTGCTAGTCCACATTTCAGAGGTGCTTACAACAGGGTGCTAACTGTGCTTGACACGTTAACACGTGATTACAAACCTATAAAGGTTACGACCCATAAAGCAACAGGAGCTCCCATCCTTTCCCCTCTCCACAGTGGAGCACTTTGAAATGACTTTAGGAGGATCCCAATAAACTGAATGAGTTTGTAAGTTGACCTGACGAGACAGACGTGTCCTTTGAGGTCAAGATGTCTAGCGAGAGAGAGGCTGGCTACTTAAAAGCACTTCCCTGGCTTTGTAAGACCGCTTTATAGGCTCTTGTCCATTGTTATGGGACATCATCAACCTGTTTGAAATGTCTCCCTCCCATTCAGGATCTCTGGAGGGTGACTGACTAGTCAGGATCAGGATGGAACAAAATTAGTTGTAGAAAAAGTGTTGTTTTTTGAGTCATGCTCAAACAGTTTCAGAGTTGAATGAAAAAAAGGCTAGACTAGTAGTAAAACCTATGTTTCCTATTGCCTTGCAGCGTGCGACTGTGACCCACAAGGCATTGCCGAGCAGCAGTGCAACAAGGCCAACGGTCACTGTGTGTGCTTGGAGGGCGTGTCTGGTCCCCGCTGTAACCTCTGCGCCCGGGGCTACTCTGGCACCTTCCCCTACTGCGAACGCTGCCACCAGTGCTTTGCCGACTGGGACGTGATCGTAGGTCAGCTGACCAACCAGACCCACAGGCTGGTCAACAAGGTGAACACCATCAAGGCCAGCGGCATCACCGGAACATACAAACATGCCATAGATAACATGGAGCAGAGCGCCGGGTCCATAAGAACTATCCTGGCCCAGAACCCGGCTACACAGCCACTGTCAGAGATACAGCAGCTACTGGAGCAGGCCATGTAAGTGGGGTCAAAGGGTGGGGTCAAAATGGGTCATTGACAATATTTATCAATAGCAAAAACAGTAGTAGACACATCAAAAGCAATAATATACTAATTATTTCTGTATGATCCATTTCTGTTCTTTAGAGATCTAATGGAAGAGATGAGCAACAAGCTGAACCTCACTGAGGAGGCGTTGGCCCAGGTATCATCTGATGACAACAGCACCAACACCAAACTGGACTCTCTCAAAGAGGACGCCCAGAAACTGGATCGCACCGTCAAGGAGCTGCTGGACCAAGTGGAACTCATCAAGAACTCTGATGTTCGGGGTAAGGGACTGGGACAAGGCTGTTCGACTTGTTGATGATTGTGATATACAATGTCATGTCCATTATACTTCCATTTGTCAACTCTGTGAAATTGAACATTGTTTTTGTAATGACAGGAGCGACAGACAGTGTCACAAAGTACTACCAGCAGTCTCTGGCTGCTGGGGCTCAGGCCAACGCCTCCACCACTGACCCAGGCAACCCCGTGGAGAGCTCTTTCGTTCTACGACAAGCTACGGAGGACAAGATGAACGACACCAGGGACGAGTTCCACAGGAGGCAGGAAGAACACGCCAAGAGACTGGACGACCTGGCGGATCAGCTGGAGACATTGGACCTATCAGAACTCAGCGAGAAGGTAAGGCCAAGCAAGGCCATAACTGTGGCCTGAAACTGGCTTGCTGATGTTGATCTGAGTTTGACACAGATCAGACTCAGTCAAATCCCAGTTTGCAAGATAAAACCATCGAAAACAAGACATTTTCTTGAGCTGTTAAATCAAAGCTTCTGTGTAGGTCAGGAAGAATGATAGGTTTGATTGAATGAGAAGCATATGCTTAGATCCCATTTGAACTTGTCAAGATGCATATGCTTAGATCCCATTTGAACTTGTCAACTCTTTTCACTCTACTGGGCCTCTCTCTGCAGACGTGCGGCAGCCCAGCTGGTGAGGCGTGTGCAGACTCTCCGTGCGGGGGTCTGAGTTGTGTGGACTCTGAGGGGAACAGGAGGTGTGGGGGCGAGGGGTGTGACGGTCTGGTCACCCTGGCCAACAATGCCTGGCATAAGGCCAACCACTTTGACCAGGAGATCCTCACGGCCATGGAGGAGGTGGACAAGCTCTCCAAGATGGTGAGATCCTGTCTTTGAATTAAAATGAACCAACTCTCTTTAGACAAGAAATACACCCACTTTGGTTCCTAACCTGTTTGTTTGTGATCAGGTGTCAGAGGCCAAGGTGAAGGCAGATGAGGCCAAGCTGAGTGCCCAGGACGTGCTGCTGAAGACAAATGAGACCAAGCAGCGCGTGGACCAGAGCAATGAGGAGCTGCGCAGCCTCATCCGACAGATCAGAGACTTCCTCACACGTATGTCTACTCCTCCAATCAACTACATATGTTTATTAACCTGTGACTTAAAGGTACAATCCAGCTGTTCAATTGTAATTTCAATTAAATGTTTCAAATAATTTCACCCATTGATTCTAGAAGATTGTAACTTATACATGTCTCAAACTTAGTACAACTGTCCCTTTCACAAGCTTAGTACAACCCTTGTCTCTCATGTGGCACCCCCTAGAGGATGCAGCAGACATGGAGAGCATCGAGGCAGTGGCCAACGAGGTGCTGGCCATGCAGATGCCCAGCACGCCAGCCCAGCTCCAGAATCTGACAGACGAGATCAGGGAGAGGGTGCGAGACCTGGCCCAAGTGGAGACTATCCTCAACCAGAGCGCTGACGATGTGCAGAGAGCCGAGAACCTACTGAAGCAGGCAGGCAGAGCCAGGTGACACACATTAACACACACTTGTCAAGATTATCCTCGAATGGAGCACAGTTGATGGTGCTTGGTGGGCTTATTATTTTCTCCCTCTGTGTGTGTCCCACAGTAAAGAGGCCACAGATGTGAGGGAAACAGCAGAGATGGTGAAGCAGGCTCTGGAAGAGGCTGAGCGTGCCCAGAAAGCAGCAGCCGAGGCCATCAAACAGGCCACCACCGACATTAAAGGCACAAACGACCTCCTGTCCTCAGTGAGTCAACATCCTCCATTTTATCACACACAGCAAGTTTGAACTTTTGGGACTAATCCATTGGTTCCATGTACCGGGAAAACTAAATCAAGCACAGTTAAAGTATTTGACCCATTAAAATGTACAAGTATACCATAAAGACACCCTGTGCTTGTCTTTACGTCTGAAAAGGTGGAGTCGGAGACAGCGGACTCAGAGTTCAAGCTGAACAACGCCACCCAGAGGCTGCTGTGGTTAGAGAAAGACATCACACTGCTCAGAGAGAAGGCACTGAACACCTCGCTTAGCTCTGAACAAACCGAGAGAGATGCAGAGAGCATCAACAAAGTGGCTGAGCAGGTCAAAAAGGTTTGTGAGCTACTTTGTGTTAAATTGGGAAGTGAGAGTTTGTGGTTTATTTTTCATCCTTGTCATTCTCACAATAAATTGCTGACCTCGAATATGACTGTTCGTGTTCGTGTTGTGTGTGTGTGTGTGTGTGTGTGTGTGTGTGTGTGTGTGTGTGTGTGTGTGTGTGTGTGTGTGTGTGTGTGTGTGTGTGTGCGCGCGCGCGCGCGCAGGACCTGGACTCGGAGCTGAAGGATAAGTACAGCACCGTGCAGGACCTGATCAAACAGGAGGCCGGGGGCGTGGCCGATGCCAAGAAGAGGGCGGAGCTTCTACAGCAGGAAGCCACAGACCTTCTGCTACAGGCCAGTGACAAGCTGCAGCTACTGAAAGGTACAGTACACACACACACATACCTGCACTGGCTATATGCACACAGGTCTCTATCCACACACACTGACACTCTCTCACACACACACACACACACATAGACATGCACCACATAAATCTTCCACAACAGCTTGGGGAGCGCCTTGCATGAAAATACGTTGAACAAAAATATAAACGCAACATGTAAAGTATTGATCCCATGTTTCATGAGCTGAAGTAAAAGATCCCAGAAATGTTCCATACACACAAAAAGCTTATTTCTCTCAAATGTTGTGCACAAATGTGTTTACATCCCTGTTAGTGAGCATTTCTCCGTTGCCAATATAACCTATCCACCTGACAGGTGTGGCATATCAAGAAGCTGATTAAACAGCATGATCATTACACAGGTGCACCTTGTGCTGTGGACAATAAAAGACCACTCTAAAATGTGCAGTTTTGTCACACAACAAAATGCTACAGATGTCTCAAGTTTTAAGGGACTGTGCAATTGGCATGCAGACTGCAGGAATGTCCACCAGAGCTGTTGCCAGAGAATTTAATGTTGATTTCTCTACCATTAGCCGCCTCCAACGTCGTTTTAGATAATTTAGTAGTACGTCCAACCGGCCTCACAACCGTAGACCACGTGTAACCACGACAGCCCAGGACCTCCACATCCAGCTTCTTCACCTGCAGGATTGTCTGAGACCAGCCACCCAGACAGCTGATAAAACTACCAAAGAATTTCTGCACAAACTGTCAGAAACAGTCTCAGGGAAGCTCTTCTGCGTGTTCGTCGTCCTCACCAGGGTCTTGATCTGACTGCAGTTCAGCATCGTAACTGACTTCAGTGGATGAACACTCACCTTCGATGGCCTCTGGCACGCTGGAGAAGTGTGCTCTTCATGGATTAATCCTGTTTTCAACTGTACCGGGCAGGTGGCAGACAGTGTGTATGGCATCGTGTTGGTGAGCGGTTTGCTGATGTCAAGGTTGTGAACAGAGTGCCCCATGGTGGTGGTGGGGTTATGGTATGGGCAGGCATAAGCTACAGACAACAAACACAATTGCATTTTATCGATGACAATTTGAATGCACAGAGATACCGTGCCGAGATCCTGAGGCCCGTTGTTGTGCCATTCATCCACCGCCACCACCTCATGTTTCAGCATGATAATGCACAGCCCCATGTCGCAAGGATCTGTACACAATTCCTGGAAGCTGAAAATGTCTCAGTTCTTCCATGGCCTGCATACTCACCAGACATGTCACCCATTTAGCACGTTTGGGATGCTCTGGATCGACATATACAACAGCTTGTTCCAGTTCCCGCCAATATCCAGCAACTTCGCAAAGCCCTTAAAGAGGAGTGGGACAACATTACGCAGGCCACAATCAACAGACTGATCAACTGTATGTGAAGGAGATGTGTCACGCTGCATAAGGCAAAGGGTGGTCACATCAGATACTGACTGGTTTTATGATCCACGCCCCCACCTTTTTTTTAAGGTATCTGTGACCAACAGATGCATATCTGTATTCCCAGTCATGTGAAATCCATAGATTAGGGCATAATGAATTTATTTCAAATGACTGATTTGCTTATATGAACTGTAACTCAGTAAAACCTTTTGAAATTGTTGCATGTTGCGTTGAGATTTTTGTTCAGTGTACAATCACAACTCACTACCTAAAACACACACCCTTAGGGTCCAACCATGATATGTCCTTACAACGCATCGAGGCAGGGATTACCACAAACATTACACTACACAGACCCTACTTTTCAATGGTGTCTGCTTAGTGGATATATAAACATGATCTGTTTGTAATAGCTATGAGATCTTCATGTTGATTCACTTTTTCCAATCAAGAGTTGAACATGAAATTACGCAGGCCCTTTAACTTTCTCTTCTCAAGTGTGTGTATTCACTGCATGACATTCTACATGTTCTGATTATAAAGCCGGTGTGTGGAGGGATACTACACATCCTGTGATTTTGAGCAAGTAGTTTGACGGTAGGATCTCTCCTTTTTGGTTCCCATCCAGATTTAGAGAAGTCCTACGAGGACAACCAGAAGACTCTGGAAGACAAGGCCAACCAGTTGGTGGATCTGGAGAAGGCTGTCAAAGAGCTGCTGCAGGAGATCAGTCACAAAGTCACCGTGTACAGCACCTGTCTGTTTTAAACACAACCCCCAGTACGGGGTTGTGAAGAAAACTGGTTCACAAAGCAAAATGAACACCAACCAAGGAATAGAGGCCATTTGAAACCAGAAGATATTTAATATTACTGGCACAGAGCCCCTAGAGACTGGACACATTAAACGTACCACCCACTCACACTCCCTGGTTTCATCATTTGAAATCAAAGATTACTGTTTACTTTTATACTGTTTCTAAGTCTAACAAGTGGTTTTCGTGTGGAAAAAGCAGGGGATAAAAAAAGAAGTAATCTGTTTCTATTTGTAGGAAACAAGGAGAGCGAATAAGTGAAAATCAGAATCCTGCCAAAGAGTTTACCATCCAAGCTACAGCCAACTTTTAAGATACACAGTACCAGCTAGACATCATCGCCTACATATACAAAGTGACATGAACCAGCCAGACTTTACAACTACCTTGTTTGGCAGTACTTCTAGCACACAGTATGTGTGAGAATGTTATGGTTCGAATTTTTGAGAATGAGAGCTTTGAGGCGAATTTGTGCATACAGATATTTGGAGACCATCCTCCTAACATTTTAAAATAAAAAGGAAAATGTGCATTGTTTTGAAATGGTTGCAAAGAAATTCCCTCTCCATTTAAACCAGAATGTAATTCAATAATTTTTCTTGAGCTTGAAAACCAATGCCTTGAGGGCTGAAAGCATGAATGTAAAGGTTTGACTTAACTTTTTACCATGAGACTGGATTATTTTGTATATTTGTATGCAACATTGTATGAACCAACTGGTTACTTTCAAAGTTACCTTGACCAACACATTTATTTTCAATTTGGAGGAAAAAAAACGTCCCATTTGAAATCCCATCAAATATGTGTTACATCTTGACAAGTTCTGAGAGTTATTGTTTTTAAACATATTTACTATTTTGAGCCTTAGCCTCTCACCTTAACACTATAGTGTACCTGTTATGGTAAAATGGGGATGTGTTTGTGGGCCTCAGAGTACTCCTGGGAGGCAGCCACATACAGAGCAGACCTTCTGTGTACACTAAGCATTAGATCCAATGCCTTGGCTAGATCTGAAACACAAGAGACATTAAGCTACTCACAATTTTGTTTTTATCCTTGATTTATTGTCTTATTTTTTGTTTTATAGTGTCCTTGTTATTTTATTTTTAACAGGCGCTTTAAAACCAATGTATTACAATTATTAGTGCTAGCATAGGGCAAATGTGACAGGACTCTTCATAAATTCTCCCAATATGCCACAAATTTCAATGAAATGCATTAATCCCTTCTTTCCTGGAATAAATCAGGTTTGATATGTTTGAATTGGTGATAGCAGGGTGGTAACTTTCATTTGACTTAAATCACAAATGGATTATTCAATCACACATAGGCCTATATTATGGACACTGGCAGACAGGTTAACCTGGTTGGGTTGTATCAATCAATCAATGAAATGTATTTATAAAGCCCTTCTTACATCAGCTGATGTCACAAAGGGCTGTACAGAAACCCGGCCTAAAACCCCAAACTCCTTAGAAAGGCCGGAACCTAGGAAGAAACCTAGAGTGGAACCAGGATATGAGGGGTGGCCAGTCCACTTATGGCTGTGTCGGGTTGAGATTATAACAGAACATGGCCAAGATGTTCAAATGTTCATAGATGACCAGCAGGGTCAAATGATAATAATCACAGTGGTTGTAGAGGGTGCAACAGGTCAGCACCTTAGGAGTACATTTCAGTTGGCTTTTCATAGCCGATCATTCAGAGTATCTCTACCACTCCTGGTGTCTCTAGAGAGTTGAAAACAGCAGGTCTGGGACAAGGTAGCATGTCCGGTGAACAGGTCAGAGTTCCATAGCCACAGGCAGAACAGTTGAAACTGGAGCAGCAGCACGACCAGGTGGACTGGGGACAGCAAGGAGTCATCAGGCCAGGTGGTCCTAGGGCTCAAGTCCTCCGAGGAGATGGGAGGGAGAGAGAGAGAGAGAATTAGAGAGAGCATACTTAAATTCACACAGGACACCGGATAAGACAGTAGAAATACTCCAGATATAACAGACTGACCCTAGCCCTCCGACACATAAACTGTTGCAGCATAAATACTGGAGGTTGAGACAGGAGGGATCAGGAGACACTGTGGCCCCGTCTGACGATATCCCAGAACAGGGCCAAACAGGCAGGATATAACCCCACCCACTTTGCCAAAGCACAGCCCCCACACCACTAGATGGATATCTTCAACCACCAACTTACTATCCTGAGACAATGCCGATTATAGCCCACGAAGATCTCCCCCACGGGGGTGCGCCAACCCGGACAGGAAGATCACGTCAGTGACTCAACTCACTCAAGTGGCGCACCCCTCCTAGGGACGGCATGGAAGAGCACCAGTAAGCCAGTGACTCAGCCCCTGTAATAAGGTTTGAGGCAGAGAATCCCAGTGGAGAGAGGGGAACCGGCCAGGCAGAGACAGCAAGGGCGGTTCGTTGCGCCAATGCCTTTTCGTTCACCTTCACACTCCTGGGCCAGACTACACTCAATCATAGGACCTACTGAAGAGATGAGTCTTCAATAAAGACTTGAAGGTAGAGACTGAGTCTGCGTCTCTCACATGGATAGGCAGACCATTCCATAAAAATGGAGCTCTATAGGAGAAAGTCCTGCCTCCAGCTGTTTGCTTAGAAATTCTAGGGACAGAAAGGAAGCCTGCGTCTTGTGACTGTAGCGTACGTGTAGGTACGTACGGCAGGACCAAATCGGAAAGATAGGTAGGAGCAAGCCCATGTAATGCTTAGTAGGTTAGCAGTAAAACCTTGAAATCAGCCCTTGCCTTAACAGGAAGTCAGTGTAGAGGCTAGCACTGGAGTAATATGATAAAAAAGGTAAAATATATAGTGAAAACAATAGTGGTCCTAAAACGGAGCCTTGAGGAACACCCAAATGTACAGTTGATTTGTCAGAGGAAAAACCATCTACAGAGACAAACTGATATCTTTCTGACAGATAAGATCTAACCAGGCCAGAACTTTTCCGTGTAGACCAATTTGGGTTTCCAAACTGACGTCCTTGGGTAGGTGGAGGGACTCTGGAAGGGAATCTAGGAATCTTTGGGTTGTCCGATAATTTTTAGCACGGCTTTTGATGATTCTTGGTTGGGGTCTGAGCAGATTATTTGTTGCGATTGAAAACATAATAAAATGGTGGTCCGATAGTCCAGGATTATGAGGAAAAACATTTAGATCCACAACATTTATTCCACGGGACAAAACTAGGTTCAGAGTATGACTGTGGCAGTGAGTAGGTCCGGAGACATGTTGGACAAAACCCACTGAGTCGATGATGGCTCCGAAAGCCTTTTGGAGTGGGTCTGTGGACGTTTCCATGTGAATATTAAAGTCACCAATGGCTTTTGTGTGATGTCATTGTTACCTGTGAAACTAAAAAGAGCACAATCCTACAAGTCAAATCTAAAGTTCACACGGCTCATCCACAATGGGAAGTTTAATGAGCCACAGGCCCCATGTCAATAGTATGAGCACATGGTTTCATCCAAAGTTGCTGAATTGAGATCCCTGTCTGAACAAGATTTTCTAACATGTCCTCCATAGTGGACTCTGGAAGGTCTGAGGAGGATTCTGTCTCAATATTACCTACCATTAGGTGGCAGTATGTAGCTACAAAGTAACCCAGTGTTACAAGTGCTGCTAGAGGCTCCCAGGCCAGGAACTTCAATGAAGAACATCAAACCTGAATCAGAGGGGATGGAATCTCTTTGCCTAAATATTGTCCCAGGAACATCCTAAATATATGTTGTTCCAGGCCCCTAGCCTGGGACATCATACCCAGGGACCTCATTATTTTGTTGTCCCTGGAACAACATGCATACAGGAAAAATGTCTCCAGTAGCTCATTGTGGCCAGACTTTAAAACCGGCGCAACCTGTTCTCTTACATCCACCTTTGCATACACGTTTTAGATTGGCTACAATACATTATAAAGCTGTCACCTCGAAATGAAGCTAATATACAGGGGCTTGCGAAAGTATTCACCCCCTTGGCATTTTTCCTATTTTGTTGCCTCACAACCTGGAATTAAAATGGATTGTGGGGGTATTTTTTATTGTGAAACAAACAAATAAGACAAAAAAACAGAAAACTTGATCGTGCATAACTATTCACCCCCCAAAGTCAATACGTTGTAGAGCCACCTTTTGCAACAATTACAGCTGCAAGTCTCTTGGGGTATGTCTCTATAAGCTTGGCACATCTAGCCACTGGGATTTTTGCCCATTCTTCAAGGCAAAACTGCTCCAGCTCCTTCAAGTTGGATGGGTTCCGCTGGTATACAGCAATCTTTAAGTCATACCACAGATTCTCAATTGGATTGAGGTCTGGGCTTTGACTAGGCCATTCCAAGACATTTAAATGTTTCCCCTTAAACCACTCGAGTATTGCTTTAGCAGTATGCTTAGGGTCATTGTTCTTAGGGTCATTGTTCTGCTGGAAGGTGAACCTCCATCCCAGTCTCAAATCTCTGGAAGACTGAAACAGGTTTCCCTCAAGAATTTCCCTGTATTTAACACCATCCATCATTCCTTCAATTCTGACCAGTTTCCCCAGTCCCCGCCAATAAAAAACCTCCCTACAGCATGATGCTGCCACCACCATGCTTCACTGTGGGGATGGTGTTATCGGGGTGATGGTGTTTTCCTTGATGGCCAAAAAGCTACATTTTAGTCTCATCTGACCAGAGGACCTTCTTCCATATGTTTGGGGAGTCTCCCACATTCCTTTTGGCGAACACCAAACACATTTGCTTATTTTTTCTCTCTTCCGCAAAGCCCAGCTCTGTGGAGTGTAAGGCTTAAAGTGGTCCTATGGACAGATACTCCAATCTCCGCTGTGGAGCTTTGCAGGTCCTTCAGGGTTATCTTTGGTCTCTTTGTTGCCTCTCTGATTAATGCCCTCCTTTCCTTGTCCGTGAATTTTGGTGGGCGGCCCTCTGTTGGCAGGTTTGTTGTGGTGCCATATTCTTTAATAATGGATTTAATGGCTCTCTGTGGGATGTTCAAAGTTTCTGATATTTTTTTATAATCCAACCCTGATCTGTACTTCTCCACAACTTTGTCCCTGACCTGTTTGGAGAGCTCCTTGGTCATCATAGTGCCGTTTGCTTGGTGGTGCCCCTTGCTTAGTGGTGTTGCAGACTCTGGGGCCTTTCAGAACAGGTGTATATATACTGAGATCATGTGACAGATCACATGAGGTGGACTTTATTTAACTAATTATGTGACTTCTGAAGGTAATTGGTTGCACCATATCGTATTTAGGGGCTTCATAGCAAAGGAGGTGAATACATATGCGTGCACCACTTTTCAATATTTTTAAATGTATTTTTTGAAACAAGTTATATTTTTCATTTTATTTCACCAATTTGGACTATTTTGTGTATGTTCATTACATGAAATCTGAATAAAAATCCATTTAAATTACAGGTTTTAATGCAACAAAATAGAAAAAATGCCAAAGGGGTGAATACTTTTGCAAGGCACTGTAAAGGGAAAATCAACGAGGGGCTATGTGTTCTCTGGAAAATAATGAACAACGTGGAAGGTGTGGAGTTCCATGGAGTTGCATTATTTTCCAGAGAACGCATAGAGCCCTGAGTTGATTATTCCTTTTTAAACCATGGCTATAATTCAGGGGCACAAAATTGGGTTTCGAAGTGGGGGGGACATAACCTGGCAGGGGGTCTAGGGGAGGACTTTTTTTGCCATCTAAAGCTCATTTCCTGCATTTCTACACAATGCAATATGTTTAGAACAACAAAAAGTAAGCAAAAATGCCAATAGTCATCAAGTTAGGTAGACATGATTATTAAAAATGTTTAATAAGTGATTGATAAGACTGAACTAGATACGGTCATTAATAATCATAATTGTGTTGCACCTTTAACCAATAGCCTAAGAAATTAACAACTCTTATAAAAATACAAAGACTTTTGATTGTCTTTATTAAGACATCCTCTATATCAAATTGCAGACAGACTGCCCAGCCAGCTCGAGCCACCTGCACGCCCGACCCCCACCAGCAAGTACATAACTCAACTCTCTCCCAACACAATTTCCTTCCCAATGGAAAGGTTTGGAAACAAAAGTTTTAAAAAACAAAATGTTAAAAAAACATACACCTAAAATATACACTACCGGTTAAACGTTTTAGAACACCTACTCATTCAAGGGTTTTTCTTTATTTTTACTATTTCCTACATTGTAGAATAATAGTGAAGACATCAAAACTAGGAAATAACTCATATGGAATCATGTAGTAACCAAAAAAGTGTTAAACAAATCGAAATATATTTGAGATTTGAGATTCTTCAAATAGCCACTCATTGCCTTGATGTGAACTTTGCACAATCTTGGCATTCTCTCAACCAGCTTCACCTGGGATGCTTTTCCAACAGTCTTGAAAGGAGTTCCCATATATGCTGAGCACTTGTTGGCTGCTTTTCCTTCACTCTGCGGTACGACTCATCCCAAACCATCTCAATTTGGTTGAGGTCGGGGGAATGTGGAGTCCAGGTCATCTGATGCAGCACTCCATCACTCTCCTTCTTGGTAAAATGCTGCTGGGTTGTTGGGTTGCTGCTGGGTTGTTGCCCTCCTACGGCCTCCTCCACGTCTCCTGATGTACTGGCCTGTCTCCTGGTAGCGCCTCCATGCTCTGGACACTACGCTGACAGACACAGCAAACCTTCTTGCCACAGCTCGCATTGATGTGCCATCCTGGATGAGCTGCACTACCTGAGCCACTTGTGTGGGTTGTAGACTCCGTCTCATGCTACCACTAGAGTGAGAGCACCGCCAGCATTCAAAAGTGACCAAAACATCAGCCAGGAAGCATAGGGACTGAGAAGTGGTCTGTGGTCACCACCTGCAGAATCACTCCTTTATTGGGGGTGTCTTGCTAATTGCCTATAATTTCCACCTTTTGTCTATTCCATTTGCACAACAGCATGTGAAATTTATTGTCAATCAGTGTTGCTTCCTAGGTGGACAGTTTGATTTCACAGAAGTGTGATTGACTTGGAGTTACATTGTGTTGTTTAAGTGTTCCCTTTATTTTTTTGAGCAGTGTATATCGCTACAGAATGCTGTGGTAGCCATGTTGGTTAAGTGTGCCTTGAATTCTAAATAAATCACAGACAGTGTCACCAGCAAAGCATCAAGTTAGGTAGACTAGGTAACACCTTCTCTTCCATGCTTCATGGTGCGAAATACACATGCAGAGATCATCCAATTTGGACTCCAGACCAAAGGACAAATTTCTACTGGGTAATGTCCATTGCTCGTGTTTCTTGGCCTAAGCAAGTCTCTTATTATTATTAGTGTCCTTTAGTAGATGTTTCTTTGCAGCAATTCGACCATGAAGGCCTGATTCACACAGTCTCCTCTGAACAGTTGATGTTGAGATGTGTTTGTTACTTGAACTCTGTGAAGCATTTATTTGGGCTGCAATTTCTTGAGTCTGGTAACTCTAATGAACTTATCCTCTGCAGCAGAGGTAACTCTGGGTCTTTCTTTCCTGTGGTGGTCCTTGACTGACCTTCATGTCTTAAAGTAATGATGGAATGTTGTTTCTCTTTTCTTATTTGAGCTGATCTTGCCATAATATTGACTTGGTCGTTTACCAAATATAGCTATCTTCTGTATACCCCCCTACCCCTTGTCACAACACAACTGATTGGCTCAAACGCATTAAGAAGGAAAGAAATTCCACAAAATAACTTTTAACAGGGCATACCTGTTAATTGAAATGCATTCCAGGTGACTACCTCATGAAGCTGGTTGAGAGAATTTCTAAGAGTGTGCAAAAATGTCATCAAGGCAAAGGATGTCTACTTTGAAGAATCTCAAATATAAAATCTATTTTGATCTGTTAAATTTTTTTTTGGTTACTACATGATTCCATATGTGTTATTTCATAGTTTTGATGTCTTCAATATTATTCTACAATGTAGAAGAGTAAAAATAATGAAAAACCCTTGAATGAGTAAGTGTTCTAAAACTTTTGACCTGTAGTGTACAGTCGTTGTTACGTCCATCGTCGGAATGAGACCAAAGCGCAGTGTGGAAAGTGTACATCTTAATTTATTTTCGAATGAACAACAAAAAACAACAAAAGATCAACGAACGTAAAGTTCTGCAGGGCTATACAGCTACAGTGCAAAAACAACATCCCACAAACTAGGGTGGAAAAACAGGCTGCCTAAGTATGATTCCCAATCAGAGATAACGACAGACAGCTGCCTCTGATGGGGAACCATACCCAGCCAACAAAGAAATAGAAAACTAGAATGCCCACCCAAATCACACCCTGACCTAACCAAATAGAGAAATAAAAAGGTTCTCTAAGGTCAGGGCGTGACAGTCGTGGCCAAAAGTTTTGAGAATGACACAAATATAAATTTTCACAAAGTTTCTGCTTCAGTGTCTTTAGATATTTTTGTCAGATGTTACTATGGAATACTGAAGTATAATTACAAGCATTTCATAAGTGTCAAAGGCTTTTATTGACAATTACATGAAGTTGACACAAAGAGTCAATATTTGCAGTGTTGACCCTTCTTTTTCAAGACCTCTGCAATCCGCCCTGGCATGCTGTCAATTAACTTCTGGGCCACATCCTAACTGATGGCAGCCCATTCTTGCATAATCAATGCATGGAGTTTGTCCGAATTTGTGGGGTTTTGTTTGTCCACTCGCCTCTTGAGGATTGACCACAAGTTCTCAATGGGTTTAAGATCTAGGGAGTTTCCTGGCCATGGACCCAAAATATCTATGTTTTGTTCCATGAGCCACTTAGTTATCATTTTAACCTTATGGGAAGGTGCTCCATCATCCTGGAAAAGGCATTGTTCGTCACCAAACTGTTCCTGGATGGTTGGGAGAAGTTGCTCTCGGAGGATGTGTTGGTACCATTCTTTATTCATGGCTGTGTTCTTAGGCAAAATTGAGTGAGCCCACTCCCTTGGCTGAGAAGCAACCCCACACATGAATGGTCTCAGGATGCTTTACTGTTGGCATGACACAGGACTGATGGTAGCGCTCACCTTGTCTTCTCCGGACAAGCTTTTTTCCAGATGCCCCAAACAATCGGGAGGGAAAATGACTTTACCCCAGTCCTCAGCAGTCCAATCCCTGTACCTTTTGCAGAAAATCAGTCTGTCCCTGATGTTTTTCCTGGAGAGAAGTGGTTTCTTTGCTGCCTTGTAGAAGTTTGTGAGTGCTTTTGGTGACAAGCCGAATTTCTTCAGCCTCCTGAGGTTGAAGAGGCGCTGCTGCGCCTTCTTCACAACGCTGTGTGGGTGGACCAATTCAGTTTGTCCGTGATGTGTACGCCGAGGAACTTAAAACTTACTACCCTCTCCACTACTGTCCCGTCGATGTGGATAGGGGGGTGCTCCCTCTGCTGTTTCCTGAAGTCCACAATCATCTCCTTTGTTTTGTTGACGTTGAGTGTGAGGTTATTTGCCTGACACCACACTCCGAGGGCCCTCACCTCCTCCCTGTAGGCCGTCTCGTCGTTGTTGATAATCAAGCCTACCACTGTAGTGTCGTCCGCAAACTTGATGATTGAGTTGGAGGCGTGCATGGCCACGCAATCGTGGGTGAACAGGGAGTACAGGAGAGGGCTGAGCACGCACCCTTGTGGGGCCCCAGTGTTGAGGATCAGCGGGGTGGAGATGTTGTTGTTGGACGCAATGCGGAACATATCCCAATCCACGTGATCGAAGCAGTCTTGAAGCGTGGAATCAGATTGGTCGGACCAGCATTGAACAGACCTGAGAGTGGGAGCTTCTTGTTTTAGTTTCTGTTTGTAGGCTGGAAGCAACAAAATGGAGTCATGGTCAGCTTTGGTCAGTCCTCCGAAAGGAGGGCGGGGGAGGGCCTTATATGCGTCGCGGAAGTTAGAATAACAATGATCCAGGGTTTTACCAGCCCTGGTTGCGCAATCGATATGCTGATAGAATTTAGGGAGTCTTGTTTTCAGATTAGCCTTGTTAAAATCCCCAGCTACAATGAATGCAGCCTCAGGATGTGTGGTTTCCAGTTTACATAGAGTCAGATAAAGTTTGTTCAGGGCCATCGATGTGTCTGCTTGGGGGGGAATATATACGGCTGTGATTATAATCTAAGAGAATTCCCTTGGTAGATAATGCGGTCGACATTTGATTGTGAGGAATTCTAAGTCAGGTGAACAGAAGGACTTGAGTTCCTGTATGTTGTTATGATCACACCACGTCTCGTTAATCATAAGGCATACCCCCCATATATTTGTGTCATTCTCAAAACTTTTGGCCACGACTATACATTAAAACACAAACAGCAAATCCTCCATATATACTGAACAACAATATAAATGCAACATGTAAAGTGATTGTTCCATGTTCCATGAGCTGAAAATAAAAGATCCCAGAAATGCTCCATATGCACAAAAAGCAATGTTGCACAAATTTGTTTACATCCCTGTAACTGAACATTTTATCAAGATAATCCATCCGCCTGACAGGTGTGGCATATCAAGAAGTTGATTAAACAGTGTGATCATTACACAGGTGCACTTTGTGCCTGAACAATAAAAGGCCACTCTAAAATTTGAAGTGTTGTCGCACAACACAATGTCACAGATGTCTCAAGATTTGAGCGAGCGTGCAATTGTCATGATGACTGCAGAAATGTCCACCAGAGCTGTTGCCAGAGAATTCAATTTTCATTTGGCTACGATATGCCGCCTTCAACATTGTTTTAGAGAATTTGGCAGTTTGTCCAACCAGCCTCACAACCGCAGACCACATGTAACCCCGCCAGCCCAGGATCTCCACATCTGGCTTCTTCACCTGCGGGATTGTCTGAGGAGTGAGGAGGTGCTGAGGAGTATTTCTGTCTGTAATAAAGTATTTTTGTGGGGAACAACTCATTCTGTTTGGCTGGGCCTGGGACCCAGTGGGTTGGTCTGGCTCCATTACGCCCTCCTATGCCCACCCATGGCTGCGCCCCTGCCCAGTCATGGAAATCCATAGATTAGGGCGTAATGGATTTATTTCAATTGACTTATTTCCTTTTATGAACTGTAACTCAGCAAAATCTTTGAAATTGTTGCATGTTGCGTTCATATTTTTGTTCAGTATATTTCATATCATAAGCCTAATAGTACTGTAGAGCTCTTTTTCCTTGCACACAATATAGCTGGATCGCCCTGTCCTGTTCCTAGGGGTCCACCGCCCTGCAGCGCCTCAACCCAGTACACACCACTCAGCTTTAGGATCTTAGCGAAATATTCATTATTGGTTTTGGGTATGTTAAACCAAGGCCAGAGTGACAACCCACAGGACAGCAGACCCCCAGGGCTAGGATTGAGCAGCCCAGCAGCTAGGGATTGCCGAAATAGATATCTCCCCTGACGTGGGCATGTTTCAATACAGACTCCTTTTGTCATACTGTATTCCATATAAGGCATCGAGACCTTATGCAAATTGCTCAGTTTACCCTTAATCTTGTAACAAACAAATCTAGTGATACATAACTTGACATTTATGCCATCCATTGTGACATTGTGGGAGGATAACCAACCTTACAATTAACGGCAATGCATTTCTAAGACCGCTATAAATGCTTGGTTACAGTTTCTTCTTGTAACAGTCTTCAGTATCAACATTTCCAAAAAACAAAAACAGGGAGAAGGTCAAATCTGTAGACATGCTGAGATAAAATAACATACTCTTTGCCAGAATTCAGCCAGCCTTCACAAGACCATAACATATGCAAATGCAAATACAACATATCCCTGTGTTTTACACCTCCAGCAAATGAATGACATTGCTGATTGCACGTAATTCAGTTTCACTGGCATATAGCATCTTCTGTGGAATGGTTTTAAACTGCAGTAATTTATGTCTGAGATTATATGAACATGACTGGGCATTCAAACATACAGGTATCTGTATACATTCATCATCATCAATAGCTTCTTCCAGGTCTTCCTCACATTTTTGTTTTACATGTTTTGTGGCATCGGGACAATCCTCTATCAACACTTAATACAGTTTGGAAATCAACAAAGGTTTGTCACACTGCCTTAAAATAGTTTCAATCTTTGAAGTATCTGGCTTATCCAGAGAGAATAAAGTGATGTATCTTCAAAAATGTACCTCAGCTCCATCACAGACTGGTTTTCCCTGGCTGCCTGACCCTGCTGAGACCCCTGTCACCATCTGATACTCCTAAAATGAGGCATGACTAAGAATTATATTATCTAAGAATCAATGGTTCAATAATTGAAATTACCATTATTCCCAGATCTCAGACTGTAGCTTTAAACTGAAACTGCTGTCCTGTAGCTACTGTAGGTCTACCCATCAATTCAAGATGGAACTTTGTATGATTCACTGATATTGTTAATATACTGCAAAAGTCACCTGAGCTCTGTAGATGGGTCTTCCCTGGCTGTCGGACCCTGCTGGGACACCTGTCACCATCTGATCCTGCTAAGACATAATGAGCATAGTGTTGTGTACTGACTGTGCACCAAGATAGTGAAGACTAGAGCTGTTTATTACTGTGTTTGTGAGAAAAGTTGGAAATTAGCAGATCAATAACGTTACATTGCTATGCTGACCAACAAAAACTCACATTGCAATGAAAAAAGTTCACAGTATATCTGTCCAGGCGAACCAATCAGCGCGCGCGTATTTGGCTAGTGGATCGGGTGCGCGGGGGCCGACACCGGTAGCTAGCTAGTGTAGCTAGATGTGAAGGAGGAGAAGAAGTGTCGTAGGACTATGGACCCGGTGAACAATGCAGAGACAGGAGAGACAGAAACCGAACTGGAGCCGTGCTACGTTCTCATTCCGAAAGAAACGCGGTGCAAGAAGAAGGAGCAGGAAAAACTGTCCGGAGTCGTCAAGAACGTCCATAGAAAACTGCGAAGAAAATACCGAGAAGGTACGCTAGCTTTGCTCAATTCAGGGGTAATTTACGGCGTCTCTCATCAAACGGGCTATTTAAATTGATCGAAAACAAGGCCCGGATTAGGTAACTAACGTTATTTCCTATTTTTGGGGCCTTGCACAAACTGCAAGTGACTGGCAACATGTCAGGGTCTCGCTACTCTACTGTCTAAAAAAACAAAAAAACATTGTCATGCAATCATGGGACATGTGCCTAACGTTACATTCACTCAATTTAAATAAGGTTAAACTAACGCTAGATCAAGGCCGCCTGTGAATATTTCAATCTGCAGTGTGCACTTTTAACGAGGCTATGTTTGTCCCTCATTAGATGATTTGGCAGTCATCAATTAAAAAATAAATAATAATCGCGCATCTTACAGCCAGCCATACAGTGATTTGGTAAGGTTGTTCAATTGTAACATACTGGATCATGGGTACTAGCAAAGAGATCAACATGGGTTGTATGGCATTTTGTTTGACGTCATGGGGTGTATTCATTAGTCGGACTCCGTTGCAAAATGTTTTATCTATTGCAAAATGTTTAGCAACGGAAACCGTTTACTCCAATCGGAAAACGTTTTGCAACAAAAACGAGAGTTTGTATTGGACAAATTCAGGTTCCTATAGTTTATTTTGCAAACGTTTTGCAATGGAATCCAGCTAATGAATACACCTCTGTTCTGAAACTGAAAAGAACAAGACCCTACAAGTAAAAACTCAAGTTCAGGCTCATCCATTATGTGATGTTATTAGACACTGGCATATGCCAATAGTATGAGCACATATCATCCAGAGTTGCTGAATTGAGATCCCTGTCTGTTTTGAACAAACATTTTCTAACATGTCCTTCAAAGTGCAATCGTTGTCCGGGTTTGGCCTGGGTATGCTGTCATTGTAAATAAGAATTTGTTCTTAACTGACTTGCTTAGTTAAATAAAATTTTAAGTGGACTCTGAAAGGTCTGAGGCCTAGTATTGAGACGGAATCCTATCTCCTTGTTATTAACTCCAATATTTAGGTCCTTTCATTGAAAACAAAGGTCACGCAAACATGCTTTTCACTATTGGACCCTTCGCAGATCATTGGTCACAAACCAAACACCATAAAGAGGTCAGAAGATCTAGGCGTTTCTGGTTCAGTTCACTTTATTGGCCTTTGCAGGAATTTGTCTTCCATTCAGATGGTTACGTCTGTACTGCCTGCCCTACAATGGAGGAATCTGCCAGTAAACGTATTCCTAATAGGGCTGGGAATTGCCAGGAACTGTACGATTTGATATTATCACGATATTTAGGTGCTGATACGATATGTATTGTGATTTTATTGCGATTGGATGTTCCAAAAATATTGCTCACCATACAGTGCCTTCAGAAAGTATTCATACTCTTTGACCTTTTTCCACGTTTTGTTACAAAAGGGGATTAAAATAGATTTGATTGTCCTTTTATTTGTCAATGATCTACACAAAATACTCTATCAAAGTGGAAGAAAAATTCTAATGTTTTGTATAAATTTTTTGAAAAAATACACCTTGATTTGGAAAAGTATTCAACCCCCTGAGTCAATGCATGTTAGAATCACCTTTGGCAGCAACTACAGCTGTGAGTCTTTCTGGGTAAGTCTCTTAAGAGGTTTCCACACCAGGATTTTTGCATTTGCCCATTTATTTTCAAAATTCTTCAAGCGCTGTCAAATTGGTTGTTGATCATTACTAGACAACCATTTCAGGTCTTGCCGTAGATATAAGTCAAAACTGTAACTTGGCCACACTTGTCCTGCTGAAAGGTGAATTCATCTCCCAGTGTCTGGTGGAAAGCAGACTGAACCAGGTTCTCCTCTAGGATTTTGCCTGTGCTTAGCTCCATTCCATAAAAAAAAAAAAATATCCTGGAAAAGCTCCACAGTCCTTAAACGATTACTATTATACCCATAACATAATTCAGCCACCACTATGCTTGCAAATATGGAGAGCGGTACTCAGTAATGTATTGGATTTGCCCCAAATATAACTTTGTATTCAGCACCAATTTTTTTGTTGCTTTGCCACATTTCTTTGCATTATTACTTTTGTGCCTTGTTGGAAACAGGATGCATGTTTTTGAATATTTTAATCTGTACAGGCTTCCTTTCACTCTTTTAAATTAGGTTAGTATTGTGGAGTAACTACAATGTTGTTGATCCATCCTCAGTTTTCTCCTATCACAGCCATTAAACTGGAACTAATTTAAAGTCACCATTGGCCTCGTGGTGAAATCCCTGAGCAATTTCCTTACTCTCCAGCAACTGAGTTAGGAAGGACACCTGTATTTTTTATAGTGTCTGAGTGTATTGATACACCATCCAAAGTGTAATAACCACCATGCTAAAAATGATATTTAATGTCTGCTTTTTTATTTTTACCAATAGGAGCCCTTTGCCAGGGAATGGAAAACTTACCTGTTTGAATATGTTTCAAATTCACTGCTTGACTGATACAATTACAGTTGAAGTCGGAAGTGTACATACACCTTAGCCAAATACATTTAAACTCAGTTTTTCACAATTCCTGACATTTACTCCTAGTAAAAAATTCCTGTCTTAGGTCAGTTAGGATCACCACTTTATTTTAAGAATGTGAAATGTCAGAATAATAGTAGAGTGATTTATTTCAGCATTTATTTCTTACATCACATTCCCAATAGGTCAGACGTTTACATATACTCAATTAGTATTTGGTAGCATTGTCTTTAAATTGTTTAACTTGGGTCAAACGTTTTGGGTAGCCTTCCACAAGCTTCCCACAATAAGTTGGGTGAATTTTGGCCCATTCCTCCTGACAGAGCTGGTGTAACTGAGTCAGGTTTGTAGGCCTTCTTGCACGCACACGCTTTTTCAGTTATACCCACACATTTTCTATAGGATTGAGGTCAGGGCTTTGTGATGGCCACTCCAATACCTTGACTTTGTTGTCCTTAAGCTATTTTGCCACAACTTTGGAAGTATGCTTGGGGTCATTGTCCATTTGGAAGACCCATTTGCGACCAAGCTTTAACTTCCTGACTGATGTCTTGAGATGTTGCTTCAATATATCCACATAATTTTCCTCCCTCATGAAGCCATCTATTTTGTGAAGTGCACCAGTCCCTCCTGCCACAAAGCACCCCCAAAACATGATGCTGCCACCCCTGTGCTTCATGGTTGGGATGGTGTTCTTCGGCTTGCAAGCATCCCCCTTTTTCATCCAAACAAAGATGGTCATTATGGCCAAACAGTTCTATTTTTGTTTCATCAGACCAGAGGACATTTCTCCAAAAAGTACGATCTTTGTCCCCATGTGCAGTTGCAAACCGTAGTCTGGCTTTTTCATGGCGGTTTTGGAGCAGTGGCTTCTTCCTTGCTGAGCGGCCTTTCAGGTTATATTGATATAGGACTCATTTTACTGTGGATATAGATACTTTTGTACCTGTTTCCTCCAGCATATTCAAGGCCCTTTGCTGTTCTGGGATTGATTTGCACTTTTCGCACCAAAATGCGTTCATCTCTAGGAGACAGAATGAGTCTCCTTCCTGAGCGGTATGACGGCTGCGTGGTCCGATGGTGTTTATACTTGCGTACTATTGTTTGTACAGATGAACGTGGTACCTTCAGGCCTTTGGAAATTGCTCCCAAGGATGAACCAGACTTGTGGAGGTCTACAATTTTTTTTTCTGAGGTCTTGGCTGATTACTTTTGATTTTCCCATGATGTCAAGCAAAGAGGCACTGAGTTTGAAGGTAGGCCTTGAAATACATCCACAGGTACACCTCCAATGGACTCAAATTATGTCAATTAGCCTATCAGAAGCTTCTAAAGCCATGACATAGTTTTCAGGAATTTTCCAAGCTGTTTAAAAGGCACAGTCAACTTAGTGTATGTAAACTTCTGACCCACTGGAATTGTGATACAGTGAATTATAAGTGAAATAATCTGTCTGCAAACAATTGTTGGAAAAATGACTTGTGTCATGCACAAAGTAGATGTCCTAACCGACTTGCCAAAACTACAGTTTGTTAACAAGACATTTGTGGAGTGGTTGAAAAATGAGTTTTAATGACTCCAACCTAAGTATATGTAAACTTCCGACTTCAACTGTACATGCATACCATTCAGCTATTTTTTTAGCCGCCCACCATCTGAACAAAACAAACAGGCTGCAGAGCAAAAATACTAATAGGGCTGGGTTCAATCCGTAGCTCTGAAGTTTGGTGTTACAGCGCAATTGAATTTTAAAGGTAATTTCCGATTGAGCCGACATATGCAGCGTTTACCTTGAATGCAGTCTCTGCTAACACAGGAACATTGCCTTTAACATTTGATATCGCGCTGTAGCACAGCTGTTCAGTGCTACGGACTGAATTTAGCCCTAGACGCTGCCCAGTTTGATAATCACAACATAAGAGCACAGGGCAAATCAACCATTCAACTGGTAGAATAACTTAACACAATGAACTTAAACTGAAACTGTGGCACTGGACACTCTCAGTAAGATTAGCTAATTTGGGGTCATGCATTGCTGCAACGCAAACAAAATAGCTGCAGTTGATGTGAGAAGACTTGCCTCAATGATAAACAGTCTGTTAGAAATTAGTGATGGGGGAGGGGACGATAAGTTACATGTCAGGATATTTAAAATAAATGTATGTACAGTATCCTATTAAACAATATTTTTCCTTCATAGCTTGTACTCTTTTTAAATAGGGAGCCAATTTGTTTTCAGCACTTTTATTTCCATGACTGATCAAAACTAGTTTGCATGCTCTCTCGTCCCTCTGCAGCAGACAGTGCCTTCAGAAAGTATTCACACCCCTTGACTTTTTCCACATTTTGTTGTGTTACAGCCGGAATTTAAAATTGATTAAATTAAGATTGTGTGTGTCACTGGCCTACACACACACACACAATATCCCATGATGTAAAAGTGGAATTATGTTTTTCAAAAATGAAAAGCTGAAATGTCTTGAGTCAATAAGTATTCAACCCCTTCGTTATGGCAAGCCTTAAATTCAGGAGTAAACATTTGCTTAACAAGTCACATAATAAGTTGCATGGACTCACTGTGTGCAATAGTGTTTAACATGAGTTTTGAAAAACAACCTAATTTCTGTACCCAACACATATAGTTGAAGTCGGAAGTTTACATACACTTAGCTTGGAGTCATTAAAACTCATTTTTCAACCACTCCACAAATGTCTTGTTAACAAACTGTAGTTTTGGCAAGTCGGTTAGGACATCTACTTTATGCATGACAAGTAATTTTTCCAACAATTGTTGACAGACAGATTATTTCACTGTGTCACAATTCCAGTGGGTCAGAAGTTTACATACACTAAGTTGACTGTGCCTTTTAAACAGCTTGGAAAATTCCTGAAAACTATGTCATGGCTTTAGAAGCTTCTGATAGGCTAATTGACATAATTTGAGTCCATTGGAGGTGTACCTGTGGATGTATTTCAAGGCCTACCTTCAAACTCAGTGCCTCTTTGCTTGACATCATGGGGAAAATCAAAAGAACTCAAAATAATTGTAGACCTCCACAAGTCTGGTTCATCCTTGGGAGCAATTTCCAAACGCCTGAAGGTACCGCGTTCATCTGTACAAACAATAGTACGCAAGTATAAACACCATGGGACCACGCAGCCGTCATACCGCTCAGGAAGGAGACTCATTCTGTCTCCTAGAGATGAACAAACTTTGGTGCGAAAAGTGCAAATCAATCCCAGAACAGCAGCAAAGGACCTTGTGAAGATCCTGGAGGAAACGGGTACAAAAGTATATATATATCCACAGTAAAATGAGTCCTATATTGTCATAACCTGAAAGGCCGTTCAGCAAGGAAGAAGCCACTGCTCCAAAACCGTCATAAAAAAAAGCCAGACTACGGTTTGCAACTGCACATGGGGACAAAGATTGTACTTTTTGGAGAAATGTCCTCTGGTCTGATGAAACAAAAATAGAACTGTTTGGCCATAATGACCATCGTTATGTTTGGAGGAAAAAGGGTGAAGCTTGCAAGCCGAAGAACACCATCTCAACCATGAAGCACGGGGGTGGCAGCAACATGTTGTGCTTTGCTGCTGCAGGAGGGACTGGTGCACTTCACAAAATAGATGGCTTCATGAGGATGGAAAATTGTGGATATATTGAAGCAACATTTCAAGACATCAGTCAGGAAGTTAAAGCTTGGTCGCAAATGGGTCTTCCAAATGGACAATGACCCCAAGCATACTTCCAAAGTTGTGGCAAAATGGTTTAAGGACAGCAAAGTCAAGGTATTGGAGTGGCCATCACAAAGCCCTGACCTCAATCCTATAGAAAATTTGTGGCAGAACTGAAAAAGCGTGTGAGCAAGGAGGCCTACAAACCTGACTCAGTTACACCAGCTCTGTCAGGAGGAATGAGCCAAAATTCACCCAACTTATCGTGGAAGGCTACCCGACACGTTTGACCCAAGTTAAACAATTTAAATGCAATGCTACCAAATACTGAGTGTATGTAAACTTCTGACCCACTGGAATTGTGATGAAAGAAATAAAGCTGAAATAAATCATTCTCTCTACTATTATTCTGACATATGACATTCTTAAAATAAAGTGGTGATCCTAACTGACCTAAGACGGGGACATTTTACTGGGATTAAATGTCAGAAATTGTGAAAAACTGAGTTTAAATGTAATTGGCTAAGGTGTATGTAAATTTCCGACTTCAACTGGTATGTAGGTATGTAATTGCAATAATCACACAAAGTAATAAAAAAAAAAGTAGCATTCAACAGGTCCTTTCCACTTTAGCAGAAGGACTGGCTAGCTGATGCTCTTGAAAATACCCTGTCAGCTGACACCATGATTGGTTAATAAGTAAAGCATGATCTGGTCTGCTTGGCATTGCTACCACAGTAATCATGCTTTGTACTACTGCTGTTTATTCCAGCCCGTCTTGTTGTCGTTTCATTTCTGCAAATCTGATATAGGTTTTTTTCACTATGTGGTCATGGGATTTCTTCCTTATCAGCGTGTTTGCTCTCAACACACATTCTGCTGCGCGTCTGGGAAGACCTGCTGCAGGGAATTTGTGAAGATATAGACCTAGGAACAGAAGTGAAGACATCTTGAAAATCCAGTTTTCAGATATGCCAGACATAATGACGAGTAACCGTTTTGAAAATGTTGAAGCAATGTTGCGTCAGCAGTGTTAGCCTGTGGTGTTTTCATCTGAAGGGCTGAACGATTGTGATTCCTCTTGAATGAATGGCCACACTTTATAAGTAGGTACATTCATGTTGGCTTATTGTGCACTCTACGTACGTACTATGCTTGTGTGTTATTTTTTAGAAACAAAACTAACAGGACTAACTTTCAATTCCTGCCATTTTATAATGAAGAATTTCAATGTGATGAAATGGGAAAACAAAGCATCAGTGTCTGGGCCACTTTCATGTAGCCTACAGTGCTTAGTAGTTTTACTATATGTATGTCATACTGTATGGTGTGATTTGGTTGGGTTTGTTAACTTTGTTTCAACCTCCTGCTGCCTGTTATCTTTCCACAGTGGGGGATTTTGAGAAGATCTGGCGAGAGCACTGTGAAGATGAACAGACTCTGAGTGAATACGCCCTGGCCATGAGGAACCTGGCTGACAACCACTGGGCCAAGACCTGCGAGGGAGAGGGACGCATCGACTGGTGTCGCAGGTAAAATAGTCCCCCACAAAAGGAGACCGTGTAAATAACCCTCTGGCTGTGTTGTACTAGCTCAGAACTCCACTGCTCTATGCTTACTCCGATGACTCATCCAGCCCTTCCGATATCAACACTGTGGGGTAAATCCTTACTTCTGCTTGTTGAATTTTCACTTAGTCATGCATTGATTCCAATGGAAAGTTAGGATTTGCCCTATTTATTTCTTAGCATATCACTGTTTTAACAGTAAGGCATTAATACCATTATGTGTGACGTTTCGGGACTATTTCTCCAGTGTTTGCCAGGAGTATTTTCAGGATGGTGGGATGAAAAGAATGTTGGAGAAGGATGAGAAGAGTGCCAGGCTTGCCATGGCCATGTCGGCCACAGCTCTGAGTGACCAGCCCTATAGCTCCTCTATCCCCAGGTACTGTATTGTGACAGTGTTAAATCAAACATGTCCATTTTTATCTGACTATTTTGCTCTGTTTCAGCATGCTCTGTTGTGTGTTCATATTGACACATCTTACCTCTATTAGCTACTGCTATCATTAAGCATTCTTACTCTGTCGGACTTAACGCTAACTTAACGCCTCTGGTTGAAGGTCTGTCCCCCAGCTTGGTAAAATGCGGCTGCTGGACGTTGGCAGCTGTTTTAACCCCTTCCTGAAGTTTGACGAGTTCCTCACAGTCGGTATTGACATAGTGCCTGCGGTCGAGGTATGTACTATTACTGTCCGTGATCACTCCCTCGGTCCCAGCTAGAAAGTCCCGACTCTTACTGTCTTACTCACTAATTTGCTGCCGGGGAAAAATGCCTAGTTAAATACATTTAAAAAATGTCAGGAATATTCATTGTGTGAATATCAGACCACAGAACAATGCTGTCCCTTGACAGTAAGTGTCAACAGTTGATGGGAATGAAACCTGACCTGCTGTGGAAACCTGACCTGCTGTGAAGGAACTGGCAGAATATTAGCATCGAGTGATTTTGATAACTAAATGGATTAAGAACAGTGGGTCTTAGATATGGGTCTAAAATGCCACTGCATGATGAGAACAACTTGTATTACTCTAAAGTATCTGTTTCTACCCTTTCCCCTCAGAGTGTATACAAGTGTGACTTCCTCAACCTCCAGCTCCAGCAGCCTCTGCAACTGGCTGGCGACACAGTGGAAGCCTTCCTGAGACAGCTGCGTAGCCCCATCGACGCCCTGCCCGCCCAGCTCTTCCACGTGGTGGTCTTCTCCCTGCTCCTCTCCTATTTCCCCTCGCCTTACCAGCGCTGGATCTGCTGCAAGAAGGCCCACGAGCTGCTGGAACTGCACGGCCTGCTGCTCATCATCACCCCAGACTCCTCCCACCAGAACCGCCACACCCTCATGATGCGCAGCTGGCGCGTGGCGGTGGAGTCACTTGGCTTCAGGCGCTGCAAGTACATCAAGTTCTCCCACATGCACCTCATCGCCTTCCGCAAGGTGTCCCTGGCCACCACCAGCGACCTGGTCAGCCGTAACTACCCCGAGATGCTCTACATCCCTCAGGACTTCCAATCCCCCGAGGAGGAGGACTACACCGACGTGCCAGTTCAGGCGCGCTCCGACTTCGAGGACGACCAGCTGGCGTGGGGCTTCATGGAGCTGCCCGACACGCCATATGACTCGGATAGCGGAGAGAGCCAGAGCAGCTCTGTGCCCTTCCTACACGAGCTGGAGGACCCCATTCTACTGCAGAGCTGAGCTAGACCAGCTAAAACCCTACTAGCTACTCTCTTCTTCTCTTTTACCAGTTCCAATTCGATCCCTACCACTCCTCTTGGCCATAACCCTTCAATGTTTACAGATCTGTAACGTGGAAGCAATATGGGTGACGCTTTAACGCCACACTACTTATACCTATCCAGAGCCTTCAGACATGCAACATCGAGTGGTTAGGCCCAAGGGGGAGGGATACAGTCTGTCTGTACACAACTGCTGCGCTACCAAATGAACCTGCTGCATTCTTCTCACACTCCTCCTCTTCCTTAACTAAACAATGCAGTTTGCACAGAGTGAAAGAAAAAGACGTTTACAGAAGTCAGTAGTTTATTTTTTCGGTATCTTTGATGGTTAGTCACTCAACACAACACAATACACACACACACAATTCAGTAAATAAGGTAGTTTTTAAAAGTAAAAACTTGGTCGCTGATTACTGAGACTGAGTAAGTCTGCCCCTTGTTTTTTTTATCCCATCTTTGATCTCACTCTCTACTAACAGAAGAAAAGCAATCTTTACTCCTTCAAAGGCTTTTTCTTAGTAGTTAAACAGTGAATGTGCTTCAGTACCAGCAAGCCGCTGACTTTAAATCCCTCTTAAATGGACTGATACCACAGAGGTTTGTCAAGTTTGGTTGGAGTGGAGCGATTGAGATGTTAGTCAGATGAGGCTAGACTTTCTCTAATCCTTGGTGTGCATTTTAATTTTTAAAATTAAGAAAAATACATTGTACCCTCAGCCAAAATGTTTTGATTTGTTCCCTTTTGAACACGTGTCATGTCCAACACGATGTGTGACAATGGCGTTTTAATTCAGCATTTTTTGGGCTGATCTCATGGCTCTTTTACAATAGATTTGTAGCATTTTCAGAACTTTAAGATGGGTGTACGTAATTACTTTTACTAATGTGAAACTGTTAACCGTGTTTTTCTCATTGTGTAACATGGTACGAGTTGTGAAATAGTCATTGCTCTCTTTTCTGTGCTGGTGTGAATCAACTGGTTTTAATTCATCTTAATTTACCTCCAATGTTGTAACCCAGAAGTTTTAGCATTTTTTGTCATTACATCCTTGTTTGTAATCACTTTTTTTTCTGTAATATTATTTAGGCTACATTATCAGATCAATAATATGTCTGGATTAATGTCTTTGCTTCTTTATAGGTAGCTGGTAGCTTCTCTATGGGTACTGGTAACATATTCCAAAAAAGAAGACTGCCTACACTCTGTCGACGTGTCCTTGAGCAAGGCACTTAACCCTAATTTACTCCAGGGGCACCGTACTATTATGGCTGACCCTTTTTAAAACAACACATTTCACTGCACCTATCCGGTGTATGGAGAGATAAAACATATCTTATTATGTCCACTGAAGTGAAACAGGTCGACCAAGAGACTACAGCTCTAGCTGTCAGTTGCTGTTCATCTCTCTTCCTTTACTCTACATCGTATCTGAGGACAGCAACATTTGCCTTAAGCATTTTTACATTTTTGTCATTTAGCAGACGCTCTTTTCCAGAGCGACTTACAGTAGTAGTAAGTGCATACATTTTAATACTTTTTTCATACTGGTCCCCCGTGGGAATCAAACCCATAACCCTGGCGCTGCAAGCGCCACGCTCTACCAACAGCTACATGGGACTAGCATTAGTCATTTCTGAATTAAAAATATGAATTGTTTTTGTATGATTTTGTATTTTTTCATTCATGGGTTGCTAGTATAGGTGTAGTATCAACAAATACTGAGTCATTCATTGCATCAGTAAGTACATTTTGACTATATCACTTTACACATGAAAGTACTAAATGTGTACTCTGCTTAAGTTTTAACTCCGAACAATTTAAAATTATCTTGTTATGAGCGCTCAAACAATTCCAAATGATTCACCTCAATGAGGTTTTGCACTAATACCCTGCTGTCATCATTAGTCATGCAACTTCTGATCCCATCAAAGTGCATTTTAGCAATAGCCAGGTGTATACTGAAAGTACTGTATCTTATGGGGAATGGTATTTATGTTCCCCTTTTTAGTGTGGATGTGTGTTGTAATGAACTTGTCTGTGGCACTTTATTTCATAAATAGTAGACGAATCTCTCAGTTGCCATGAGTCATGTGATTCCTGTCATGGGGGATTTAGGATTAGGTCTCGCAAATGGCATCCTATTCTTTATGGGCCTTGCTCAAAACTAGTGCACTATATGGGGAATAGGGTGCCATTTGGGATGCATGACAAACAACCATAGTCTTATTAGTATAAACAGTATGATGTACATCAGGATACCTGTAATCCTAAAGGTGCCTTCTTACTTATCCCCAGGCCATACTGTGTTGGAAAACTCCCTTCACTTGGCAGCATTCAACGGGCTTCTTTTGCCAAATGTTTGTTATGTGCAACTGTCCAAATGAACTACCTACTACCATCTACCACTGCAAAGTATCATTGGCTCAATGTTTTACCCTAAGAACAATGTATTTTGTTTAAATTTTTCATTAATAATTACTTTGTGTTCAATTTGCTCTAAATCTGTTAACTTTCTGGTCAGTTCATGTTTGGTGTACTTTCAACTATTTATCTTTAGTAACAGAAAATACATTTTCTCATTTTAGTTCATTTTCTTGAGCGTTGTCAATTGTACCAGTTAGCATTTAGGAATACATCTCATCTGTCTTCCAAGATTACATTACTTGCATGAATAGCTTCATTTTCAGTATTAAGGATTTCGACAATGTGTGCATTTTTTTTTCTCTTCTCTCTTTTATAAATGAATGGAAATGCAGTGTTCATGTGTGATTATTGTGTCCTCTTCCATTCACTGTTTTCCTATAGGACTGAAGTAAACTAATTGAGTCATGGTATTGATTAGCTAGTGGATTGTACGGGCTAATGTAATCCTTTCATTAGCCGTTACAGGATAGGTACTGTTTGGCGTAGCACAGACTTTTCGACCAACCTTAACTTGACGATACCATCTTCGTTCTCGATTCGGCCAAACATGTATCTTCTAAAATGTCCAGTTTCAGGTGGTTCGTTTCAATTTAGAAAATCCTGTTATTAAAATGTTTTTGCTTCATGAAGTAATCCAATGATGGGTACGCTACGATCTGTTTCTATTTCAAATCTTCTCTCATTGATCGACACCAGTGAGTGTCATGACAAACGGCAGTTTCGGGTGGACTCAACCTTCTTAATCAATGAGAGAAGATATGAAGTAGACAAGATAGTGGTATATGCATTGTTGGATTACAACATTTGTATTTATTTTAATACTGGAACATTTTCTAAATTCAAGGGAACCACCTGCAACTGGACACCAACATTCTAGAAGATACATGTTTGGGTGACTCGAACGAAGAGGGTATGGCCAAGGTTGGTCTAAAATTCTCTGCTACGCCAAACAGTACCTGTCCTGTAACGGCTAATTGAGCATCACATTAGCCCGTTACAATCTGCTGACTAGGTGTTGATCATGTTAGTTAGGGCATAAGTATATCAATGTGTAGTATGGTTTAACCTATATTGATAAAGTAATTGTATATTCAGTGGAATAGCCTCATTTACAGTACGTCTAGATTTATTGATTAGTCATCACACTTTATGAATTTCCATACTTCGACTTTCCTCTCCGCCACTTTGTACTACTGATTTGCCGTAGTGACGTAGTCGCCGTTCTAGTTTGATGGCGGCAGTCATTTGACCGAAAAGTTTTCGAAGTGGAAAATAAGTATTTTTGTCTCCTGCTCCTTCAAGTGAAATAAATTAATTTGGGCTAGCTAGGTTTGTATGAGACGTATCTATTTACACACAAAGAAGAGAAACAGCAAAGGGACCATGTAATCAAGCGTACCATCTGCAAGTCGTACAACTGCAAGCTAGCTACCGGCAAATCATGTAGCTAGCTAACTAGCAAAAATCATGTAGCTAGCTAACTAGCAAAAACTAGCTAAGTAGCTAGTAACTTCTAGCTAACGTTAGCTAGCTTAGACTACCTATCACTAGCTCAAAGTTTGCTGCTCTGTTAGTTCAAGGTTGCTAGCTAGTGAGTGACTTTTTTCGCCATAGTCTTGCAATCTAGCTAGCTAAGTTAGCTTCATGGAAAGGTTTTAATTGCCTCTGAACTGTTAACCAATAACGTTACCAGCTGTAACTAACTGTTAGCTACTCCTACATATCAAAATGTGTCGCTTACGGTACTGTGTCAGTCACTGTCTGCATGCAGCGATGACCAGACTGGAGGAGGTCAACGGAGAGGTTAACATGTGGTCCTCTGTCAGATGTCTGGGCTACCTGTCTGGTCTGAACCTGCTGGTGGCTCTCTGCCTGGGGCTCTATGTGCGATGGGAGAAGACTGAGGAACCCATGATCCTCATCATATTTGTTCTGGCCCTGTTTGTCCTCGGGATAGCAAGCATACTGTACTATTACTTCAGCATGGAAAAAGTCAGCCTGAGCCTCCTCCACCTGTGGTTTGGCTTCCTGCTTGGCCTCCTGTGTTTCCTCAACAACCCCACTCTGGAGAGCAACATCAAAGAGCAAGCCACCAACTACCTCCTGCTGGCCAGTGTTGTCTTGAGGACGCTGTGGGCTTTGCTGGAGAGGATGTGCGGCTGCACCAGGTACCGCCCTGCCTTCCTCACCTCAGCAGAGGCCCTAGAGCTGGCAGGCTTTGCCATCGCCAGTACTGTCTTATTCATCCAGAAGTCCATGAGTGTAGTGGTGCTAGTGGTGGCCCTGGCTACTCTGATGGTGGCCCTGCGCATGAAGGCTCTCCTGGCCCTGCCCAACCTGGTCTGCTTCTCCATCATCACTGCGGTGCTGTTCTTCAAGGCGCTGGGCATCACCACCAACCCCTTCGCCCTGTCATGTTTCTTCAGCCAGCTGATCTGCGACCCCTTGCTGGACGTGTACTTCAGTGGGCTGTCGGTGACCGAGCGCTGGCTGCCCTACCTTGCCTGGAGGGGGCTGTGGCGCAGGCTGTCCCTCCTGCCTTTGCTCCTGGCGGAGGTGATTTGAATTAATTTTATTTGATACATTTAAAATGCATATAGAGTTTCCCCAGCCATGTGAGTACAATGATGCACACAAAAAATAATTGAGGATAAAAACAGAGTCAACAGTAGACTTACTTCCATTGTGGTCCTTGTTCCCAGGTGGGCTTCTTGATCCTGGCAGCCCTGAAGCTGGTGGACCTGGACCGGTGGTACCTGATGATCCCGGGCTTCATGCTGAGTGGGGTGTTCTGGGCCATCTGTCACGTGGTGTTCATCATCACTCTGTGGGGCTTCCACACCAAGCTGAGTGACTGCCAGAGGGTGTGTCTGGCCCAGGGAGCCGGGAGCAGCTGCCTAGACAAGGTTATGGCCTCTAAAGGAGTCAGACACTTCTGTCTCATCTCTGAACGCCTGGTGCTCTTCAGTCTGGTGTCCACCGTCATCCTGGCTGCTTTATCATGGCAGGTATGTCTCCAGTCATTGATATAGCACTGTTATTCAGTCCAGACCAGCTATGTTATACCTTAATGGCTCATATAACTTAGTCTGTTTGTTTTATTGATAAGCTAGGTTAACTGGCGTAAAATAAATTGAGATTGGACACTTTCCCATAGTTTTTGAGGTCATAGATATTCAGAGCCATCTTCTCAACTTAATAGTCCTACTTTTTTGGTTAGTGTGTGAATGTGACCCATTGTGTCTGTGTTTCAGTCCTCCAGCAGTATCTTTATGAGTATGCTCCTGCTGGTCCTGGCTCTGGAGTCTCTGTTCCACGGCCTCTTCTATGAGCTGGGGAACTGCCTAGGCGGCACATGTGTGGGGTATGCAGTGGTCATCCCCACCAACTATTGCAGGTAGGAATGTATGGATAGTGGACACCCAAATATATACAGTGCCTTCAGAAAGTATTCACACCCCTTGACTTTTTCCACATTTTCTTGTTACAGCCTGAATTTAAAATTGATTAAATTGAGATTTTATGTCACTGGACTGTACACAATACCCTCATAATGTCAACGTTTTATTTTAAATATTTACAAATGAATTAAAAACGAAAAGCTGAAATGTCTTGAGTCAATAAGTATTCAACCCCTTTGTTATGGCAAGCCTTAAGTCCAGGAGTTAAAAATTTGCTTAACAAGTTACATAATAAGTTGCATGGACTTACTCTGTGTGCAATAATAGTATTTAACATGATTTTTGAATGACTACCTAATTTCTGTACCCAACACATAATTGTAAGGTCCCTCAGTCGAGCAGTGAATTTCAAACACAGATTCAATCACAAAGACCAGGGAGGTTTTCCAATGCCTTGCAAAGAAGGATACCTATTGGTAGATGGGTAAAAGAAAAAGCAGACATTGAATATCCTTTTGAGCATGGTGAAGTAATTAATTACACGTTGGATGGTGTATCAATACACCCAGTCACTACAAAGATACAGGCGTCTTTACTAACTCAGCTGCCGGAGTGGCAGGAAACCGCTCAGGGATTTCACCATGAGGCCAATGGGGACTTTAAAACAGTTACAGAGTTGAATGGCTGTGATAGGAGAAAACTGAGGATGGATCAACAACATTGTAGTTACTCAACAATACTAACCTAAATGACAGAGTGAAAAGAAGGAAGCCAGTACAGAAAAAAAATATTCCAAAACATGCATCCCGTTTGCAACAAAGCACTAAAGTAATACTGCAAGAAATGTGGCAAATAAATTTACTTTACTACAAGAGCACAAAATGGGTAGGCTACATTTCAAGCTGTTGATGTAAAGCCAGTCAGGTGAGAGGAAAAAAAAGTTTATGTTTTAATTCAAGGGGCGGTGTTGTATTTTGAGACAGGCTTGATTATGCAAATAGGCAGAGGGGTAGCCTACATTATCAAATTCTCTGTATGGTAATAACAATTCATTATATTTTGTAAAGTGGTTTCTTGCATCTCACAATACAATGCAATTTACAGTCACCTATTTGGCCCATGGTGTTACAGATCAAGTAAAAGATCATTAATTAATGTCAAGCCCTTCATAATCTAAAAATGTTTTCTAAAGGTCTCATGCAATGTAGGCCTGCATTGAACACCACATATTAGAGGGAACATTGGTATGCTTGTAATCATTAAGGACTGGGGAGTTTTTCAGGATAAAAAATAAACGGAATAGAGCTAAGCACAGGCAAAATTCTAGAGGAAAACCTGGCTCAATCTGCTTTCCAACAGACACGGAGAGACCAATTCACCTTTCAGCAAGACAATAACCTAAAACAAGGCCAAATATATACTGGAGATGCTTTACCAAGACGACATCAAATGTTCCCGAGTGACCTAGTTACAGTTTTGACTTAAATCGTATTGAAAATGGCTGTCTAGCAATGATCAACAACCTACTTGACAGAGCTTGGAAGAATTTTTAAAATAATAATGTGCAAATATTGTACAATCCAGGCGTGGAAAGCTCTTAGTGACTTACCCAGAAACACTCACAGCTGTAATCATTGCCAAAGGTGATTCTAACATGTATTGACTCAAGTGTGTGAATACTTATATAAATGAGATACTATTGTATTTAATTGTCAATACTTTTTCAAAAATTTCTATTTTTTTTTTCCCACTTTGTCCAGGGGTATTGTGTGTAGATGGGTAAGGGGAAAAAAATATTTAATCCATTTTGAATTCAGGCTGTAACACAACAAAATGTGTAACAAGTCAAGGGGTATGAATACTTTCTGAAGGCACTGTACAGTACAAACTATACTATACTTACTCAACACACAGGCGCATACTTTTCTACAGTCTTTAATTTCACATACCCTTACTGCAATCATCCTCACTCCTTCCCTTCTCTTCACCCTTTCATTCCCTCTCTCCCTTGCAGTCCTGATGGGCAGCCCACTCTGTTACCTCCGGATCAGGTACATATGTTGAACATGCATTCCACGGGCATGTTGAACAGTATACAGAATTTCTTCTCCCACCACATGATCGAGACGTTCGGCTGCGACTACTCCACCAGCGGGGTGACTCTGGAAGCCCTACAGGTGAAGCTCAAAGCCTTCATGGAGCTCTGCACAGCCGATGGGCCTCGCCATGACACCTATGTGGTGTTTTACAGTGGGCATACCCACCGCAGCGGAGAGTGGGCACTAGCAGGTACCAATCACTTAGAAGTTTTGTCATTCTGTGAAGCTCAGTTACTTTAACTCACTCTCTGTAGCACATTATTTTATGGTACTGAAACCACAAAATAAAGTACTATCCACCACAGCATTCTACTGCTCTCTCTCTAACTCTGCCCTGTGCTGTGGTTGTCTGTCAGGAGGGGGCAGCCTTCAACTGGACAAGATCCTGGAATGGTGGAGGGAGAAGAACAGTGACTCCTGCTCCCGCCTCATCCTGGTCCTGGACAGTGAGAACTCCCTACCCTGGGTGAAGGAGGTAAGGAAGGTGGGGGGGCTTTATGTGGCGGTGCAGGGGGCCCAGCTAGCCCGAGCCACGGATATTGAGCTCCAGGACACCCCCCAGCTTGGGGACTTCACCTCTCAGTGGGTGGAGTACAACTGCAATGCAGACAGCACTGTCCAGTGGTCGGAGAGGGGAAGGACTGTCACCGCTGCCTACGGCATCTCTAAGCACTGGAGTGATTACACACTGCACCTGCCCACAGAAAGTGATGTCACTCAACACTGGAGGATGTACTTCCCCAGGATGACCTACCCCGTGGTCCAGTTAGCGCTCTGGTGTGGGGGGCTGAACCTGCTTTGGCTATGCAGTGTCTGCCTACGGTGCCTTAAAAGGGTCAAACTCAACTGGTTTCCCCCGGCCATACTAGACACTGGCCAAGGGTTCAAGTTGGTAAAATCTTAGAAATTCACCTCTGTATGAACCATACTGTCTAAGGCTTCTTCACTTTGTATTTACACGTTTTTCACCGTACAGAAATGTTTTCTAAATCAGTTTTTGTAATTGATTGATTGGTTGTGTGATATTGATCGCTGAGTTTTTAGGACCCTCAGTGAAGGCAGCTGTTGATTGTGAAATCTTAAAGGAAACTTTGGGAGTTTGGCAATGAGGCCCTTTATCTACTTCCCCAGAGTCAGATGAACTTGTGGATATCATGTCTCTGTGTCCAGTATGAAGGAAGTTAGAGGTCACTAGCATTAGCACAATGAGTGGAAGTCTGGGTATCTGCTAGCATGCTGAAATCCCATGTTTTCCTTTTAATGACTAACTAGACAGTTACAGATTGTGTGTGTGAGCTATATGTTTTGCTTATGTGTGCTAAAGTACAAAGTTACTGATATGAGGTTCCTGATTTTGATGTACTATGGTATTTTGATGTAGTACTACATGTTTTTATCCCAAATTATTGTTTGGCTATTCCTTACAAGTCATTCTATAGATTCATTAGTGGTGGTTATTTGATTACAGTTTTATTTTAAATCAATTCATTTCTAGTCTTTTGGTGGGTTTATTGGGGTAGTTGTACCGTTCTCTGAACTCCAGTTGTACCGGCATATTCCCACCTTTTTTAAACTTTTCTATTAATTCAATCTCTCTAAAAATTCTAATTGAAATGTATACCTCTTTTTCCCTGTTTATCACAATTTCAGGCTGAGAAGCCCTGCTGCTGTAGTGAAGTGGTATCATATTGTCACTCTCCCAGATTGGATTTTCAAACAACAAAAAGTTGCAGTGGTTACACTGATTGCACTATTCATGAATTATGACCAATGCATGCCCCCATCCAGCTTTGTAAATCTGATATTTTTCACAAATGGCCTTTTTGTCCCTGTTCAAAAAAGGATATCAGGTTACTAAGATATTGTATTAGGATAATAGGTATTTAATTTATTTTCAAGAGTGGCATGTGGATTTCTAATTCGATACTTTCATATTTGATTGCTATCCATGTGTTTCCATACACCTAGGCCTATTTGTATATTCAGCTTTTAATTAACTACTTTATGTCAAAGCTTTGAAGAATATCGAAAGGTTGCTGGATCGAATCCCAGAGCTGACAAGGTAAAAATCTGTCGTTCTGCCCCTGAGCAAGGCAGTTAACCCACTGTTACCTGGGCGCCGAAGACGTGGACGTCGATTAAGGCAGCACTCCACACCTCTCGGATTCAGAGGGGTTGGGTTAAATGCGGAAGACACATTTCAGTTGAATGCATTCAGTTGTACAACTAACTAGGTATCCCCCTTTCCCTTTCACTGCTGTTTCACATCTGCTATTCATTTCTTTTGTATGAATAACTTTGTTTATACTGCTTTTGGGACGTCTGGTATCTACTATAATTACCTCAGGGAGTCTGAGGGTTGTTACTGTACCTATACTGATTGCACTACCTGGAGGAATATGGACCCAATGTAGGATGTGATCTTGCATTTATGCATGATTGTGTTCTGGGGTTTATCATATCATATACAGTGATTTAGATATGCAAGCTTAGCCTAATCAACTGTATATGTATGGACATGTTTTAATCTTAAGCATTGATGGAAGTCTCAACTATGCAATAAAAATGGAGATTTCAGTGTTTTTAATTGATTGATATACAGACACATTATGGTACTGTTTCAGTGGACAAATTATGCACTCTGCTGGTATGCAATAAACTAGGCCTGTCTATTCCACTTTGCTGTGAAATGCATACACTGGCAGTTCTTTTCTGTAATCTCTTCATAAGGTCATTAAGTGTCAATTAGTCTGTAATGCAGCCAACCACCTCCTTTCAGGCTATCAGAGAATATTAGGCGAGATATTGACGGAGTTTACGGATTTGGAACAAACAATGTTAATGCAGTGTTTTTCAAATCAGGACCCCCTAGTCCTGGGGACTCACATACAGTGCCATGCAAAAGTGTTCATCCCCTTGGTGTTTTTCCTATTTTCTTGCATTACAACCTGTAGTTTAAATGGATTTTATTTTGGATTTCGTGTAATGGACATACACAAAATAGTCCAAATTGGTGAAGTGAAAAAAATGGAAAGTGGTACGCACATATGTATTCACCCCCTATGCTATGAAGCCCCTAAATAAGATCCGGTGCAACCAATTACCTTCAGAAGTCACATTATTAGTTAAATAAAGTCCACCTGTGTGCAATCGATCTGTCACATGATCTCAGTATATATACAGTCGTGGCCAAAAGTTGAGAATGACACAAATATTAATTTTCACAAAGTCTGCTGTCTCAGTTTGTATGATGGCAATTTGCATATACTCCAGAATGTTATGAAGAGTGATCAGATGAATTGCAATTAATTGCAAAGTCCCTCTTTGCCATGCAAATGAACTGAATCCCCCAAAAACATTTCCACTGCATTTCAGCCCTGCCACAAAAGGACCAGCTGACATTCTCTCGTTATCACAGGTGTGAGTGTTGACAAGGCTGGAGATCACTCTGTCATGCTGATTGAGTTCGAATAACAGACTGGAAGCTTCAAAAGGAGGGTGGTGCTTGGAATCATTGTTCTTCCTCTGTCAACCATGGTTACCTGCAAGGAAACACGTGTTGTCATCATTGCTTTGCACAAAAAGGGCTTCACAGGCAAGGATATTGCTGCCAGTAAGATTGCACCTAAATCAACCATTTATCGGATCATCAGGAACTTCAAGGAGAGCGGTTCAAATGTTGTGAAGAAGGCTTCAGGGCGCCCAAGAAAGTCCAGCAAGCGCCTGGACCGTCTCCTAAAGTTGATTCAGCTGCGGGATCGGGGCACCACCAATACAGAGCTTGCTCAGGAATGGCAGCAGGCACGTGTGAGTGCATCTGCATGCACAGTGAGGCAAAGACTTTTGGAGGATGGCCTGGTGTCAAGAAGGGCAGCAAAGAAACCACTTCTCTCCAGGAAGAACATCAGGGACAGACTGATTTTCTGCAAAAGGTACAGGAATTGGACTGCTGAGGACTGGGGTTAAGTCATTTACTCTGATGAATCCCCTTTACAATTGTTTGGGGCATCCAGAAAAAGCTTGTTCGGAGAAGACAAGGTGAGCGCTACCATCTGTCCTGTGTCATGCCAACAGTAAAGCATCCTGAGGCCATTCATGTGTGGGGTTGCTTCTCAGCCAAGGGAGAGGGCTCACTCACAATTTTGCCTAAGAACACAGCCATGAAGAAAGAATGGTACCAACACATCCTCCGAGAGCAACTTCTCCCAACCATCCAAGAACAGTTTGGTGACGAACAATGCCTTTTCCAGCATGATGGAGCACCTTGCCATAAGGCAAAAGTGATAACTAAGTAGTTCGGGGAACAAAACATAAATATTTTGGGTCCATGGCCAGGAAACTCCCCAGACCTTAATCCCATTGAGAATTTGTGGTCAATACTCAAGAGGCGGGTGGACAAACAAAAACCCACAAATTCTGACAAACTCCAAGCATTGACTTTGCAAGAATGGGCTGCCATCAGTCAGGATGTGGCCCAGAAGTTAATTGACAGCATGCCAGGACGGATTGCAGAGGTCTTGAAAAAGAAGGGTCAACACTGCAAATATTGACTCTGCATTGCATCAACTTCATGTAATTGTCAATAAAAGCCTTTGACACTTATGAAATGCTTGTAATTATACTTCAGTATTCCATAGTAACATCTGACAAAAATATCTAAAGACACTGAAGCAGCAAACTTTGTGGAAATTAATATTTGTGTCATTCTCAAAACTTTTGGTCACGACTGTACACTGGTTCTGAAAGGCCCCGGAGTCTGCAACACCACTAAGCAAGGGCCAACGCCAAGCAAGCGGCACCATGAAGACCAAGGAGCTCTTCAGGGACAAAGTTGTGGAGAAACCCAGATCAGGTTTGGGTTCTAAAAAAATATCAGACATTTTGAAAATCCCACAGAGCACCATTAAATCCATTATTAAAAAATGGAAAGAATATGGCACCACAGCAAACCTGCCAAGAGAGGGCCACCCACAAAAACTCACGGACCAGGGAATTAATCAGAGAGGCAACAAGGAGACCAAAGATAACCCTGAAGGACCTGCAAAACTCCACAGCGGAGATTGGAGTATCTGTCCATGGGACCACTTTAAGCCATACACTCCACAGAGCTGGGCTTTATGGAAGAGTGGCCAGAAAAAAGCCATTGCTTAAAGAAATTAAGCAAACACGTTTGGTGTTTGCCAAAAGGCATATGGGAGACTCCCCAAACATATGGAAGAAGTTACTCTGGTCAAATGAGAATAAAATTGAGTTTTTTGGCCATCAAGGAAAATGCTATGTCTGGTGCAAACCCAACACCTCTCATTACCCCGTGAACCTCATCCCCACAGTGAAGCATGGTGGTTGCAGCATCATGCTGTGGGGGTGTTTTTCATCGGCAGGGACTGGGAAACTGTTCAGAATCGAAGGAATGATGGATGGTGCTAAATACAGGGAAATTCTTGAAGGAAACCTGTTTCAGTCTTCCAGCAGGACAATGACCCTAAGCATACTGTTAAAGGGGGGAGATAAATTGTTTTTACCGCAAGTTGGGGGTATGGATGTGGGTATGCAGACCCGTGGACCACTGCGCCCCCCCCCCCCCCCCATGATAAGTTCAGATTTTTTGTGGCCCCCACAACCCATTCCTGCTCTACAAGGAGGTCCTCTACAACAAGCTGCTGAAGCTCCAGGGGGACACTGGCGGATACTCAGACCAGGAGCATCTGGTCAACAACAAGGGAACCAAGAATAAGTTACTATTTGATCAAGTTTAACCCTTCAGCACCTCACAGGTAGGTGAATTTAATTGAAACACAGAACCCAATGGATTAGGGCCACAGGAGGCTGTTGAGGGGAGGACAGCTCGTAATGTCTGGAACGGAGCAAATGGAATGGCATCAAACACATGGAAACCATGTTTTTTTATGTTTGAGATCATTCCAGCCATTACCACGAGCCCATCCTCCCCAATTAAGGTGCCACCAACCTCTTGTGATTAGAATATTTGTTTTTGTGATGGTATTAGATATTGTGCCGGTGTGCTCTCTCAATTTGTCTCTCCATGCAGGAGGAAGTATTTGAAGGGACCCTGCCCATAGTAAGGTCTTGTGCGGATGGATATACAGTAGCGTCTGCATTCTAGCCTATGGTCAGACATGCTCTAGGACGACTTACACACATGTTGGAAATCTACAATGACAGCCTATACCAGAGATTCCCTAACTCAGTCCTGGGGCCCACCCTGGGTGCATATTTAGGATTTTGCACTAGCACTACACAGGTGATTCAAATAACCAACTCATAATCAAGCTTTGGTTATTTAAATCAGCTGTGTAGTGCTAGGACAAAAAACAAAACGTGTACCTAGGAGGTGCCCCAGGACCCGGTTTGGGAAACCCTGACCTAAATGATCTCCTATCAAAGTCCCACCAGTTCATTAGAGATATTGACCTAGGGGAAGTCCATCTCTGTGTCTGGGCTGACCCACGTCGAGGTGAAGACGGAGGACGGCATTCTGAACGTGATGGAAATGGGGAAAATAGAAAGATTGGCTCAACCAAAATAAACATAAAAGGTAGGCCTACCTCAAGTCATGTCAATACCAGTATGGTTGTGAACCCATTGCTAGGAAGAGCCTCTCCCTCTTCAGCTCTCGGTCCACCTGTTGCTCACCCTGACTGTGGAGGGTACAGATTGTGTCGTCTCACAATACCCTGACCCTGTGTGACTTGGCGGGGTCCGAGCTCATCGCCAAGACAGAAGCCAAACGACAGACTGGTCGAGACCGCAGTCATCAACAAATCCTTGATGTCCCTGGGACGGGTAGCTCACACTCTGATGTGAGGAGATGGGGTGGGGGCAGATATTTTCTTTGAAATCATTGAGCTTGGCTTGATTAAGCTTGCCTTCTGGAACTCGTGAAAGAATTGTTTTACATTTTTTGTGCATTTGAGGGGACCATGACTTACAGAAGGTATTCTCTGTGCTTAGGTTTTCAGTGCCCTGAAATGTAATACGCTGCATGTGACATTTAAACTCAACTTACACACCTGCTTCAGCCATGTCTCAGTGGAGATGCTAAGGTAAAGTTTTCCTCTAAAATACTGAAAATAATCTGACTTCGACATTTCCAAATACTGAAACGTCTTGACAGGATGCATTGCTTATGATTTTGTGATGTATTTTAACTGAACGTATTACTTATCCAAAATGTGTTACTTCTGTGTGTTTGTCTGTTTCAGTGACGTGTTTGAATGTGAGTCCTGATGTGAACGACGTGGTGGAGACACAGTACTTTGCAGTTTAGGGTCGACTATACGGCAGGTGGTTCTGGACAAAGCCACACAACACATTATTCATGTTAAGACCACCAAGGCTGACAAAAAGCACTAGAAAATGGACGTCCATCCCCTCTATTAAGTAACAGACAGATTCCAATTTAATCTGTAGACTGTTTTTTACTTTATTGCAGCTCGGGGTTTAGAAAATGTAGTGTTGTGTTTTTTTATTTTACCTTTATTTAACTAGGCAAGTAAGTTAAGAACAAATTCTTATTTTCAATGATGGCCTAGGAACAGTGGGTTAACTGCCTTGTTCAGAGGCAGAACGACAGATTTTTACCATGTCAGCTCGGGGATTCGATCTTGCAACCTTTCTGTTACTAGTCCAACGCTCTAACCACTAGGCTACCTGCCATTCATACAGCTATTGTATAAGCAAGCTAAACGAGAGGGAACCATCAGTTATAGTATATTCATAATGTTTATTTACATTCAGCAATTGTCACATCTCTGCAGTGAGGTCACGTTTGTCAGCAATCATACTGTATGAAACTTAAATCCACCTGCAGGTATGTTATACTTGGTACAAATCACCATGTACGACATTAAATCATACATAAATGTAGTCCAGGCTCAGGAAATTCTTGTGAAACAGGCCATGTTCATTTCTGCACATGTGTGCCCCTCTGCTAAGTGCACAGTGTGATGAGCATCACTGGCTTGTTGGAGATACAGCGAAGCAAGAAGTTGTTGCACTGTGTCCCTCTATGAGCCGTTCTCCCCTGAGCATCCTCCACTGAGTTTATAACATCATTGGTCCATCCATCCAGCTTTTTAACTAGAGCTGTCTGTGTTCTTCAGAAGGTGGCTGAGGACGCTAGTCTGCTTCAGGACTTTCAGGTTAGAGATGTCCTCAGCTATGACAGGGACGTCTCCCCAAGGGCCTGTGTGTTCTGATTCACTGTCACTGTCCGACAAGGCACAGAGGAGGGCGTCGTTCTCATAGGTGGGGAAGTAATACCTGGATTGGAGAATGGGCTGTAATGACTGGCACTTAGACATCAGAAACAGTTACAATAGCCACCAGATGGAGAGTTGAGCAATTAACAATACCATTCATTCAGCATTCCAATAACACATCACTTTTAAACTGTAGTAAAACAATAGTCTTGTTATTGTTCTTAATATGGTTTTAGTTAACAATATTACAAGTAAACAATACATTTTCCATGCACATCACTTATGAGAGCTCCAGACTTACTGTGGTTGGTCCCAGGTTGACGTCTCTGGTAGCTGCATCACGTGACCTGCCTCCATTACATGACGTATAACCTCAGGTTTGGACCCAAACTTTTCCTGGCAACCGTAGCAACGGCACTGGTGGATCTCTCGTCTGATGTAGTTTACCAGTTTGACCTGCTGGTAGAAGCGCAGATCTGGGAGAAGACATGCTTATCAGGCCACTTAGGCTGCATTTATACACACAACCAAATTATGATCCCTTGCCTAATTATTGGCAAAAGAGCTCATCTGATTGGTCAAAAGACCAATTAGTGGAAAAATATAACTCAGCTGCCTGTAAATGTAGCCCTAGTATGGGAAGAACTGGTATGCCCATTCATTTTGATGGATGTACGTGTTTGTTTTTATGGTGGGTTTTGTACAACAAAGCATAGCAGGTGTGCAATATTACTCACTGAGTTCAGTCTTCAACTTGTGCAGATCAAATCCATGGCTTTCCTGAAAATGCATGGTGAAGAAAAACAGATCCATGAACCATATTGAAGTAGCTGTTCCCAAACCGGCAATGCATGGGCCTAATTTGTCAACAACTGCGTAAGGGGACTGTTACCTCCATGTGTGTGTAGATCTTCTCCATGCTCTCTGACTGCTGCTCACAGAACAGGCACACAGCACACACTGGGTGAGCCTGCCAGTCTGACCAATCACTGAAGAGAGGACAGACAGCCATTTCCTCAATGGTAAATACAACACTGCAAAAGTGCATACCATTCAATCCAAGAGAACACTGATTACAAATCATCTAACCTACTATTTGACCATCCCAAACAATGACTGTGTCACTAGGACAATCCTTACTCATCTTCATCCTCCATCTCCCGATCATCCTCAGATTGGACCTCTTCCCATGTTTTCCCCAGCTCCTGTAGCAGGGGAAATAGATAAAGTGATGAAGACTATGGTCTATCATCATTTGATGACCCTTTAAACTAATTAAATGTGAAAATAATATATTTTCAGGTCAAATATGGCAATATGCATTTATATTAGTTATACTCTCACACAACACTGAGCGTACCAGGTAGTTGATGATGTAGAAGCAGTCATACTCGCTGTTGTTGCCATTGATTCTGCGGTGCTGTTTCTTTCTCATGTGATCCTTCAGTGTCATCTTGTCTCTGAATGTTTTCTCACAATACAGGCACTGCAGACTGGGAACAAAAAACAATGAAACACTCAAAGCTCTGTGAAACATTGTTTGGTTGAGTAATGCTAATGTCTGTGTGACACCAACCAGCATTCTCCTTCACAGAAAAACAAAAAGTACTGGAAAACGTTACTACAGTGTTACCAATTAGTAAATTACAGATGGCTACAGATGACAATTTTCTTTTCAAATGATAAAAATAGCATAAACAAACATTAACATAAAAAGGATATCCATTCCAAAAACTAACTTACTTATCCAGTTTGCTCTGTAGGTGGTCAAGGAACTCTACGCAGTACACTATGTTGTCAGGCAGTCCCACGCTGAACGAGTGCTCCCTGGCCATGTGGTTGAGCAGTGACGACCTGTTCCCAGTGAACTCGTCATTGCAGAACATGCAGATGCGCTGGAAGCTGTCGTCATCCCTCTCCCTCTGCTGTTGCTCCAGGATCTCCTCCTGTGGACCAACAGTGTAAGTTACTAGCATAAATTAAACTATGCAGTCCCAGTGGGAAGTCACAGTGTCTCAGGGTAGAAGTGCTGATGTAGGATCAGTTTTGTCTTTTAGATTATAATAAGAATGTTTCTACAGACAGGGAAGACCTGATCCTAGCTCAGCGCTCCTACTCTAAGATGCTTTGTGAATATTAGCCTAGGGACATACAGTATAGTGTATACATAAAATAGAGGTTGTTCTGAAAACTTGTCAGATAACATAGCGGTTAAGATCGTTGGGCCAGTAACTGAAAGGTCACTGGTTCAAATCCCAGCACCGACTAGGTGAAAAATCTGTCAAGCAAGGCACTTAACCCTAATTGACTAAAATGTAACTCACCAGTCGTTTCTGTTGGAGATGTTCTCTGAGGACCCTGTCCTCTGGCAGGACATCACACAGAAGGAAGTAATGCTCCTGTTTTTCTGAAAAGCACATCAAGAGGGTATATTAAATAATATAATGCAAGAACAGGGTAAAGTAGAAGCAGCCATATTGTGAACCTCAAGGCTATCTATAGTATATTAATACTACTTACCAACAGGGCCCTGCGAGTTAGTCTTGATCACACTGCAGAAATCTGTGATGGGTTTCTCAGAGATTCTGTTCTTCCAGTATTCCATGTATCTGAAAGAAATGGACACAGTAGAACACAGTTAATTTTTTTGTGTGATAGACAGGCAGTATGTGATACATTTCCTCTGGAGAAGAGGGAGGGAACTGTACACAAAAAGTAGCCAGCCACGCTTGACAATCTCTCCATGTGAATTATCCCAGTTTTCATGACAGCTATTACTGTTTAATAACGGTTTGTATAGATCAAACATCAAACCTGTGTTGTGATAGGGAACTTGATAATCAAGGACCATAGAAATAGATGCATTCTAGTTATGTGGTCAGGAGGACTCAAGAGAGGCTACATACCGTAGAAAATATATTTTATACACTGAACAAAAATATAAAACGCAACATAAAGTGTTGATCCCATGTTTCATGAGGTGAAATAAAAAATCCCAGAGTTGTCCCATACCCACAAAAAGATTATTTCTCTCATTTTGTGCACAAATTTGTTTACATCCCTGTTAGTGAGCATTTCTCCTTTGCCAAGATAATCCATCCACCTGACAGGTGTGGCATATCAAGAAGCTGATTAAACAGCATGATCATTACACAGGTGCACCTTGTGCTGTGGACAAAGGCCACTTTAAAATGTGCAGTTTTGTCACAACACAATGCCACAGATGTCTCAAGTTGAGGGAGCATGCAATTGGCATAATGACTGCAGGAATGTCAACCAGAGCTGTTGACAAATAATTGAATGTTCATTTGTCTACCACAAGCTGCCTCCAACGTTATTTTAGAAAACCGCACTTGTAACCACGCCAGCCCACGACCTCCATATCTGGCTTCTTCACCTGAGGGATCGTCTGGGGGGGGGGGGGGGGGGGGGGGTGTATTTCTGTCTGTAATAAAGCTCTTGCGGGAAAAAAACCCAACTAATTCTGATTGGCTGGACCTGACTCCCCAGTGGATGGCCTATGCCCTCCAAGGCCCACACATGGCTGAACACCGAAAGCGTTCCACAGGGATGTTGGCCCATGTTGACTCCAATGTTTCCCACAGTTGTGCAAGGTTGGCTGGATGTCCTATGGGTGGTGTACCATTCTTGATACACATGGGAAACGGTTGAGAGCATGAAAAGCCAAGCAGCGTTGCAGTTCTTGACACAAATCGGTGCACCTGGAACCTACTACCATACCCAGTTCAAAGGCACTTAAATCTTTTGTCTTGCCCATTCACCCTCTGAATGGCACATACACAATCCATGTCTCAATGTCTAAAGGCTTAAAAATCCTTCTTTAACCAGTCTCCTCCCCTTCATCTACACTGATTGAAGTGGATTTAACAAGTTACATCAATAAGGGATCATAGCTTTCACCTGGTCAGTTTATGTCATGAAAATAATGGTTTTGTATACTCAGGATATATACAAATATAGTATCTCTGCTGCATACTTAGGAAAGTCAGCGATGAGTTTGACATCAGCGATGACCAGCTTGTGCTCCAGTACTAGGTGCTTTAGGAGGCGGTCCTTCTCTGACAAAGGGGCGAAGTGAGAGCAGAGCACACAGGTCACCACCTCCATGTCATGATGAGAGGATGCGTTGGTGCCGATGTCTGTAGCAGGCTGCTCAGGGAAACACAGAGGCTCCAGTATCCACTCCTGTTCATCTGAGGGGAGAGAGTGAAACATGCTCTTATTAAACATTGCTTGATATGATTCTCACCCCTTCTCAAAAATGGAGCATTAAAACTAAGCAATATGACAAAAAAAAAAAGTTAAGCGCACGTAAATGGAACATAATTCACTTTGTATGCACTTCTCTCTATGCATATTCTGATCTTGAACTTAAGCATGAGAACAGCATGCTATTCACCTGCTATTCGTTTGGGGTGGAGATAGAATATATGAAGGTGTGGCGGAGGTGTGTCTACAGATGATACGCTGTATTCTGACCTTGACTTAATTCCCTAATAATTCCACATTTATGCGCAAAGAAACCACGAATAAGGTCTAGCCAACCTGCCAGTTCCAAGTGGAAAAAGCATCTACTTTATTTCCCCCCGATAAAAACACCATTCTCCATGCATTTTAAATGTACAACTTGATAAGAGCTATTGATAAGAGCTAGTTAAATGAGTAATCCATCTGGATAAGGGAATAGTAAAAATAATGACACTTGTTATAGATCTATTTTACCTTATAAATCGCTGGAGACAAATGTGAAACCAGTCATATGGCTAACTGAAGCATATCAACTTTACCATAGTACACTCACACTCAAATGATTGGCATCTTACCATTCAAACAATGAATCCTGATCTAGGATAACTTTTCAAAACATGAAATTATTTGGCTGGCTCTAAAAGGATTTGGCTAAAAGCAAATCTACCCGCTAACTGGAAAGAGAAAAAGTACACTAAAATGTACACTAATATTCCAACATGGGTTGTAGAACTTTTGATTCATAAATTACATTATTTACTAAATCTAAAAAAATCTACAAGATCAGACTATTTTTAAAGGAGCTACACATAGGATAATTTTTATTTTTTGCATTATATTGTATTTTTTGGCTGAGTTATCTAGCGGAAATCGGGTCAAGCAGCCCACTCATTTCCTGGTTATTAAATTCTAGAGTTAACTCAATTTCAGTTTCTGAGAAATCAAGCACTGAGTCGTGTAAGGAATCAGTGTACCATTAAAATCGCTGTGAAATATATTTTCAATAACAAAAAATAACATTTTTACAACCGTTTGAAGCTGGTGGACCAAAACCGAAAGTAAAATGCTCAAGCGTGAGTCTCCACCATGTTACGGGGAAATGTCTTTTGAATGCAGCCTAGTACTGTTGCAATTTACTACCTAGCTTCCACATAGGGGAGACATTCAGAGATTCTGTGTACCCCTTTTACATCTACCAATTGGTGCTGAAACGGAGAGGAATATACATATATTTTGATGGCTTTCTTTCATTGATCCCTAATATTCTGAACCATTTTCTCGATATATTCTAGTCTGTTGACAAAATTCGAGCAAAAAAAAAGGTACACCGTATTTAAACGGGATGGCTTTAAGATAAATAATGTGCTGAAAACCCTATTGAATTTAAACTCCACAATAAAATATGTTTGGTAGCCACAACTGCAGAGCACGTTATGGGACTGAATAATGTAAGTCTGAATACCAAATACTGAGAAGTGCGTAGAAAAGGCGTAAAGTTCCTAAGTCTGAATCGGCCCCAATGAGTACAAGCACAATATCACATTGTGAATAACTGACTCCAAAACATTATACACATTACTTAGCTACTTTATTTGCATCAAAGTCATGATACCGTATGAGTGAATCCTGAAAAAGAAGTTGTCAGAATTGCATTTTACAGGTAGTTATAGCTAGCAAGTTGAACAGCTAGCTACTTCTTTAGCAATATTGAAGGGTTAACGTGTATTAAATTAGGCATTTCTTAAATAGGAAATTGCGTTCATATATACCTCTTATAGAGACATGGGGAGAGTCATATGGGTTAATTATTTGCGTTATCCAGAGATAGTGACACGTACCTGAATTTATTTTTCTCTCCATGCAGGCAGCCATCTTCAAATGTCACGTGGTCAATACAGCTGACGCTCTTCTGTTCGGTTTATCGGCGGTACGGCTGGTGTTCTTCTTTGGCGTTTATCGGCAGTTGGCATCCAACGTTGTGGAGCATTACCGCCACCTACTTTATTGGGAGGAACTGAATCCTATCTGCCAGCTACGTTTCTCTTAAAAAATATAACAAAATAACGTTTCTCTTAAAAAATATAACAAAATATTTGTGATTGTATCTAACGATGTTCAACTCAGTATGCTACTTAAACTCAATTACTGTATCCCATTCTCCCCTATTCTCAGTCTCTCTTTCCCTATCATACTGCCCACACTGTATCAGCACATGCTCCAATGTTGGTGGGTATAATTTTTGGAACGTTCCAACAGGAATCTGATCCAAAAACTTCGTAAATAACAAGGTTGCCCACAAATAACGCGTACAAAGTTATATCGTGGCATAATACGATACCGGGCAGGGAGTGGGCTAATTAATTACGTTTTTCACTCCGAAAAATGTCTGTCCTCACTCTGGTAACCTATGAACAAACATTAAGAATAAGCTACGTGGTGAGTTGATGCCTATTCAACAGCTATTTAGCAAACATTAGGTGAATTGATCATGTTACATTGTATGCTTTGTTGGCAACCTTGTACTTTAAGAAGTTTTTGGAACGGATTCCTGTTGGAACGTTTACATACCCACCCCTCCAATGTCTCTGTTTCCTTGCGGTCATCACACCTTCCTGTTTCCTATCACATATAATGACTTATTAAACCGGCTGTGTCCCACCCGTAGCCTTGTAAAAATGGCCTCCTCTCTTCTGTCCCTTCATACCATCCTCCCCGACTTTACTCTGAACAGGGAATAGATGCCTGTCCTTAGTGTTGCTGTTCCACTGCTCCTGCCAGCTCTGCACCACCAGTGCCCATATAATTTCCTTAGCCCCTGCCTTGCTCATTCGCGCTTCCACATCCCTCTCCTCTCCTGGAGAAGGATAATTGACCCGCTGTAATGTGTAAAAACACCACTAGATGGTAGTCTTGTAAAGTATTTTTCATTGAATTTCAAACACATTTCAAATGGTCATACACTTAAGAAAAAAAGACGTAAGCCCAGTTATTGAATGTAAATTATTGTAGACATACAATCTATAATCTTCACATCTGTGGACAAATATCTATGTTATTTTCTTCTATACCATAGCCTTGGAGGGCAGGCTTACCAGGAAGTACGGCGCAAAATGCAAATCATCTCTCCCCTTCCACCCCCCCCCCCCCCCCCCCTCTCTCTCTCTCTCTGTGTCTCGTTCTGTCTGTTTGAGCAGAGACATTCAGGTGTGCTCAGGTGTTTCATTATTCAGACAGAGCTTAGAGAGCCTAATTAAACTCCAGGGATTGGGGATAGAGAGGAGGGAGTGGTGGTGAATAAGGGAAGGTGGTGGTAAGGGTACCATTCATTACATTCCATCCATATGAGCCATCCTCCCTTACCAGCCTCCACTGTGGTGGTGAGGGAGGTAGATTTGTTTCAGCCCACTGTTCCCCTCTTTGCTCAACCAATCTCAACTCCAAATACTGAAGAGAGAATAGGCTCTTATTATCTGTGGATATAATTATTTCAGAGATAAACCGGTGTCATAGATGGCAATGGCAATCTCACTTTCAAATGTATTTATAACAGTACGCTCAAATAGCATCAACTTGTCATGAAACAGTTCAATCAACTCCAATCTATTTCATCTTTGTGCCTCATTTTCTCCTTCATATTTATGTTTTACAATAAGAAAATTTGTATTTTTTTCCGCCTGGCCAGACAGAATGTTCATTCTTTGACACAATGGATGTGAAAAGAAGCAATCAATACAGTATTGTGCATTACAATAGCGCTCTGGACTCAAGTCTACAACTCTGAATTTGAAACAATTTAGAGAACCACTCTGCTCGACTCTCTTTCACCAGACAAGCCCAAGCTGCAGGTTGCCTATTAAACTGGAAAAGTCTCCGTTCTACCTGTGGTTCCAGCAGCCTTTTAGAGTTCCCCACCGTGTTCCAAGGTCTCTAATAACCACCTCTGTGTGTGCTCACTCCTCTCTGCTGAAGCCCACCTGGCTGCTGCTGCTAGCTTCGCACCCGATTGTTGCATAGCAACTACCTGCTCAGCACCTGTTTTTATCATTTAGAAGTCTGCAGCCTCAAAAGATGTCATTATGTGGGAAGAACCACTCGCATGGGTCACTGTCTGACTCTGCCTAGTGTCCAGAAGCATGATCCTTTTCTTTCAGACTGAGCACTGGTGTGTAACCACCTACTTTAAATCATAGATTACATCCCAAATGGCACCCTATTCCCTATATAGGCTAGACATAACTACTGGGTGCGTATCATGCCATATAGCCCCCCAGAGAAACACGTTTATGTCTCATAAACGTTGCAGCAATGTTGATATATTGTTACCTAACAAATATCAGAGGGCCCTAATGGCTGGTGACTCATAAGCAAAGTGGCCATGCTGTCAATTGCAGTGCAGGGTTGGGGACTGATAATAGCATTTAGATTCTAAGGGTTTAATTAAGCCCTCAAGGAAAATCCAACTCTTTATTATCAGTGAAGCTTTGTCTTCTCCAAATGTGGATTTTGATTTATAAGTCTGTGTGTATGCTGTCCCCATTTCACACTGTGCTTCTTATCCACCCTCTATTCTATTCAACCACGATTGACACGTTTCTCAGGCAAATGCTGCGTTTATTAATCTGTTTAGTTCTACACACCCACCCAACAACTGGAAAGTCATTGCTTATTTTCTTTGTAAACAGCTTGTCTGTTGTGTTCAATGGGTAAGCTGAGCAGCACATCTTCTAGAAGACCATCGTTTGGTTTCAGTGTGCATTTTCCATTTGCCAAGTTTACATTAAAAAGAAGCATCACCATTCACAATAAATTCTTAAAGACTTAAGTTATTTCTTCAAAAGCCATAGTGGCTTTTGTTCATTACATAACGTTCTCACATCGTGTTCAATGCAACAAGGTTTGTGATAAACCTATCCAGATGTCTAGTTGACAGCTTTCTATTATTCCATTTGTGATGCGGAGGTGTAGTGAAGTCTTGGATATAAGAAATAAACAAGATATTCATAAATATACTTAGATTGTGTAGTTCATACCTGAGGCACTCTCCTGTTATGTATTTCCAGATGATCCTTACCATAAATGCAAATAATCTGAGCATTATTGGAGAAAATAATCTTATCCCTCTATGGCTTTCCTCTCTAAACTGCTGTTAGACCACAGTGTTCATGCATAAATTCAGTGCAGGCTAATGTCTGTATTGTCCTTGCCATTGGCAGCTATGTGTTGAGATGATGTCCACCCAGCAGCTTCTCCAGAATGATCAAAGACAAGAATCGGACAGGCTCTATAAACAAATCCTACTGTAGAGCATCCTCAGTGTCCTTCCTTAGCCTACTTATCCATCTTTAACCCGCCTACTGTACTGCTCCAAGGTCAGAGCCTTGAGCTGAATAGAACTAAACTTGATCCATTTATTATCTAAAAAGACTCAAACCCTTAACAAGATTCAGAGGTGAATCTCCATACCGGGAAAACGTGACATACTCTAGCTATTAATTGGCACATTTACTTCTGCATACTTCATTAAATTATTTCACTATCACCCATTTCCCTTTTTTGTTAAGAAGTTTTTTTTGACTTCCAGGCCTCAATTTCCATATTATGTAGCTGTGAGGCTCAATGTCTCCACAGAAATGGTTTAAGGAGTCAGGATGAATGTGCTGTGTGAGTAATAATTCACTCCTTTTTGTATTTTCATAGCTCTAAGCATGAATGAGGAGATATTGTAGCCAATACCCAATTTCTCTTCATATGCCATTTAAGACATTCAGCTGAGAGTACAGGATGTTCTGTCCCTGGAGAGATAAGAATGATAGGCTCCTGCTCTGATCTCTCTTCAATCTGTTCCTTACCAAACCCATAAGTATCTGCTCCAAATTAAAGCACCAGTTGTTCAAAAGGCTTTGATAACTTTTTAGCAATTGAAAGCACATTAAACCAAAAATCTTCAGCATTTTTGTGGATTCACAAATACAACAATACATTCTAACGTTTTTAAATGTTTATTATAAGGTGGAGGGGAGGAGTTACATTTTCATTATCAGATCAATAACCCATATATGAAGTAAAGTCAATATAGCAGCTTACTGATTTGGTATCTGAAATAAATAAAAACAAGGGAAATGTGAGATTCTGGGGGGGACCCTATATTTTGCCAGAAGATTCCAACCCTACCATTACTCTTGTTTACGCTGAGCTGCACTGGGGTCTGTACACAATCATGGTTAAATTAATACACTATGAAGCCTGCATGAGATATGGGTCGGGAAACGTACCTCAACGCAGGGATGGAATATGCCACTGTACTCCAAATGTTGCCTTTATCCACACTGATACGTCAAAGAGATTGAAATACTGCTAATTTCCTGGAAAACTGCCTTTTTTGTCCTCATGCTAGTTAGTAGTAGCCGACACCGCCATTTTGGAATGGCAGTGTCAGTCAATCAGCTCCTTTTTGTTCAACACAATATGCCATTCCATAATGGCTGCTGTGGCTACTGCTAGCTAGCATGAGGACGAAAAGGGAAGTTAGCAGTATTTCAATCTCCTCGATATGGCAATACTTTCTATGGCATTATTTACCTGCTGCATGAATAAAGACTAAGTTCATGAAATGGTACATTTTATTTATCTTTGTTAGATGATTCAGTTCTACACTTATCACATTACTTCTCTAAATAAGTATACCCTTCGTAGTGATTAGTCTACATTGTCACTCAGACCTTAAACTTCCCATTGAATACCCAAAGTCATCAGAAGCAGGGATTTGTCGTAATTCATCTTCCAGGTGCAGGCAAACAGTGAGTCTGATGTTCTGCTTGACAGACAAATCCCATTTGTGGGCCTGGGCATTGGGCTTGTACCCGTGAGCTTACAGTCAAACTGACACCATGTCACGCCCTGATCTGTTTCACCGGTCCTTGTGATTGTCTCCACCCCCTCCAGGTGTCACTTATTTTCCCTGGTGTATTTATCCATGTGTTTCCTGTCTCTCTGTGCCAGTTTGTCTTGTATGTTCAAATCAACCAGTGTGGTTTTCCCATGCGCCTGCTTTTCTATTCTCTTTTACTAGTCCTCCCGGTTTTGACCTTTGCCTGTTTTTCTGGACTCCATTCCCGCCTGCCTGACCTCGAGCCTGCCTGCCATTCGTACCTCTGGAACTCTGAACTGGTTTTGACCTTTTGTCTGTCCATGACCATTCTCTTGCCTACCCCTTTTGGATTGTTAATAAACATCTTGGACTTTAACCATCTGCGTCCTGTGTCTGAATCTGGGTCTCGCCGTGTGCCCTTATACACCCCTCCAATAGTCAACTTAGTTTTAGCTGATGCCCTGCATCACACCAGGCTGCTCAGCATCTGGAAGAGATTAATAAACAGACAGTGATTAGGGTAAAGGGTTTAGTCAGTATACAACTTATTTTATACAACCTTTGAAGACTTCATAAGACTATCCCACCACCCAAATAGCCTACTACTCAAAATGGATCGTATTACAGTATATGAATCCCAAAGGGATAAGATTAATTAAGAATATAGAGTAATCACAGCAGACATTTTCCCCCTTCTTCTAGGAAGGATACATACATCCACCATGCACCATTTCACACAACTTGCCGTGTGGACTGGCCACATGGACACTGCCTGCTGAGCAGTGTGGTAGCGGTAGTCACAGATGGAGGCAGTGAGGTGCTACTTCTCCATCTGCAGTGGACTCTTGTCTTTAATTAAGCACTCATCAGGAAAAATCAATCTGCTGCTAGCTGGCTGGGGCTCGATGCCATTTCTCTAATGGAAAAAACGGTCTCTCATATTGATAATGTGATTCTCTAATTAGTGCTTTATTCCTGTAGTTGGTGAAGAGACAGGGACAGATGACAGACAGAGAGAGATAGTTGGTGTTTTTAACATACAGGAGACAAAGTTGACTTATTTGTTTGTTACTTATTTGTTTATTTCTCTCAGTGTGGTGTCTGCAGTCTGAACCCACTGAACCATTCAGGAATGGTGTGATGGGTTTAGGCTAACTGACAACAGGCCTGGGGGTGGTTAAATTTGCATGGCAAGCTCTCAGACCAATGTTTCCCCTCCATTAGGCTATGGGCAATTCCATGTTAACGGAATTACGCTTTGACTGATTTCTCACTTTAAAATGTATGCCAAACCAAAACCATTGATTTCAAAGTTTAACAAACCATACAAGTCTATGCACAAGGACTACAGTACTTTGAACAATTTACGCAGAAAACTTCACTAAAACACATTTACTGGAAGAACTGTGCAGATGTAAAGTTTTGTAGCAGAATTACGGTAAAATCTCCCTCAGTTTTTTTATGTGAACACGTTTTCCAAAAACTCTGTTAAATATCTACTCTGAATTAAGAATCAAAGATGTCTGCAGAAAGAATGGGCTGTCAGCTATGACATGACACCTTGAGTTTGAATTTTTTTTATTTTGGTTAATGAACTACAGTAGGTGAAGTGGATTTACATTCGGAAATGTAATTACGGTAACGGAATTACATTATGGGTCCATGATCTTTACTATAGAGAGATGAATAATTGTGAATATCATTCTCTTCATTGTGATGTATCCTGAATAGGTACACGAAGATAGAAATATGTAGTATCCTTCTTTTGCATATATGGGTATTATTCTACACACTGGTTATTATTCTAATGAGCTCCGCCTCCAAACAAAAACACATTTGGTTGGTCCGGACCAGACCAAATCTGAACCAATCACAGACGTCTGTTTCACAAGTTTAGACACAGTACAGAACAGTATAGCACAGTAGAGTTCAGTACAGTTGAGTACAGTAAAATAGATATGTTCAGTACAGTAGAGTACAGTACAATACAGTAGATTATACTGTACTCTACTCTAGTGTGCTCTACTGTGCTGAACTCTACTCTAATGTACAACTGTACTGTACTGTTCTGTAGTGTACTGTTCTGTACTTTACTGTTCTGTACTGTGCTGTCCAAACTTGTGAAACATAGACGTCTATGATTGGTTCAGATTTGGTCGACCCAGGGTGGACTGACCAAATTTCAACAACTTTTCAAGTCCGTGGACGTCCGGTGTTCGGTCGGTACTCAGGGGGTGAGGATGCTTGTTACAGTAAATGGAAAGAGAGTAGGTGGTAGGTGTCATGGTAAGTGTCAGTATGAGTTGGGAGAGGTGACATTAACTGGAGACAGATAGAAGAGAGAGAGAGTGGCAGAGAGAAGGACAGTGAGGGGTTGTCCAGACTGTTTTCACAGTCTTGCTTTGACCACCAGTTATGAGCTGAGCATAACAGTATGCCAGTGAAAGGGAGGACAGTAGCAGGTGACCCAACTGGGGTTTGTGACTAATGTGATTTCCCATTGTAGCCAATTCAACTGCAGTAATTCCATTACTGATTTTTCGGTAATTCCTTCTGTGTCCGTTCATTATCTTCCCTCCTCATGAGGGAGAGAAAATAGGAAATATCTTAACGATATGTGTGTTTTTGGTAACGGAATTACAAGGCACAAGGCAATGTTTCTTACATTTACAGAAGGCAAATAAGTATTGATATTAGTTAGCAGGGGTCTTTACTTCAACATTATTATGGTTTTAATTTTTTTAAATGCACCCCCTTTATGTCACATCCAAATAGGATCTTGTCTCGTTGCTCCAACTCCCCAACAGGCTGGTAGAGGCGAAGCAGCCACAAGAAGTGCAATTTTTTATATATATTAAAGTGCATTCATAAAGTATTCAGACCCTTGACTTTTTCCACATTTTGTTACGTTACAGCCTTATTCCACAGTTGAGTACATAAATGCTTTTCCTCATCATCTACACACAATACAAATGACAAAGCAAAAACAGGTTTTTAGAAATTTTTGCAAATGTATTAATAATAAAAAAACAGAAATACCTTATTCACATAAGTATTCAGACCCTTTGCTGTAAGACTCGAAGTTGAGCTCAGGTGCAGATGCATCCTGTTTCTATTGATCATCCTGGAGATGTTTCTACAACTTGATTGGAGTCCACCTGTGGTAAATTGAATTGATTGGACATGATTTGGAAAGGCACACACCTGTCTATATAAGGTCCCACAGTTAACAGTGCATGTCAGAGCAAAAACCAAGCCATGACGATGAAGGAATTGTCTGTAGAGCTCTGAGACAGGATTGAGTCGAGGCACAGATCTAAGGAAGGGCACCTTTTTGCCAGCATTGAAGGTCCCCAAGAACACAGTGGCCTCCATCATTCTTAAATGGAAGAAGTTTGGAACCACTAAAGACTTCATAGAGCTGGCTGCCTGGCCAAACTGAGAAATTGGGGGAGAAGGGCCTTGGTCAGGGAGGTGACCAAGAACCCGATGGTCACTCTCCAGAATTCCTCTGTGGAGATGGGAGAACCTTCCAGAAGGGCAACCATCTCTGCAGCACTCCACCAATCAGGCTTTTATGGTAGAGTGGCCAGACGGAACACACTCCGCAGTAAAAGGTCCATGAACGCCTGCTTGGAGTTTGCCAAAAGACACCTAAATGACTCTCAGACCATGAGAAACAAGATTCCCTGGTTTGATGAAACCAAGATTGAACTCTTTAACCTGAATGACAAGTGTTACGTCTGGAGGAAACCTGGCACCATCCCTACGGTGAAGCATGGTGCTGGCAGCATCATGCCATTGGCCTGTTTTTCAGCGACAGGGACTAGGAGACTAGTCAGGTTCGAGGAAAAGATGGAGTAAAGTACAGAAAGATTCTTGATGAAAACCTGCTCCAGAACGCTCAGGACCTCAGACTGGAGCAAAGGTTCACCTTCCAACAAGACAACGACCCAAAGCACACAGCCAAGACAACGCAGGAGTGGCTTCGGGACAAGTCTCTGAATGTCCTTGAGAGGCCTAGCCAGAGCCCGGACTTGAACCTGATCTAACATCTCTGGAGAGACCTGAAAATAGCTGTTCAGTGACACTCCCCATCCAGCCTTACAGAGCTTGAGATGATTTGCAGATGGGAGAAACTCCCTAAGTACAGGTGTGCCAAGCTTCTAGCGTCATACTCAAGAAGACTCGAGGCTGTAATCGCTGCCAAAGATGCTTCAACAAAGTACTGAGTAAAGGTTCTGAATACTTATGTAAACATGACATTTTAGTTTTTTATTTGTAATAAATTAGCAAAATTTCATAAAAACCTGTATTTGCTTTGTCATTATGGGGTATTCTGTGTAGATTGATGAGGGGAAAAAACGATTGAATCCATTTTAGAATAAGGCTGTAACGTAACAAAATGTGGAAAAGTCAAGGGGTCTGAATACTTTCCGAATGCACTGTATGCCTTAATTTCTCATCAATATAGAGCCTTATCTTTCATTTGACACCCAATTTGATGTGCTCCTATGAACTTCACATGTTGGTGCTCATGAGTCATTTTATATGGAAATGCCCCTATACTAGCTAAGGGTCTAGCTCTGTTGCTCTCACTCCCCCACATGCCAATGGTGATTATTGATTTCAAATGTGTTGGTGTCTGCAGCTCTGACTGTTGCTTCGGGGGTCTTAAACATCTAGAAAAATACAGTTTTCTTACCATAACCAAATAGCTACCGTTTATTTTTCATAAGTACATTTTTTTAGTAAGCCATGAACTTTTCAACTTTGGAACTGTGGGACCCCAGAGGCATGCTAATACCAATGATTACAGTACTCTAGTAGTGGGCAGGGGTCTGCTTGCTACATCTATGAAGCTGTTTATTCATGTGTTCCCTTCATTAAACTGCTTGACTCTTAGCTAAAACAGACCATAGATGAGCAGCGATTGTAGCCCGATGTGCGTTGGAGGTTGTCTGTTACATGCTATGCTCAAAGGTTCACGTTTCCCAATGCACTATAGGCGTGACTTAGTGAGAGAGCAGCTAGGCAGCTGGTGCTTGTGTAACAGGGTTGGTTATGTTTCCACTTGCCTCTAAAGAAAGGTGTATTTAATGTTCAAGCATTCTTATTGGTTGGTTCAACTCTGATGACAATAAGGCGTGTTGTGATTGGCCCCACTTGCAGATAGGGGGAGATCGCGAACGTCAGGTCACGTTCTGAATACTGTTTTCTATTTTCTATTTTACAATATGTACAAGTTTGCTGTACATTACTGATTTATACATGTGTGGGTATATGGTACCTGTTAGGGATGTGCTTTGGCATATGATTGCTGTAAATAAGTGTGTTAGCTAGCATACACCGACGTAATGGTCACATAAGCCCACTGCTAACACAGTTGTCTTCATGCTACAGATTTTGCCATCGACAGCCATCAATACTGTTAAGCCCTGCACAACTAACGTACTGTTTCCTATTTAACAACAGGTATTTACACATGTTATATTTTGTATTGTATTTTTGTATTTTGTTCGACCAGTATGAAAATGTGATGCAAGGGTGTCACGACTTCCACCGAAGTTGTTCCCTCTCCTTGTTCGGGCGGCGTTCGGCGTCACCGGCTTTCTAGCTGCCACCGATCCATGTTTAATTTTTCCTTTTGTCTGTTTACACACCTGGTTCCCATCTCATAATTATGTTCCTTATTTAACCCTCTGGTTTCCCTTTCTGTTTTTTGCGTGATTGTCTTTCGTGTGTTGGAGTTCGATGTCCTGTTTTGTCCTTGTTTTTATACGGGATTTTTGTTAAGGTCTTGGATTGAGTAAATTACAGTGTTCTTTTACTCTTACCTGTGTCCTGCGCCTGACTCCTTCGCTATCTTCTAGATAGACTCTGACAGAATCACGCACCAATATAATGGAGTCAGCAGGTGCAGCCAGCCCTCCGCTTCAAATGGAGGAGCGCGTTCAGCAGCACACGACCATGCTGTAGAGTCTGGGTACAGCCATGGATTGCATGCTGCAAAACATGGACCGATGGGAGAGAGGAGGTTCTCCCGTGAACCCTGTGTCGTCTCCTCAGGTTTCCCCACTACCTACCGTGATGTCCACCTCTCCGTCATCAGGATCCGGTGGGATTTGGCTCTCGCTCCCGAGAGCGTATGATGGGACAGCTGCCGGGTGTCAGGGGTTCATACTCCATCTGGAGCTCTACCTGGCATCTGTCCAGCCAGCCCCTTCGGGACGCGAGAGAGTGAGCGCCCTCATCTCCTGTCTGACCGGTAAAGCCCTGGAATGGGCCAACGCCATCTGGGGTAGGGAAGGTCAGACGTTGGATGATTATGAGGAGTTCGCCCGCCGTTTCCGGGCGGTATTCGATCATCCCCCGGAGGGGAGAGAGGCGGGAGAACGCCTATTTCATCTACGTCAGGGGATGAGGAGCGCTCAAGATTTTGCGCTGGATTTTAGAACTCTGGCGGCCGGCGCGGGATGGAATGAGCGGGCCTTGATCGATCACTACAGGTGTAGCTTACGAGAGGATGTTCGTCGGGAGCTAGCCTGCAGGGACACCACCCTTCCACTGGACCAGCTGGTAGACCTATCGATCCGGTTGGATAACCTGTTGGCCTCCCGCGGACGTCCTGATCGGGGTCTGTCAGTTCCATCCCCCAGCGCTCCTGATCCAACGCCTATGGAATTGGGAGGCGCTGCAACGAGGGGGACCGGAGGGGGGACCATTCCCTGCACCAACTGTGGCCGCAGAGGGCACACTGCTGGTCGGTGCTGGGGGGGTTCCCCAGGAGGTAGAGGTAGCAGGCGGAGTACTGGTGGGTCATCCCAGGTGAGTAGGCACACCACTCACCCAGAGCTCCCTGTTGCACACATGTGGTTGTCGATAGAATTTCCCGAGTTTTCCTCGCGTTCCCAGCATAAGGCGCTAGTAGATTCAGGCGCAGATGGGAACTTTATCGATCGTTCCTTTGCTATGAGATTAGGGATCCCGATTGTGTCTGTTGATGTTCCCTTCCCTGTACATGCCTTAGACAGTCGTCCTTTGGGGTTGGGGCTAATTAGGGAGGTCACAGCTCCGCTCACTATGACAACGCAGGAGAGTCATAGGGAGCGAATTAGTCTCTTCCTAATCGACTCTCCTGCGTTCCCTGTTGTGTTGGGGATTCCCTGGTTGGCTTCGCATGATCCCACTATTTCGTGGCAACAGAGGGCTCTCAGGGGATGGTCCTGTCAGTGCTCAGGGAGGTGTGTAGGTGTTTCCTTAGGTGCCACTACGGTGGAAAGTCCAAACCAGGTCTCCACCATGCATATTCCTCCCGAATATGCCGATTTGGCAATCGCCTTCTGTAAAAAAAAGGCGACTCAATTACCACCCCATCGACAGGGGGATTGTGCGATAGATCTCTTGGTAGAAGCTGCACTTCCGAGGAGTCACGTGTATCCTCTGTCACAGGAGGAGACGGCGGCTATGGAGACATATGTCACCGAATCTCTGGGACAGAGATACATTCGGCCTTCCATCTCACCTGTCTCCTCGAGTTTCTTTTTTGTGAAGACGAAGGATGGAGGTTTGCGCCCGTGTATTGATTATCGAAGTTTAAATAAGATCACGGTAAAATACAGTTACCCTCTACCGCTCATAGCTAGTATGACCGAGTCATTACACGGGGCGCGCTTCTTCACAAAATTGGACCCCAGGAGCGCTTACAACCTGGTGCGTATCCGGGCGGGAGATGAGTGGAAGACAGCATTTAGCCCCACTTCTGGGCATTATGAGTACCTCGCCATGCCGTACGGGTTAATGAATGCTCCATCATTCTTCCAATCCTTTGTTGATGAGATTTTCAGGGACCTGCACGGGCAGGGTGTAGTGGTGTATATAGATGACATTCTAATATACTCCGCTACACGCGCCGAGCATGTGTCCTTGGTACGCAGGGTGCTTGGTCGACTGTTGGAACATGACCTGTACGTCAAGGCTGAGAAATGTCTGTTCTTCCAACAGTCCGTCTCCTTCCTAGGGTACCTCTTTTCCGCGTCAGGGCTAGAGATGGAGAATGACCGCATTTCAGCCGTGCGTAATTGGCCGACTCCAACCACGGTTAAGGAGGTGCAGCGGTTTTTAGGGTTTGCCAACTACTACCGGAGGTTTATCCGGGGTTTTGGTCAGGTAGCGGCTCCCATTACCTCACTGCTGAAGGGGGGACCGGTGCGACTGCAGTGGTCAGCTGGGGCGGACAGGGCTTTTGGTCACCTGAAGGCTCTGTTTACCTCGGCTCACGTGCTGGCTCATCCTGATCCCTCCTTAGCGTTCATAGTTGAGGTGGACGCGTCCGAGGCAGGGATAGGGGCTGTGCTGTCTCAGCGCTCGGGTACGCCACTAAAGCTCCGCCCCTGCGCATTCTTTTCGAAGAAGCTCAGCCCGGCGGAGCGAAACTATGATGTGGGGGACCGGGAGTTGTTGGCTGTTGACAAGGCTCTGAAAGTGTGGAGACATTGGCTTGAGGGGGCCAGACACCCTTTTCTCATTTGGACTGACCACCGCAATCTGGAGTACATTCGAGCAGCAAGGAGACTGAACCCTCGCCAGGCAAGGTCGGCCATGTTTTTCACCCGCTTTTCTTTCACCCTCTCCTACAGACCAGGTTCCCAGAACGTTAAGGCAGACGCACTGTCCCGGATATATGACACAGAGGAGTGGTCCGCAGATCCCGCTCCCATTATTCCAGCTTCTTGCCTGGTGGCACCAGTGGTGTGGGAGATAGACGCGGACATCGAACGGGCGTCACGTTCAGAGCCCACTCCTACCCAGTGTCCGGTTGGGCGTAAGTATGTTCCGTTCGATGTCCGCGATCGTTTGTTCTGTTGGGCTCACACTTCACCCTCTTCTGGTCATCCTGGCATCGGTCGGACAGTGCGCTGTCTTGCTGGGAAGTACTGGTGGCCCACGTTAGCTAAGGACGTGAGGGTTTATGTGTCCTCCTGTTCGTTGTGCGCACAGTGCAAGGCACCTAGACACCTGCCCAGAGGAAAATTACAACCCCTTCCCATTCCACAACGACCGTGGTCACACCTCTCGGTGGATTTCCTGACGAATCTTCCACCCTCGCGGGGTAACACCACGATCCTAGTCGTTGTGGATCGGCTTTCTAAGTCCTGCCGTCTCCTTCCTTTGCCCGGTCTCCCTACGGCCCTACAGACTGCGGAGGCCCTATTATATAGATATAGTTTCTGATCGGGGTCCCCAATTCACGTCTAAAGTCTGGAGGGCGTTTATGGAGCGCCTGGGGGTCTCGGTCAGCCTTGCCTCAGGTTTTCACCCCGAGAGCAACGGGCAGGTGGAAAGAGTCAACCAGGAGGTGGGTAGGTTTCTGCGGTCCTATTGCCAGGACCGGCCGGGGGAGTGGGCGGTGTTTCTCCCCTGGGCAGAGATGGCTCAAAACTCCCTCCGCCACTCCTCCACTAACCTGTCACCTTTTCAGTGTGTGCTAGGTTACCAGCTGGTCCTGGCACCATGGCATCAGAGCCAGATCGAGGCTCCTGCGGTGGATGAATGGTTTCGGCACTCGGAGGAGACATGGGACGCTGCCCATGTGCGTCTACAAAGGGCCATCAGGTGGCAGAAGATGAGTGCCGACCGCCACCGCAGTGAGGCTCTCGACCCGAAACCTGCCCCTTCACCTGCCCTGCCGGAAGCTGGGTCCGCGGTTTGTGGGGCCATTCAAAGTCCTGAGGAGACTGGACGAGGTTTGCTATAGGTTACAGCTCCCCCCTGATTACCGTATTAACCCCTCGTTCCATGTGTCTCTCCTCAGGCCGGTGGTGGCTGGTCCTCTCCAGCAGTCTGAGGTGCGGGAGGTTCCTCCACCCCCTCTGGACATCGAGGGGCGATGAGATGTCGGGCGAGAGGCCTTCAGTACCTCGTGGAGTGGGAGGGGTACGGCCCGGAGGAGAGATGCTGGGTACCGGTGGGGGACATCCTGGACCCATCGTTACTCCAGGAATTTCACTGACTCCATCCGGATCGTCGTCCCCCGGGTCGTCCCCGTGGCTGGTGTCGGCGCGCTGCTGGAGCCGCGCGTCAAGGGGGGGGTACTGTCACGACTTCCACCGAAGTTGTTCCCTCTCCTTGTTCGGGCGGCATTCGGCGATCGACGTCACCGGCTTTCTAGCTGCCACCGATCCATGTTTCATTTTTCCTTTTGTTTTGTCTGTTTACACACCTGGTTCCCATCTCATAATTATGTTCCTTATTTAACCCTCTGGTTTCCCTTTCTGTTTTGTGCGTGATTGTCTTTTGTGTGTTGGAGTTCGATGTCCTGTTTTGTCCTTGTTTTTATACGGGATTTTTGTTAAGGTCTTGGATTGAGTAAATTACAGTGTTCTTTTACTCTTACCTGTGTCCTGCGCCTGACTCCTTCGCTATCTTCTAGATAGACTCTGACAAAGGGATTTTTGCCATCGACAGCCATCAATACCGTTAAGCCCTGCACAACTAACGTGCTGTTTGCTATTTAACAACAGCAACAGAAATAAATGATGCTCAACTGGGACCACTGGCTGATGTGATTTATTTGGACAAAACACAACGCAAGGAGAGTACGATTTACATCTGTTACACTTGGCTGGATCCTTCTGCTTGTATTATGTTATTTTTATTTCACCTTTATTTAATCAGGTAGGCCAGTTGAGAACAAGTTCTCATTTACAACTGCGACCTGGTCAAGATAAAGCAAAGCAGTGTGACAAAAACAACAACACAGAGTTACACATGGGATAAACAAACGTACAGTCAAAACACAATATAAAAGTCTATGTACAGTGTGTGCAAATGTAGTAAGACTGGGGAGGTAAGGCAATAAATAGGCCATAGAGGTGAAATAATTACAATTCAGCATTAACACTGGAGTGATAGATGTGCAGATGAGGATGTGCAAGTAGAGATACTGGGGTGCAAAAGAGAAAAAAAGAATACTAATATGGGGATGAGGTAGCTGGGTGTGCTATTTACAGATGGGCTGTGTACAGGTACAGTGATCGGTAAGCTGCTCTGACAGCTGATGCTTAAAGTTAGAGAGGGTGAAGTCTCCAGCTTCAGTGATTTTTGCAATTCATTCCAGTCATTGGCAGCAGAGAACTTGAAGAAAAGGCGACCAAAGGAGGTGTTGGCTTTGGGGATGACCAGTGAAATATACCTGCTGGAGCGTGTGCTATGGGTGGGTGTTGCTATGGTGACCAGTGAGCTGAGATAAGGCTGGGCTTTACCTAGCAAAGACTTATAGATGACTTAGAGCCAGTGGGTTTGGCGATGAATATGTAGCGAGGGCCAGCCAACGAGAGCATATAGGTCGCAGTGGTGGGTAGTATATGGGGCTTTGGTGACAAAACGGATGGCACTGTGATAGACTACATCCAATTTGCTGAGTAGAGTGTTGGAGGCTATTTTGTAAATGACATCGCCGAAGTCAAGGATCGGTAGAATAGTCAGTTTTACGAGGATATGTTTGGCAGCATGAGTGAAGGAGGCTTTGTTGCGAAATAGGAAGCCAATTCTAGATTTCATTTTGGATTGGAGATGCTTAATGTGAGTCTGGAAAGAGAGTTTACAGTCTAACTAGACATCTAGGTATTTGTAGTTGTCCACATATTCTAAGTCAGAACTGTCCAGAGTATTGATGTTAGTCGGGCGGGCGGGTGCGGGCAGCAATCGGTTGAAGAGCATGCATTTAGTTTTACTAGAATTTAAAAGCAGTTGGAGGCCACGGAAGTATGGCATTGAAGTTTGTTTGGAGGTTTGTTACATTACATTTTTTACTACATGTTCACCACAAAGAAATTATGAATCATTATGAGGTTATTTGAGCTTAGAATATTCATTGCCTACATTTAATTGATTCTGAAGTTTGATACATTACTCAGTATTATGTCTGGTCTTGACATTGTAAAGTCTTGGTTGGTACCCTGCCCTTTTTTCCAGTTCGTTCTGTTGCTACTGCCAAGCTCCGGCTCTCTAAAGCTCAAATCAAGCCCTCTCTCAGGGCGGGGGTTTTGTGAGGATCGGAGTGCTTTTCGGTAAACTGAGGAGAAATGATGCAGAGGCAGAACTGCAAAGAGTTTGGGGAAAACTAGTAACGGCTGGCTGCAATCAGTATCCCTTGCTGCCTTAGGGGACATTATTTTCACACCAAATTGGTTTGGTGCAATTTTTCCGAACTCTAGTCTGTTTAAACCCTTAGTTTGGTTTGTTTGCAGTGGTGTGATCCCTATCTGCACTCAGGGGCGCACTGAACAACTTACTGTGGTTCTCTCAAAGAGGGTGGTCCTGGTCACATTCAATTCTTACTGTGGTGCGAATTGCTGCAGATGAGAGCGCAGTTCAAACACAGGAAATTAACCAGAGTTTTTGAGTTGAGTGTTATTATTGGTTGTTTGACTGCGAGCATTTGATGAAATACACGCAGCATCATAACTTGATATCTCTGAAACATTCTGTGAGTAGCAGCGCATCCGATGCAGATTAGGAGAGACGGGGTCTATACCGGGGATATAGTCTACTGAATATAGTCTATTCCCATCGCAGTTAGAGCAGCTATTGCGCTGTTTCCTCGCGTATGTTGTTAGAAGTCCAAAACTAAAGTAATATGAATATTGGGACACACAAGTGATGCTTCATGATAATCATAAATGGATTTAATTGAATAATTTTTGTCCAATAAACACATTACTCGCATGGAACTGGGCTGGGCTGAGGCTGCAACCTGGTCTCAGACCATTTCATATTGTTCTGTACATAAACCCGAGACATTCCATTTAGTATGATATGTTATATTTCCTATGGTATGTATTAATTTGTGGATGTGTCACACCCTGATCTGTTTCACCTGTCTTTGTGCTTGTCTCCACCCCCCTCCAGGTGTCGCCCATCTTACCCATTATCCCCAGTGTATTTATACCTGTGTTCTCTGTTTGCCTGTTGCCAGTTCATTTTTTTTCGTCAACCCTACAAGCATTTTTCCCATGCTCCTGTCTTTCTCTAGTTCCTGTTTTCTAGTTTTACCGTTTTTTACCATTCTGCCTGCCCTGACCCTGAGCCTGCCTGCCGTTCTGTACCTTTCGGACTCTGCTCTGGATTACTGACCTCTGCCTGCCCTTGACCTTTCGTTTCAGGATCTTCTCCTGAGCCTCGACAGGATGTCCATTATCCAGTTCGTATGATATGTTACAAATTACAATTAGTATGATATGTTGCGAATTGCAATTCATACAATATGTTATACATTTGCAACATGTATGATATGTTACGAATTCCAATTTGTTGTGGCTAATTAGCTAGGTGTCTAATGCTAATGTTAGCTAGCTGACTAATGTTAGCTAGGCTAGGGGTTAGGGTTAGGAGTTAGGTTGAAGGGTTAGCTAAAAGGGTTAGGGGAAGGGTTAGCTAACATGCTAAGTAGTTGCAAAGTTTAGTGTTGTCACAATACCAGATTTTACTAACGATACGATACCAGGCCAAGTATCACGATACCAAGTTGTAATGCGATACCACGGAGGGGAAATTCAGAGTGGCCTAGCTTCCTGTTTGTCACGTCCCCCGTACGGTTGTTCCTGTTTTCTAAACATTATGCGCATGTGCTACACCAAAAACCTGTCACTGATATTCACAGTTTTACTCAATTCAACACATATTGAATTTAACTACACACTGTTCACTGTATCATACAATACTGCGTAGAATGGCTAATTTGCTAATATTTGCAAAGGCCTACCTGTGAGTTGGCTGGAGGAATGTGAGGAAGGAATATACTGTACATGCATACTGATCTGCATGTCATTGTTGCAGTAAGGGGAAAATACTGCATGAAACCTTTACTCTTTAGTTAACACAGACACACGTCTCCCTCGGTCTCATAAACACACACACACACCACTCTCTCTACCACAAACATACACACACTGCTTCCAACTTTAACAAATGTTAGGCACCAAACCGAATGTAAGGAGCACCAGAAAGAGATCAATTGTTTTATATAGTTAGGCCTATATGAATCCCACCTTTTGAAGCACATCTCATGAGTAGCAGACCCTTTTACTTTCTTCCTGTGGCAATCAAATTTGCCTAGGACTACTGTCAAGTTACCAGGTTATTAGCTAGCTAGGTAACATGACTTGAACAACGGTGTTTGTTATCAAACCAATAATTAGCGGGTAATGCATGTAAAACCAACCAGAATAACATTTAAGACAGCACCAACATGTGTAGACTTAAAAAAATAATAATAATAATTCTTTAAAACATAATATAGTCACCATGATCTGGTGTGGATCTTTCTTTAACATAAGGTTCTAACTATCTGGAAATGGACAAACCCATATCATTAAACATGAAATGTATAACTTTCCATCAGTCATACTCACTTTTCACTGATGTACAGGTATAGTCTTCTGGGTATAACAGGACTTTCCATCCATGGTTTGTGAAATTATATCAAATGCGTGCGAAATCCCGCATGAAGATAAAAAGGTAGCTCCGGTTATGTCATATTCTTTTAACCGTTTGAGCTAGAGACGAGCCATTTTCATTGCTGTAAGCTTGCTTGTCACGAAGCTGTTTTTCCTATGGCACTGCTGCGTGACAGCGAACTTGCAAAGCCAATACTCAGACTGGCCTGTGCTCTTGGTTATATCAGGGATGAAATGATGTACAATGTATCAACTTTGCACTCTGTGCACTAATCCAATGTATCAAATGTACAAATGTAAAAACAGAAGACTGATCAGGGTCTCCATCCCCGATCGCCATCAAGGCTAAATTGTATTTTAAATACATATGGGGGAATAGATGTGCAGGAAGAGTGGACAGAGAGAAGCAGGTGAGTGATGGCTGGTAAGGGATGTGGCTGGCTGATTACAGCTGCCCCACGTATATACCCATGAAAGTGAAGTGGACATTATTGGACTGGTGCATACAAGAGACTAGTTGCTGTTGCTTAAAACATTTAACTGAACTTATAAACAAATTACTCTATAAAAATGTTATAACTGGCTCCAGCGGGTTCTTTAGATTGGTAGGGACGAAAAAGTTGGTATTATAAGTATCATGACATTTTGGTACCGTGATATTACCGTGGTACCAATATACCGGGCAACACAAGCAAAGTTGCTAAAGTGCTAAAGTTGTCTGTGATGAAATGTGAACATGCAACCTCTGGGTTGCTAGATGTTCGCGTTATAAGCCCACCCATCCACCATGACCAACCACCTTCCTTTCGTTTTTGCCTTAAGTAACCTTGCCTTAAGTAATCTTCAAACGTAACATCTCATACTAATTTGAGTGTCCCGGATTTACGTTTACTATGTTATGTCTAGTCTATGAGACCAGGCTGGGAAACATGGTTTTGTTTAGGAATTTTAGTTCCTTTGATATTTGGTAATGTGAAATTAACCAGACCAAATGGAGAAAAAAAAAATACAATGTAACAAATAGTCTAACTATAGCTCAAAACTGTGTGAAAACGCCGTTAGCGTATCATCCCTGGTGGATTTACTAGTCAGAGATGCCTTTCCTATGTGAACATTACTCATTGGCTGATATGGAAGACAGAGCCCTGGAAATCCAATTGCGAATTTACTGGAAGAACTGTGCAGATGCAAAGTTTGGCAACAGAAGGTTGGTAAAATCTCCCTCATTTATTTTATGCGACCACATTTTCCAAAAACGTTGTTAGATATCTGCTCCAAATTAAGAATCAAAGATTCAGATGCAAAAAGAATTGGGTGTCAGCTATTATATGACACGTTGAGTTAAAAACACCCGGTAACATAATTGCGGTAATGGAATTTGCACAAAAATGCATAACTATGGATATGAATGTAATTCTCCACATGGTGATGTATCCTAAATAGGTAAACAAAGGTAGAAAAATGCATTATTCTTCTTTGCATATTGAGAAATATTCAGAGAGAGAGCGAGAGAGAGAGAATAATATCTTTTAAGACTTTTCTGGTATATGTTTTCCTAGACACCTTTTCCATCTGTTTGACAAGAAATCAAAGCCTTTGCTTATTCCTATTTTTTAGGATGGAAAATGGTTGAAAAACGTATACAATTGAAGTCGGATGTTTACATACACTTAGGTTGGAGTCATTGAAACACATTTTTCAACCACTCCACAAATTTCTTGTTAACAAACTATAGTTTTGGCAAGTCGGTTAGGACATCTACTTTGTGCATGACACAAGTCATTTTCCAACAATTGTTTACAGACAGATTATTTCACATAAAATTCACTGTATCACAATTCCAGTGGGTAAGAAGTTTACATACACTAAGTTGACTGTACTTTAAACAGCTTGGAAAATTCCAGAAAACGATGTCATGTCTTTAGAAGCTTCTGATAGGTCAATTGACATAATTTTAGTCAATTAGAGGTGGACCTGTGGATGTATTTTAAGGCCTACCTTCAAACTCAGTGCCTCTTTGCTTGACATCATGGGAAAATCAAAAGAACTCAGCCAAGACCTCAGAAAAAAATTGTAGACCTCCACAAGTCTGGTTCATTCTTGGGAGCAATTTCCAAATGCCTAAAGGTACCACGTTCATCTGAACAAACAAAGGTACGCAAGTATAAACACCATGGGACCACGCAGCCGTTATACCACTCAGGAAGGAGATGCGTTCTGTCTCCTAGAGATGAATGTACTTTGGTGCGAAAAGTGTAAATCAATCCCAGAACAACAACAAAGGACCTTGTGAAGATGCTGGAGGAAACAGGTACAAAAGTATCTATATCCACAGTAAAACGAGTCCTATATCAACATAACTTAAAAGGCCGCTCAGCAAGGAAGAAGCCACTGCTCCAAAACCGCCATAAAAAAGCCAGACTACGGTTTGCAACTGCACATGGTGACAAAGATCGTACTTTTTGGAGAAATGTCCTCTGGTCTGATGAAACAAAAATAGAACTGTTTGGCCATAATGACCATCGTTATGTTTGGAGGAAAAAGGGGGAGGCTTGTAAGCCGAAGAACACCATCCCTACCGTGAAGCACGGGGGTGGCAGCATCATGTTGTGGGGGTGCTTTGCTGCAGGAGGGACTGGTGCACTTCACAAAATAGATGGCATCATGAGGGAGGAAAATTATGTGGATATATTGAAGCAACATCTCAAGACATCAGTCAGGAAGTTAATGCTTGGTCGCAAATGGGTCTTCCAAATGGACAACGACCCCAAGCATACTTCCAAAGTTGTGGCAAAATGGCTTAAGGACAACAAAGTCAAGGTATTGGAGTGGCCATCACAAAACCCTGACCTCAATCCTATAGAACATTTGTGGGCAGAACTGAAAAACCGTGTGTGAGCAAGGAGGCCTACAAACCTGACTCAGTTACACCAGCTCTGTCAGGAGGAATGGGCCAAAATTCACCCAACTTATTGTGGGAAGCTTGTGGAAGGCTACCCGAAACGTTTCACCCAAGTTAAACAATTTAAAGGCAAAGCTACCAAATACTAATTGAGTGTATGTAAACTTCTGACCCACTGGGAATGTGATGAAAGAAATAAAAGCTGAAATAAATCATTCTCAACTATTATTCTGACATTTCACATTCTTAAAATAAAGTGGTGATCCTAACTGACCTAAGACAGGGAATTTTTACTAGGATTAAATGTCAGGAATTGTAAAGAACTGAGTTGAAATGTATTTGGCTAAGGTCTATGTAAACCTCTGACTTCAACTGTATATGCCTTACTTTCTCAAAAAGATAGACTCTTAGCTTTCTTTTGACACCCAATTTTATATGCTCCTATGAACTTCACATGTTGGTGCTCATGGGTCCTTTTACATGGAAATTACCCTTAGAACCTCTGAACAGTGTGTCGTCGTAATTAGGAAACCGATTCTGCGAAAAAGTCGGAAGTCAGACGTCCCTAAAACACACCATGCCGAACTGGTCGCTAAAACACACCACACCAAACGAATGGCAGATGGACGGTAGATCAACATTCGGTGAAGTGTGTGTGTGGTCCCATAGGCCTATGCCCGTTCCAATCTTAGTTCCAATGTCTTTTAGGAAATGTTCAGACATGGACTTCATAAACTGACTACTTGGGTAGATACAGTGTCATTACTTTATAACAACTACAGTCCATTTTCTTTTTATCAACAAAATCTCAGATGCCCACTTCTTCAAAGCAGCACAATAGAATAACATTACCAGATGAATGGTTGTTTATGATAGATAGATAATCTGTCTAGAGTATTGCCACAGCTTGTTACAGAGCTGGGTATCATCATGAATACAAATGCTCAAAGAGAGATGTGGTGCGTTAACTCGTTTGTCACCGTGTCAACAGTATTAATGCATTTGCCTCAGCCTTGACAAAGGCTTTTTCCGTCAGTGGAGCACACTTTAATGTGCTTGAGTGCAGTTGTCACATCGCAGTAAACAATGCCACGCTCAGGCGCTCCATGCATTATTGGTAGGCCTACAGATAATACAACAATCTGGCAGCACTGCAAAGGAAGACATTTCAGACCAGTGACAGAAAACGTAAAACCTATGGTGGGGAGAAAAATGGAGAGACGAGGCCGAGGGTGGTTGGTCATGGCTCAGTGTGGGGGGAGTTGATTCCCCATGCATTAGCCCATGCTCATTGCACACACACAGCATGTGTTACCCAGACATATTATAAGCCGTTACCGTTACCTCAGGCTACACATCAAGCTATACCCTCTATCTCGCCTTTTTCATTCTGACCCTTTCTTTGATACTGCATTCACTCTCTCTCTCTCTCTTTCTCTCTCTCTCGCTCTCTCTGTCTCCTCACTCTGCAGTCTTCTCATGGCTGAATGGAGAAACTGTGTGGGGAAAATGTGTGAGAAACTATACTTTATGCTTCCAGATACCAGGTAATGGGGTGGTAGTAGTATCCTAATGGGTTTATAGATCTATACTGTATTGGCTAGGTGGATATGAATCAATACAAGGTTGTCAGTTAATATAAACACAACTCTGCAAGCAGTCAGCAGAGGAGGAAAGCTGGCCTAATGTAGGACAGCTGTACTGTGCCTCCCTCACACCCACTGTAGCTCGCTATAGGCCTAATGCCTTATTTGATTCAATTGGTTTTGATATGGATTATGTAATCTATGGAAGTGTAAGAATGGCAATATGGTCATGTCAGGATGGATTGTTATACTACTATTGATTTTCTGCCTTCATGCTGGTGTTCCTCTCCCTCTACCACATGGTAACTGATGTCTTACAATACCCTATGGTGGGTTGGGAAAATAGATTACGGTGTTAAATAGGACATAAAGTATACAGGGGTGCGGAAATCATGAATTTGTTTGGGTCGGATGCTGTAGGGCTCAGTGTGTGTGTGTGTGTGTGTCTGCATAGGCTATATAATTGTGTGTGTGTGTTCCCTCAGCAATGTGTGTGTGAGTGTGTTCCCTCAGCAATGTGTGTGTGTGTGTGTGTTCCCTCAGCAATGTGTGTGTGAGTGTGTTCCCTCAGCAATGTGTGTGTGTGTGTGTTCCCTCAGCAATGTGTGTGTGTGTGTGTTCCCTCAGCAATGTGTGTGTGTGTGTGTGTGTGTTCCCTCAGCAAAGTGTGTGTGAGTGTGTTCCCTCAGCAATGTGTGTGTGAGTGTGTTCCCTCAGCAATGTATGTGGGAGTGTGTTCCCTCAGCAATGTGTGTGTGAGTGTGTTCCCTCAGCAATGTGTGTGTGAGTGTGTTCCCTCAGCAATGTGTGTGTGTGTGTGTTCCCTCAGCAATGTGTGTGTGTGTGTGTGTGTTCCCTCAGCAATGTGTGTGTGTGTGTGTTCCCTCAGCAATGTGTGTGTGTGTGTGTTCCCTCAGCAATGTGTGTGTGTGAGTGTGTTCCCTCAGCAATGTGTGTGTGTGTGTGTTCCCTCAGCAATGTGTGTGTGAGTGTGTTCCCTCAGCAATGTGTGTGTGTGTGTGTGTGTGTGTTCCCTCAGCAATGTGTGTGTGAGTGTGTTCCCTCAGCAATATGTGTGTGAGTGTGTTCCCTCAGCAATGTGTGTGTGTGTGTTCCCTCAGCAATGTGTGTGTGAGTGTTCCCTCAGCAATGTGTGTGTGAGTGTGTTCCCTCAGCAATGTGTGTGTGTGTGTGTGTGTGTACCCTCAGCAATGTGTGTGTGTGAGTGTGTTCCCTCAGCAATGTGTGTGTGAGTGTGTTCCCTCAGCAATGCGTGTGTGTGAGTGTGTTCCCTCAGCAATGTGTGTGTGTGTGTGTGTTCCCTCAGCAATGTGTGTGTGAGTGTGTTCCCTCAGCAATGTGTGCGTGAGTGTGTTCCCTCAGCAATGTGTGTGTGAGTGTGTTCCCTCAGCAATGTGTGCGTGAGTGTGTTCCCTCAGCAATGTGTGTGTGTGTGTTCCCTCAGCAATGTGTGTGAGTGTGTTCCCTCAGCAATGTGTGTGTGTGTGTGTTCCCTCAGCAATGTGTGTGTGTGTTCCCTCAGCAATGTGTGTGTGTGTGTGTGTTCCCTCAGCAATGTGTGCGTGAGTGTGTTCCCTCAGCAATGTGTGTGTGTGTGTGTGTTCCCTCAGCAATGTGTGTGTGTGTGTGTGTGTTCCCTCAGCAATGTGTGTGTGTGTGTGTGTGTTCCCTCAGCAATGTGTGTGTGTGTGTGTGTTCCCTCAGCAATGTGTGTGTGAGTGTGTTCCCTCAGCAATGTGTGTGTGTGTGTGTTCCCTCAGCAATGTGTGTGTGAGTGTGTGTGTTCCCTCAGCAATGTGTGTGTGTGTGTGTTCCCTCAGCAATGTGTGTGAGTGTGTGTTCCCTCAGCAATGGTGTTCCCTCAGCAATGTGTGCGTGTGTTCCCTCAGCAATGTGTGTGTGTGAGTGTGTTCCCTCAGCAATGTGTGTGTGAGTGTGTTCCCTCAGCAATGTGTGTGTGAGTGTGTTCCCTCAGCAATGTGTGTGTGTGTGTTCCCTCAGCAATGTGTGTGTGTGTGTGTTCCCTCAGCAATGTGTGTGTGTGAGTGTGTTCCCTCAGCAATGTGTGTGTGAGTGTGTTCCCTCAGCAATGTGTGTGTGTGTGTGTTCCCTCAGCAATGTGTGTGTGAGTGCCATGGATGTAGGTTGATTCTGTGCGTGGCCTTTTTAATTAGCTTCGTTACTGCAGGTTGACTGTGGCCGGAGCAGAACAGAGCAGTCATAGGGCCAGAGGTAGAGAGACTGAGCACAGAGCGCTGCAGGTTGATCATAAAGGGCGACTGCACATCCTGATTTTGCCTAATTTTTCATCCATCCTCATTTGAAATATTAGCAGCCATGACTGAAGGCAAACGAGAGTTGTCTTGGGGGTGTGGTTTGATGTGGATATTTCTTGGGTGTGTCTTTTAAAAATATATATATATTTAGGGTGTAGATCAGCTTCTATCTCTGAAGATCATCCAGATTTGATTTCTATTTGACAAATATGTTTTTAACTGTGCTGATTCACAATAGTTATGAACCTACTGTATATACATTTTACGGGCACGGTATATTTTACATTCGTTTTCTTGTTTTTTTGTTATTTTTATTCCCATCCAGCTTCCCTCAACACCTCCCATCTATTTCTGAACATAGTTTCTATTGATTGTAAATTAAAGATCAAATGTTTTGCTAAGAATGTTATTATATTTTGAATGTATTGACTATGACTTTTCACATCACCCAGCAGTGCTATTTGCAGAGTTAACACCAAGTAAATGTTGCAGTTCTTCAGCCATTCCTGAACCTGTGACCAAAAACAAGCCACGTATGGACAGTACCAAAACAAATGATCTAATGATTCTGTCTCTTCGCAGCAAAATCTGCAGAGCTGGGATGGTTGTATCCCCCATATATATAACATTATATTGGTTGCAAGGATTTTGTATAATCATTTAAATATAAAAAGTGTTGTTTTGTGTATTAGTTAATAAACGTGACCGACCGGCTCGATTCAGTCTTATCTAGCAAAATTTGAAATGGTGTTTTTTACATTGGATAAAATTAGACTCAGAGCTAGAAAACAATATATCATACACTACAGCTGAGGAATAATGGGAAGTCATTTTGCTTTGGAAGTTGATCAACTTGAAACCCCACTTTTGAGAAAATGCCCCTTGAATGTTTTGGTACACCTACTGGAGAGCTCTTCTTTGTCTACACCCATTCAGTATTGTTCACACCCTCTTAAGCCTTAGCCCCACCCATCTCTTTAAGGATTCACATGTGAGGCCATGTGCTAAACAGAGTGAGTACAGTGGTGTACTAAAAAAACAAAGATTTCAAGACTAAAAACTGGTTTATACTATGTCTATGGACATGTCAGTAGCCAGTTGTTGCAGAGATATCATGAACATTCTATTGTCGTCCGACATCAAACTTGTCGTTGTCGTGGTGGTCCAAAATAGCATACCTGGTGTATTTTAACACCTAAACCCTCATTCGTTTAAAAATGAATTTACTATATGTCCATCTAGCAAACCAGGCAACTAAAAGCAACTTTCTAAACAATGTTTTGGTTCATTTCTAACTTGTTAGCTAGCTAGCTAGCTAATGTTAATTTAACTGGCTAGCAAGTTTAAATAATGACCATATCATTTAGCTGACGTCTTAACTTTAGCTAATTTGTATTATTTTATTACAGGAAAATAAACTCACACCAAGATCATTACTTACAAGTTAATGGCGAGCTAATTACAAAAATAGCTTACGGAAGTATGTGTGACGAAATAAAAGCAGTGCATTCTACCGGAGAATTTTTTAACATGGACACTGTCTCGTTGGCCTAACGTTATATCCTAATTTTACTTTGATGCAGGTCATGTTATTCTTCACATTACCGTCTCTGGTAAACACACACAATATCAAATAAAATCTACGTTTATTTGTCACATGCACAGGATACAGAAGGTGTAAACGGTACAGTAAAGTGGTTACTTCCATAGTGGAGTCTTTTGATGAGACATATACAGTACCAGTCAAAAGTTTGGACACACCTACTCATTCAAAGGTTTTTCTATATTTTTACTATTTTCTACATTGTAGAATAATAGTGAAGACATCAAAATTAGGAAATAACACATATGGAATCATGTAATAACCCAAAAAATGTTAAACAAATCAAAATATATTTTAGATTAGCCACCCTTTGCCTTGATGACAGCTTTGCACACTCTTGGCATTCTCTCAACCAGCTTCATGAGGAATGCTTTTCCAACAGTCTTGAAGAAGCATTTCACATATGAGGAGCACTTGTTAGCTGCTTTTCCTTCACTCTGCAGTCCAACTCATCCCAAACCATCTCAATTGGGCCAGGTCATCTGATGCAGCACTCCATCACTCTCCTTCATGGTCAAATAGCCTTTACACAGCCTGGAGGTGTGTTTAGGGTCATTGTCATGTTGAAAAACAAATAATATTCCTACTAAGCGCAAATCAGATGGGATGGCGTATCGCTGCAGAATGCTGCGGTAGACATGCTGGTTACGTGTCCCTTGAATTCTAAATAATAGTCCTATTTATGATATCATTTACAAAGATTACACCATTATTTTCATGTTTAAAAAAAATTAATTAGTATATTTGAGTTTAACCATAATATTTGTTGTAATATTTGTTCTGTCTTTTCTGTTGGATTAAACTGAAATTGCAACCAACTTTCTATGGCTTGTTTTTAAAAAAGCTACATTTTGGAGATTCTTTTATTTTCAAATAACCTTAAGTGAGAGGTTGCAATCTGAATAAAGCGGAAAAGGCCATTCTTAAACACAGGGTGAGCCATTCTTACTAATCTGCTAAAGAACCAGTTTGGATTTAAAATATAGCTTTTGTATGACTGAAGGCTTTAGTGAGAGGGCTCATGCTTTAATATTTAATAATTTCTGCCCTCCAAATTCATATTCATTATATAAATAGGCCTGTTTTTATTTTGTCTGGCTTGCCATTCCAAATAAAATGTAATATTTTTTGCTCATATAATTAAAAAATCAAGTTGTTAGGTTTAGGCAGTGGTGGAAAAAGTACTCAACTGTCATACTCGAGTAAAAGTATAGATACCGTAATAGAAAGTTACTCAAGTAAAAGTGAAAGTCACCCAGTAAAATACTACTTGAGTAAATGTCAAAGTATTTGGTTTTAAATATACTTAAGTATCAAAAGTAAATATAATTGCTAAAATATACTTAAATATTAAAAGTCTAAGTAAAAGTATAAATCATTTCAAATTCCTTATATTAAGCAAAGCAGATGGCACCATTTTCTTGTTAAAATAGCCAGGGGCATCCTCCAACACTCACACATTATTTACAAAAGATGCATTTGTGTTTAGTGAGTCCGCCAGACCATAGGCAGTAGGGATGACCCTGTGTTCTCTTGATAAGTGTGTGAATTTCACAATTTTACTGTCCTTAAAAGCATTTAAAATGTAATGAGTACTTTGGGTTGTCAGGGAAAATGTATGGAGTAAGAAGTACAATATTTTCTTGAGGAATGTAGTGAAGTAAAAGTTGTCAAAAATATAAATAGTATTTTCACTTAAGTACGTTACACCACTGGGTTTAGGCAGGGCCATAAGCAAATAAGTAAACTGCAATATGACTAAAGAGCTAATCAGGTTGATTTTTCCACAAATAGACAGGCATTTTCCTTTCCATGGAAGCAAGATCTTATCTATTTTTGCCAACTTTCTATTAAAATGTATTGTAGTGAGATAATTTCTTTCTTTCGGGATAAGAAAACTTAGCATGTCCACTTCACCGTCAGATAATTTTATTGGTAAACTACACGGTAATGTAAAAGTTGTATGTTTTAGTGATCCAATACGTAATATAGTACACTAATTTGGTTGTTACCCAGGAAGTTAGAAACATGATCTAGATCCTCTATGACGCTATGGAGGGATTCAAATTGTGGATTTAAAGAAAACATGAATCATCAGCTTACAATGACGCCTTTTGTTTTTAAGCCCTGGATTTCTAGCTAACGTTTCGATGGTCATAATAAATAGAGATGGCGATAGTGGAAAACCTTGTTTTACTCCTCTTGACAGTTTAATACTTTCTGAGAATAAGACATTATTTACTAATTTATACCTAGGGTTACTAAACATAACTTTAAACCTATTGTATAAGAGATTCTCCAAAATATTAATATTCCATGCATTTATATATAAATTCCAGTCGTACTTTATCAAAAGACTTTTCAATGTCAGCTATGAATTGCAGGGCTGGTTTCCCAGATTTTTCATAGTGTTCTATTGTTTCCAGTACTTGTCTTATATTATCTCCAATGCATCATCCATGTAAAAAAAACCTGTCTGATTAGGATTAATAATATCCGACAATACCTTTTTAATTCTATGCCCTTTGCATTTTGCTATTTGTTTTGCATCACAACAATAAAGTGTAAGGGGCCTCCAATTTTTTTAATTGACTGGATCTTTATACTTACCATCTGGGTCCTGTTTCAGTAATAGTGAAATCAGACCTTCTTGTTGAGTATCTGATAATCTGCCATTTTTATAGGTATGGTTAAAACATGCTAATAACGGTCCTCCGAGTACTTCAAAAAAGGTTTGGTATACCTCAACTGGTATGCTATCCAGCCCTAGAGTTTTCCCATACTTAAAGGCTTTAATTGCATCAAGAACTTCCTCCTCTGTAATCTGGTCTTTACATGAGTCTTTCTGTACAGCTGTTCATTTCACATTACTAATAGAAAAACATCCTTACAATTAACTTCGGTTAGTGGAGATGGAGGAAACTGAAACAAAAACATATGCTTAAAGTACTTTTCTTCCTCTTTCAAAATATAGTTTGGTGAATCATGCGTGACTCCGTCATTTGTAACAAGTTTCAGATAATTATTTTGGTAGCATTTCTATGTAAAATATATAAAAATTATTTGTTGCATTTTCCCCCAAATTCCATCCAGTTCGCCTTATTTTTATAATTTATTACACTTGAGCTTTCTTGAATAAGTTCCTCCAGTTGTTTTTGTTTTTCCTCTAACTTCTTAAGGCTAGGAGGCAGTATTCGGAAGTTTGGATGACTGACGTGCCCAAAGTAAACTGCCTGTTACTCAGGACCAGAAGCTAGGATATGCATATAATTGGATAGAAAACACTCTGAAGTTTCTAAAACTGTTAAAATAATGTCTGTGAGTATAACAGAACTGATATGGCAGGCAAAAACCCGAGGAGAATCCATTTGGATTGTTTTTTTTGAGGTCACCACCAATTCAAATGCTTGTCTATGGGATTTTCAAAGGAATTCCTCCCAGATTGCCGTTCCTATGGCTTCCACTAGATGTCAACAGTCTTTAGAAAGGGTTTCAGGCTTGTATTTTGAAAAATTTGTTAATAATTGTAGTTTTTCAAGGTGGCTCTCATTTTGGACTGTAGTCTTGTGGCGTGCGTGGATGAGGGTGCGCTCTTCATTATTTATCTCCGGTATTGAACATACTACATTCCGACTTAAATTTGATTGTTTATTTACATATTAGGGTACCTGAGGATTGATTAGAAACGTTGTTTGACTTGTTTGGACCAAGTTTATTGGTAACTTTTGGGATTCCTTTGTATGCATGTTGAACGAGTGGAACGGGTGGATTACTGAATCAAATGCGCCAACTAAACTGACTTTTTTGGGATATAAAGAAGGACTTTATCGAACAAAACAACCATTTGTTGTGTAGCTGGGACCCTTGGGATTGCAAACAGAGGAAGATCTTCAAAGGTAAGTGATTTATTTTATCACTATTTCTGACTTTTGTGACGCCTCTACTGGTTTGGAAAATGTTTTTAATGCTTTTGTCTGAGTAGTCTCAGACAAAATGCGTAGTCTGAGGTCCTGAGCGCTCTGGAGCAGGTTTTCATCAAGGATCTCTCTGTATTTTGCTCCTTTTATCTTTCCCTCGATCCTGACTAGTCTCCTAGTCCTTGCCACTGGAAACATCCCTACAGCATGATGCTGCCACCACCATGCTTCACCATGGATGGTTCCAGGTTTCCTCCAGACGTGACGCTTGGCATTCCAGACAAAGAGTTCAATCTTGGTTCCATCAGATCAGAGAATCTTGTTTCTCATGGTCTGAGAGTCTTTAGGTGCCTTTCGGCAAACTCCAAGCGGGCTGTCATGTGCCTTTTACTGAGGAGGGGCTTCCATTTGGCCAGTCGACCATAAAGGCCTGATTGGTGGAGTGCTGCAGAGATGGTTGTCATTCTGGGAGGTTCTCCCATTTCCACAGAGGAACTCTGGAGCTCTGTCAGAGTGACCATTGGGTTATTGGTCACCTCCCTTACCAAGACCCTTCTCCCCCGATTGCTCAGTTTGGCGTGGCGGATAGCTCTAGGAAGAGTCTTGGTGTTTCCACACTTCTTACATTTATGAATGATGGAGGCCACTGTGTTTTTGGGGACCTTCAATGCTGCAGATTCTTTTTTGGCACCCTTCCCCAGATCTGTGCCTCGACACAATCCTGTCTCTGAGCTTTACGGACAATTCCTTCAACCTCATGGCTTGGTTTTTGCTCTGACTTGCACTACTAACTGTGGGACCTTATATAGACAGGTGTGTGCCTTTTCAAATCATGTCCAATCAATTAAATTTACCACAGGTGGACTCTAATGAAATTGTAGAAACATCTCAAAGAGGATCATTGGAAACAGGAAGCACCTGAGCTAAATTTTGAGGCTCATAGCAAAGGGTCTGAATACTTACAGTACCTTGCGGATCGGTTTGGACTATTTGCACATTCGGATCAAAATTATTGTTAAATAATATCATCACCCCTTTTGAATTTCTTTGCCCATGGGAGAAGTATATTTCCACACAACTTCATCTAAAATTGTTGAATGAGTTTCCTGTCAACAATTTATATTGCATTCCTTCTCTTTTAGCCAGGTAAATACTGATAGTCTTTTCTTGCTAAGCTATTACAATTATAACTGGCTATACTTATTTCACCATTTACCATAATGAGATACAAGTTGAAATTATATTTCTCATAATATAAGTTTGTAAATTTACCATTAAAAAGTACCCCAATGATTCAGTGTCCATATAGCTGTACCATAATATTTGCACAGCTACTGAGTAAATCTACACTTGTTCTCCACTTTTCCACCTGCTAAAACCTTCCCCCATCCCAAGTTAGGTTGTTGTCCCAGTGACTGGCAGACCGCCCCTACCCACCTGGATCCTAGGGCCTTTGAGAGATTGGGACCCATCCTTTAAAAAAAGCACACAGTGCCACCTACAGAACAGAAGCAAATGAACAGCCAAAAACATTTCCAATGCCATCACCTCGATTGTATTGTATACTGTTATTTAAAAAATATATATACATAAAAAATTATTGCATATCTTAATTTATTTCCACAATTAACTAATAATATGCGTAATAATCTTGGGTTTGTCTTTGCCATTCAATCACAACAAACAAGGGCAGTAGTGAGCACAGCGTGGTAAGCTAAGCTAGCTATGCTATAGAGAGAATAAAGTTTTGAAGTTGAGAACTTCTCCCCTTCTGACTGATTTGCCATCTCAAGATGGTGAGCTAACTCAGTTCTATGTATAGTGTAGCGGTTTCAGGGGTTGTGTGTTGGATGGACGGTATGTGCCTGCGAGGTTTCTGTGTTTTCTGGCTGCCAGGACCACTGACAGCAATGTGAAGTATTCTCCAGAGGCAGGACCATGGACAGCTCAGGGGAAACTTCTAGACTGCAGCAGAACAGCCACACCTGTCTCCAGTTGTAATTAGAGCCAAACTGCAGACAGGTGAAATCAATCAGGGCCTCTACTTAAACGTGCCCTAGGTTTTCTTTATTTGTCTTTCTTTGGACCCCGGCAGGTGAAGGAGTAGAAGGTTTATTGGGGAGACAGAGCATACAGTGGAGAAGGACGTTTACCAGAAGAAAGGAGCTGATGATTTCAACAAGGATTGAACCCCCAAAGACCAAAATTGGAGGACCTTCCACTGGTGATGAAGTGTTTAGTCTGCTTGTTTTGAGTTGTGTATATCAGGAATTCTGCCGAAACGTAATAATAATAAACCGGTTTAACCCTTCACTTGGACTGTGGCTTGTGTTTGTATGTATAAACCCTGCCTTACAAAGATCTTGGCGCTTAAACTGCCACATTGGTGAAGAATGTGGGCAAGGCAGTGAGGATACACATACAGCCACACCATTTTTTTTTATTGGTACCGAGTGGTCAAGAGGTATCTGAAGAAAATTATGATGACGTTGATGCTTTCCTAAAGACATTTGAGCGCATAGCAGAACGACAGGCACTGGCACAGATCAAATGGGCAGGAATACTGGCTCCATTTCTTTGTTGGGATGCACAACAGGTGGGGTCTGATCTGGAAGCAACAGAAGCCAATGACTATGACACACTGACATTTTTTATTTAACGGGATTGATTTGACAACACCCAGTGAAATAGCAGCGTGCCAAATTCAAAAACAGAAATACTCATAATAATTCATAAATCATACAGTTGTTATACATCGGGTTAAAGATGAACTTGTTAATCCAGCCACAGTGTCAGATTTCAAAAAGGCTTTACGGCAAAAGCAAACCATGCTATTACCTGAGGACAGCACCCCATCAAACATACACATGAAAATCATAATTCAACCTGCCAGGCACAACACAAACGTCAGAAATAACTGTATAATTCAAGCCTTACCTTTGAAGATGTTCTTCTGTTGGCACTTCAATATGTCCATTAAACATCACAAATTGTCCTTTTGTTCGATAAATTATGTCGTTATATCCCCAAAATGTAAATTTATTTGGCGTGTTTGATTCTGAAAATACACCGGTTCCAACTCGTGCAACATGACTACAAAGTATCTAATAAGTTACCTGTAAACTTGATCCAAACATTTCAAACAACTTTCCTAATCCAACTTTAGGTATTTTTAAATGTAAATAATCGATCAAATTTAAGACGGAATAAACTGTGTTCAATAACAGACAAAAACAAAGTGGAGCGATGAATGGCTACTTCTTTTCTCAAAGGAAAAACATCAACCAATTTCTAAAGACTGACATCTAGTGGAAGCGATAGGAACTGCAAGCAAGTGCCTTAGAAATCTAGATCCACATAGAAAACCCATTGAAAAGAGAGTGACCTCAATTTTTTCAAATAAGTTATTTTATACTCACAGACATAATTTTAACAGTTTTAGAAACTTTAGAGTGTTTTCTATCCAAATCTACCAAATTATATGCACATCCTAACGTCTGGGCCTGAGTAGCAGGCAGTTTACTTTGGGCACACTTTTCATACGGACATGAAAATAGTGCCCCCTAGCCTGAAGAAGTTTTAACCAGATAAAACCCATTTGAGGTTAAAAATCTCTTTTGCGAGGGTGACCTGGCAAGAAGGCAAAACAGGGAAATGGCAGTGTGTCCATAAAGCATTACAGAATAGATACAAAAGACAGTGTCACAAGTTAAAGATACAACTGAAGATTAGAAACAACTGCAGTTAACACAAACAGTGTTGTTGATCAGAGTCTTAAAAACCGGCAAAGACACTAACTCCCCTAATTTAAATCTTCTGAAGCATGTTCCAGGATGAAGGGGCATTATGTGAAAAAATGTGTTTTCCCATCTCAGTACTAGCCTTAGGAACAGACAAAGACAGCAGCGACTGTGAACGAACACCATATTGAGTAACTGATCTGGTCAGTAAAGAACAGAGATACATAGGGAGTTGTCCCATCAATGCTTTGTACACAAGTGTCCCAGTGCTTTAGCCTCCTGGTGGAGAGAAAGGTCCATTGCATCATAGCATACAAATCACAGTGATGGGTAAGTCATCTAGCATTTATAATGCATCTTAAGCACCATGATACACTGTGTTTCAAGGTACTTTGAGGCCTGCATATAAACAATATCACCATAATCCAGCACTGATAAAGTGCTTTGAACAAGATCCTTTCTGACTAACATTGAAAAGCAAGATTTGTTCCTGTAATAGAAACACAATTTAAACTTCAGTTTCTCAGTCAAGGTATCAATGTGCTGTTTAAAATTCAACTTTTCATCTAACCAAATCCCAAGATACTTATAGGTGACCAAATCAATTAACTGGCCTGTTATAGTTAAAATTTGCAAGTGACTCCATCTGTTAACTTTCAGGGAAGAGAGAACCATAAACTTTGTTTTCCTTTCATTAAGCACGCTTCAATTGGGAAAGCTGTAAGTCCAACTGTAAGTCCTGAAAAGCCTTCTCAATATTAGACGCGCTAGAATAAATAATTGTGTCATCAGCATACAGATGGAGATTTGCAGAGTCAACAGTCTTCCCTATATCATTTATATACAGTGTAAAAAGGATCAGACCTAAAATTGAGCCCTGGCGAACTCCTTTTGTAAGCCTTCGAAACTCAGATTTCATACCCTCCTGAGCTACACACTGTGTTCTGTCAGAAAGGTAGTTTTGGAACCAATCCAATGCATCAACACTTAAACCAACCTTTTTTAGTCTATACAAGAGCAGGGCATGATCGACAGTGTCGAAGGCCTTCGAAAGGCAATAAAAAGTGAAACAGTGATTTTTTTTCTTGCCCTGAGCAACTAGAATATCACCTACATCCTTACTTACAGCAGTAATTGTACAATGCTTGGCTTTAAAACCCGACTGGATTTGAGATAAAACTGAGTTATTATAAAGAAAGTCTTTGAATTGTGAGTTCACCAGGTTTTCCAAAACTTTTGCCAGTGTAGACAGTTTAGATATGAGACGATAGTTATCCAACTGGGACAGATCTACACCTTTATGTAAAAGTGTGACACACAAATAAATGAACCGTAGGCCGGCATGTGACAGTTTCATTCACAGCCACGTTTGAGATGTTTGGAAGGAGTTCATTATCAAATAAATGCCCAACTTTAGAAAAATGCTCATTAAACATGTCAAGCAGTATATTCTTGTCAGTCACATCCATTGAATTTGAAGTCAGTTTCAGCAGAAGACCAGAGGAGTACGTGTTAGCATTCATGGATTTAATTGTTTTCCATAATTTCGTCAGGTTATTGAGGTTTGCCTTGGTAGATTCGTAATAGAAGCTAATAGAAGCTAGCTGCATTTCCGTATTAACAAGGTGCACTTATTTCTCAGTGCCCTGAATAACTGCCATTCAGTCTGGGAATGACCCTTTCTGGCTTTGGCCCATCGTGTATTTTGTTTATGGATCAAATCAGATAATTCCCCTGTAAACCAGGGATTGTCTCTATCTCTTACCCGGTACTTTTTTAGCGGGACGTGTTTATCACAGATAGTAGAAAACACAGAATGAAAATAGGAGAATACCTCTTCGATATCTGGAATAAGCACAATCCTATCCCAGTTGCATGCATAAAGTTCATGCAGGAATGCCTGCTCACAGAACTGCCTAAAATGTTGTTTGACTATGAACCGAGTGGGCACTGGATTTTGGTGTCTCTAATGCAACGGCCGAGAATTTATGCGGATTGTTTGTTAGAATAACATCAATAAGTGTTGACTTAAGATGTCTTTGGGATTGAGTCTTGTAACCGCATTTATAATTTGAGTAAAATGTAATGTATTACACAGTCCTCCTATGGCTTCAGAGTTTGGAGATATCCAATCCCAGTTTAAAATCGCCCATGAGGACCATTTCATTTCCCCCCAACCATGCATCAGTTCAGCCCGAGAATCCAGGGATTCTACTTTTGCAGATGGAGGTCTATAACATCCTATCAAAACACATATGTCTTTAATATACTATACACCCCCCCCCCCCCCCCCCCCCCCCTTTACCTTGTCGATCACATCAATAAACATTATAACCATCCAAGGCTATAGACCGATTTATAACAGATTTCTTAAACCAGGTCTCGGACAGTACTAAGACATATGGATCAGCAGAGTGAACCCAGACTTTTATCATGTCCAATTTTGGCATCAATCTCCTTGCATTAATATGCATCAGTCCCAACCCTGATCTAGTTTTAAAATAATTTGGAGTGGGAAGTTCATCCATAGCCAATGGGCCTTGGTTTGGGTGAATGTTTCCTGACACCAAAAGCAGAAGAATAATAAAACACATTGATTTGTTTCTTCTTAAAATTTCTCTGCACTTAGATGATTTCAAATAATCCAAACTACAATCATCTGATACAACAAACACAGTTTTAGCCAGACCAAACCCTGTAGATGAGAAAGTTTTATGTGCATGTCACAGTACGAGTCAAATGGTAAAACAATCAGATCCTTCTGAAAGATAAAAGCTGCTATACCATCAGTCAAAGTAGGGTTTAGCAGTATCTTTGGGTTAGGGAGATGAGATTGTTTTTGATAATTTAGACTATGCAATTTAGACTATGCAGTGTGACATAACCCATGTAGGCAGCAATTAAAACCATTTGTACAAAAATACCCATTTTAACCACTGAATCCAACAGTTCACTAAAACAAAAAGAAAACTAAATTAAAGTATACCGAGTCAATCTTTTGAAACCATGAATTCCCCCAAAATGCTCAGCTGTAGCCTAAAGGTTAAGTAGAGTTAAAAAGCAACTGTGTGTCCGAGCGTTGTTGCCTTAGTTAGAATGGTCAGCGCGTTCAACAGCCGCTCCAGGAATATACTGACAGGGATTTCGCCCAGTGTGTAGGTCTGGTCAATGCACCCAGTTGCATTGCAGTAGGCTACCGCACAGTGAGGCAGATGAGGTCCAGTGGCCCTGGTGGCTAGTCCACCCGGCAGGGGTATCCTGGGCTAGGAAGCCCAGCGCATCTAAACATTATTTCACAGAGCAGATACCAACCATCCGGCTTCCACTGCACAGCGGGGCAGGAGAGGAGTCCGAAGACTTCGGTAGAGTGGCGAAACACAGATAAAAACCTGACTGTCTAGGAGTATCCAAGGCTAGTCGGCCCAACGTGTTAGACCGTCAGTCACAGCACAGATGTATCCTCACGGCTTTCAAGGAGGGCACCACACCGGCTTTATCATCTCGTGTAGAAACCAGCATATGTCAATTTAACGTTTTAATTGCTTCGATCCTGTAGGATTTTAGATTTTGCCTGTTGTTTAATGACAACTCTCACAGCCTATAACGGTTTTGCTAAGTAATAAAAACTTGTAACACTTGAAACAAACAAACAGTGTGACACAACATGCTCAGCAAAACTGCGCTGCTACCATCTTAATATATCATGGTTGGGAGTCAGTGTCTCTTTGAGGGCCCAGCGGTTCAAAACTTGAACATATCAACCTGAGAAGGCACCCAGGTCACAGATGTTTGACCTGGTTCACCTAGCAAAAAAATGGCTAGAGCCCGCAACTCTCAGTACTGGGGACATCGTGGAAAGAATAGTGATTGACCACTAAATCCAGACCATACCTTACGAGCTAAAGAAGGTTGTCAGCCAGGGCAGTCCCACCACAGCGGACGGAGTGGTGGACCTTGTTGAGAGATGCCGAGCAACTGACGAACTGCTCAAACCCAGTCGTCCGGACAGGAAAAGGGAGGCCTCAAAGGAGGGGGAAGCAAGACATCCCAACTGGAGACTCCCCGGGTTTGGAAAGGAAGAATCCAAAGAGCGGATGGGGAACGTGGGTGTCAGGATCAGGGTTTCCAACCTGAAGCAAAGATGAGGAATAGAGGGGTTGACACCAACACCCGGGAGTGCTACCACTGTGGCGAAATTGGACATATCGCATGGCACTGTCCCAGGAAGGAGGAACCCATGCAGGTTGACATTTCCAATATATACCACTGCCATGTCATTTCTGCCCATGTCCAAGCCCACCGCCACCCACCGCACCTCAGTCAGGTACAGGTTCAAGGGAAAGAAGTAGATGCCCTTCTAGACTCCGGGAGCATGGTTTCCCTCATCATGCCATCACTATTAACCCAGCTGCAGAGAACTGCCGCTCCAACCAGGGACATCACTTGTGTACACGGGGACACCCAAACTTACCCAACCGCAGATGTAGAGATTAACACCACCAGAGGGCGGTTCAGAGGTAACCTAGGGTTGATTTAGAACCTGCGATATCCCGTGCTACTGGATCGCAACTGCCCATATTTTCAAGAATTGTGGAAAGGACGACAGGAGATTACGATGCCAGTAATAGGGCATGCCAGGTACGATTTACATTTTTCAGTGAAAAGAAAATGAAACCTCTACCAAAGAACTCCCTGACCTATGAAAGGAAAATTAACAAATTGGTACTTACCTGCCTGACACCCGTAGCCGACACTCGAGTTCTTTGAAGAAGAAGGGGAAGGACACGACGAGGCAGGAAACCCAGTAGGGATAAATGGGACAGAAATGGTGGAAGAAGAGGAACAGGAAGCGAAGGGCGAGAGGCCTGGAAATTCTTATGCCCATGAGATGTAACACAGAATAGGGGAAGGTTTGCTACTGCTCAGCTAGAAGATCCCACACTACAGAACGCCAGACAGAATGTCAAGTTAATAGATGGTTTACCTGTAAATCCTGCTAGTGTACTCACCTTTCACCAGTCCAATGATGTCACAGTGGAGCAGCTGTTAGTTTCAACCCCGTTTTTACACATACAGGCGTTAGTACTTTCGGCCACTTCCACTTCTGCCGAGAACCTGCTGGAGGAGATTACCCTTGGTATCGCCATCCCAGACCCAAGAGTTACGTGAGTTGGTTATGAAAAATAAAGATGTGGTTTCTTCCTTACCAGGACACACCCATCACATCCAACATGACATCATCACACCTCCGGGGATAAGGATCCATCAAAAACCTTACAGAGTGTCAGAGGTGAAGAGAGCGTCAATAAAACAAGAAGTGGGGAAGATGTTGGCGCTGGATGTCATTGAAGAGTCACACAGTGGATGGTCCAGCCCGATAGTCCTGGTGTCGAAACCAGATGATACAGTACAATTCTGTAATGACTTCCGTAAATTGAATGCCATTTTGGAATGTGATGCTTATCCCATGCCGAGAATAGATGAGTTGATTGAAAGACTTGGAAATGCCTAGTTCATCAGTACACTGGACCTAACCAAGGGGTATTGGCAGGTTCCTCTGACCGCGGCAGCTCATGAGAAGACAGCATTCTCCACTCCAGACGGTCTGTTCCAATATGGGCGACTGCCCTTTGGACTTCATGGAGTCCACGCCACGTTTCAAAGGCTGATGGACCGCATTCTGTGCCCACATCAATCCTATGCTGCAGCCTACCTGGACGATGTGATAATCCACAGTCACACGTGGGAGGACCGCCTAATCAGATTAACAGCGAAACCGGCACAGTAGGTTAAAGTCTGCGCTGATCTAGTGTTTAGCCAAGCTGACATCAGCTAGCTAGCATAGCTTGGTGATAGGTGCAGCTGGCTATCCTATCTAGCTGATATTTTTCTGTCAGTTATGGACAGTTTTGGGGTGTAGTGAAATAAATGCAGTAGCTTGGTGGTAGTTTTAACTAAATTCAAATCTTGGTAGTGTTTTCAGTAGTTAATTACTTTTTTGCCATGTAGTGGTGTAGCTAACTACTGGAACTACACACAAAAATAACATGAATTATGAATGAAGGAGGCAAGAATTGTCCTTTCTTTTTTGACATCAGACCTGCCTAATTCTCACTTAAAACAGTTTTTTGTGTGTAAATCTAAATGACACATTCTGTTAAAATCCGACCTCAGAGTGATCAGTTCTTGCAATTTATAGTCTATTTCAGATTTAGATATGATATATCATGAAGTAGTTTGGATGTGGGGAGTAGCTTCCCCAACACTACTAAAGTAGCTTGCATCTTTGTTTCATTGTTTCATCACATCATATAAATACTTACTGTGAAAGAGATATCAACTATTGCGAGTCCTACAATACAATATTCTAGAACTGACTAGTTGTGTCTCGTCTTGTCTATCCTTATGTCCGCTGTTAGATCTTTTCCTGTGAGCCAAATCCCAGAACTAAATATCCCTGCAGGTGTAGGCCACCAGTGGACATTGCACAAACCATAGAAATAGAATGAATTCTATTTCTACGTCACAAAGATCACCCAGCTTGTGTGTAGATACATCTACAACAAATGGATGTGTTCGTGTTACAAAGACAAAACCTTTTCTGCTGGAAATATCATATTGCTTATAAAGACACTTTACCTAACAAATCAAAATCAGTTGTGTGTTGAGTACAACTTCAACTGTCTAACCAGAACTCAAATGGCATTTCTATTCCAATGCACAGCTCCCTGGGTGAGGTTCTGTCTTCAAGTCTCCAGTGGGTGATGTCCCTTTCATCTATGTAATTTATTACAGGTTATGGACATGTGCAGTCAGGTGGCAGGAGGGGTGGAGTGCATGACACTCCATCCTAGATATGACAGAGTTTGCCTCTGTCACGTTCCTGACCTTATTTCCTTTATTTTGTCTTTGTTTAGTATGGTCTGGGCGTGAGTTGGGGTGGGCATTCTATGTTATGTGTTTCTATGTTGGGTTCAATGTATTAGCCTGATATGGTTCTCAATTAGGGGCAGGTGTTTTACGTTTCCTCTGATTGAGAACCATATTAAGGTAGGCTGTTCTCACTGTTTGTTTGTGGGTGATTGTTCCTGTGTCAGTGTTTGTACCACACGGGACTGTTTCGTTTCGTTTCGTTCGTTCGTTCGTTCGTGTGTTCCGTCCTGTTCGTGCGTTCATGTGTTTTGTTCTCAAGTTCAGGTCTGTTCACGTCGTTTGTAGTTTGTTCAAGTGTTTTTCGTCTTCGTTTAAATAAACGTGATTATGTCTTTAAACTACGCTGCATATTGGTCCGATCCTTGCTCCTCTTCAGATGAGGAGAAAGACGAGCGTTACAGCCTCTTAGGTCCAGCAGGCAGAGTTAAATAACTAGATGCAGGAGGATGGCACTCTTCTCATACTGAGTAGCCTACAGAGTAATATGAGAAAAATACAATTGCTGAACTTATGTAGATATTTTAAACAAAGTGTTTTGATAACTTTCAAGTGTAACAGTTTCATGTAGAATAAATCATCCTTCACATAATACTGAAGAAGCAGTAATTATGCTAATATAACAATGTGCAAATATTAAACTTGTCTTTTATTGTCATTAACATTGAAAAGTTATAGATGTGTCTGGTATCATTTTAATGCAGAGTACAAAATCTTTCCTAATTCAGACATCAGTATCAAACTATCTTTCTGTCAGAGGACTCCATGACCAAGCCTCACTTCTGTCCTCCATCTGTAGAAAAACAAGATAGAGTTGATGAGTGACACATGTATTGAAAGGGTGGGGTTATATTGTCTGTATATTCAGTTTGGCTGTCTGTAAATTCTGTTAATTTAGTCAAATTCCTCTACATGCAAATGTATTTGGTGAATAAAGGTGATTCTGATATTACTAAACACTTGTGATGTCCTGTCTTATTAGTAATCATCTTTCGTCCCTTCTGACGTTTTTGTCAGTGGCAGTAGACCAGCTCTAGATCCTCTCGTCACAGATACTGGTCATGAAAGAGCCTGCCTTACAGATCCAAGCCAGCTCCTATGACAGAAAGAGAGGGAGGGGGAGTAAGACTGTCACCATACAGTCATGGAATCCAACAGTAAATACAAGGTTGGACATAGCCAATCAGAGATTGTGATTCACAACTAATTCACAAGGCACATGTGCCAGCATGGCACTGACTGGTTGGCATTACTCACCCTGGCCCAGGAGTAGTTCATTGCAGCACCATGTATATGGGGGCACCTCCTTACAACATACAAGACACAAACACACACAGCACTAAATACATTATTAATGGTGGTCCTGTCCTCCCTTACTCTGAATAGGTACTGGTGTCTGGCCACTGCCTCCTTATCTGGTGAACTGTCATCATTATTTATGCATAGAAAATACACAATAATGTTGTTGCTTGTTGGCATTGTTTTAGGGGTTAGCTGAAGCCCTCAAATGCTAGCTAGCTATTTTGCTTGATTAATAAGCAGGAACCTTACAGTAGCGAGCCAGTTTGAGTTTAAACATTATTTGAAAACAAGGTGGCAACATGCATCAAACATAGCTAGCTAGCTGCATCAAACCTGTCTTCAGGTCCAATGTTAGCCATGCAAATCTTCCTCTCACATTAGACATTATGGAGAGGCTATGTATTAAACTAGTTAGCTACATTACAGTATCATAGACTAGTATCATAGCGACATATCCTATCAAAATAATGACATGTAGCTAGCTAGCTATAAACAAGACTTAGCTACAGTACTTACCAAGAGATTTGATGAAAGATGAAATCCATATCCTGGCCATCTGCCCAAGATTGTTGAACAACTTTTATGGAAGCCCATTTTCACTCCTATTTGTCGAGCTAAATGTGTGTGCGTTGCAGCAGTGATGGAGGGGGAAAATATATAGTTACATATCTGGATATTATTTTTGACAATATATCGTATCATTTTGACTATCACAATATTATTTTTGCGCTAGTCAGCTGTACCTGCACCAAAACTTTTTTCCTTCATAGCTTGTTCTCCATCTTAAAAATAAATAGGGAGCCAATTTGTTTTCAGCACTTTTATTTCCATGACTTCATGGGCAGTGGTTGAAAAAGTAGTAAAAGTAAAAGTAAAGACACCTTAATATAAAATGACTTAAGTAAAAGTGAAAGTCACCCAGTAAAATCCTACTTGAGTTTTAAATACACTTAAGTATCAAACGGAAATGTAATTTGATATGTCAAACGGAAAAGTAAAAGTATAAATTATTTAAAATTCCTTATATTAAGCAAACCAGACAGCATGGTTATCTAGTTTTTTAAATTTACGGATAGCCAGGGGCACACTCCAACACTCAGACATAATTTACAAACAAAGCATTTGTGTTTAGTGAGTCTGCAAGATCAGATACAATAGGGATGACCAGGGATTTTCTCTTTAAGTGCGTGAATTAGACCATTTTCCTGTCCTGCTAATCATTCAGAATGTAACGAGTACTTTTGGGTGTCAGGGAAAATGTATGGAGTAAAAAGTACATTATTTTCTTCAGGAATGTAGTGAAGTAAAAGTAAAAGTCATCAAAAATATAAATAGTAAAGTACAGATACTCAAAAAAATACTTTAGTACTTTAAAGTATTTTTACTTAAAAGTACTTTACACCACTGCTCATGGGTCTCGCTTGTCCCTCTGCAGCAGGTTGGAACATCGAATCGCAATACATATAGAATCGTGAGAATCCCAATACATATTGTATCGGCAGCTAAGTATCATGATAATATTGTAATGTGAGGTTCCTGGCAATTCCCTGCCCTAATATTGGGCATCATTGGCAAAAGTGGGCTTGTTAGTAATCCATACCCAACCCTCCAGGAAGTCGTGATGAACTCACAAAACTACGTTTTTGACAAGACTGACTTTATGACCAAAATTATCCTATTTACACTTTGTAGTCAATTTTGATACTAGAATTAATGCATCTGACTTATATCGAGGTGACATAGAACAAACTTATCTGGTTTTAAACGGCCTAACGGGCAGTTGACCATTGATTGTTTAGGCGGTTGTGTCCTTGGGCGGATCTTGTTCTGTCCGTGTCTACCTGTCTCCTGTTCTTTTCTCCTCTGTTTTGTCTGTTTGAAAGGCTTCTATTATTCTACTTCTAAGGTTTCTATCTCCCTGAGTGGAAACACTTTTGAGGTGGGGGACCTACTGGTACCTACCTATTCAATAACATTCAGTAACAATGTTTGTCAACACTGTATCAAGGACGTTGAAATAACAATGAAACTACGTTGAAACAACTAATATTGTTGACCATTTTCACCAGCCGTGGGCCAACAGTATTTGCCTGGAGGGTTGTTATTCTTTCAAAGCAATAGACACTGCTATGTCTCTATTTTTTGTTTTGTCAACAGCTAGGACACCAGGTCGGGAAACATTATCTATTTGAAATTCTCACAAATGGATGCTAGGTTTGCTGAGTTCAAGCTAATAAGCATAGTATTAGGTAAGGACATGATGCCTATTTGATGCACCTGCCCTCTGAAGTGGATACTTTCAAAAGTCTCCAACTCATGCTCAGTCACAACAAAGTTTTGAGTATCTGCCAGAGGATTATACTACGACTAAAGCTAGATCTATTCAGGCTTTTATGAAGCTAGCCAGCTTCAGTTAGCTTCACATTCCAGCTCAGGCTTCATCCATACTACGAAGGTGGATATTGATCATGCAGCTACCACTAACTCAAGCAGGCTTGTAACCGCATGTGCATGTCGCACATGGCTAGTCAAATGCCTAACTATTCATTGAGACAATGCTGAACCATCAATCCATGGGTGAGTCAGTGCCACATTTTAATTTCTGCCGAAATAAACATGAAAGAAAAGTTATCTTGGAAATTCAGCAGGCTATGCAGTGAAATAGGTGCCGTTTTATTATTATCTTTGATGTGCTTTGGCATTATCAATGCACAAGCACCTTTCCCCCACAGGTTTATCGATTCAAATCATTTACTGTGCATGAACCTTCAAATGCATCGTGCCATTACTAAATGTGTAATGTGATAATTATTATAATGACTATTTTGAACAACAACATTTTGATTAATAAAATATTTAATCAGTCATCTTCCTCAAATTAAGGTGCTGATGACGCAATCTTTCAGAGAGGAAGGGAATCTGATTTCCTTGGTCCTTAATTTGTTCGATTTTTTTGTAAGATATGTTTGTATATTGTGTTGTAATTGTTGTTAATCAAAATATTTAATTGGTCCTCAACTCGCGGCTCTGTCATTTTCATTCAGGGAAAGTGGAGTTAGCCGTGAGTTAGCCTGCCAAGGAGCATGTTAGTTCTGAAGGATTCTTTGCCATATAAATTTACCTGGCTAAAAGGTGAGCAACTTTCATATGACCGGTTATCCCGAGTTGAACTCAGAGTTGACTAAAGTTACCTCGCTAACTCCTCAAACCTGCTTAGTAGTATAGGGCTCAGGTGGTTGTGTTATTTAAAGCCACTGATGCATTAGCCTGTCTTTGATCTGTCTGTGTCACTGTGTTATTTCACATGTCTGGCCATCCTGCTGTCGTCTTGGAGAACAGAGTATGAAAAATTCCTGCATGCAATATGTGCTCTCTGAGTGAGAAATGACACAAATTCCATTCTCAAATAAAATAAAATAAAATGTTATTTGTCATATGCGTCGAAATGCTTACTTACAAGCCAAAGGAAATTGAAGCTCTCAACCTGCTCCACTACAGCCCCGTCGATGAGAATGGGGGCGTGCTCTGTCCTCCTTTTCCTGTAGTCCACCATCAGCTCCTTTGTCTTGATCACGTTGAGGGAGAGGTTGTTGTCCTTGCACCACATGGTCAGGTCTCTGACCTCCTCCCTATAGGCTGTCTCATTGTTGTCAGTGATCAGGCCTACCACTGTTGTGTCATCAGCAAACTTAATGATTATGTTGGAGTTGTACCTGGCCGTGCAGTCATGAGTGAACAGGAAGTACAGGAGGGGACTGAACACGCACCCCTGAGGGGCCCCTGTGTTGAGGATCAGCGTGGTGGATGTGTTGTTACCTATCCTTACCACCTGGGGGTGGCCCGTCAGGAAGTCTAGAATCCAGTAGCAGAGGGAGGTGTTTAGTCCCAGGGTCCTTAGCTTAGTGATGAGCTTTGAGGGCACTATGGTGTTGAACACTAAGCTGAAGTCAATGAATATCCTTCTCACATAGGTGTTCATTTTGTCCAGGTGGGAAAGGGCAGCGTGGAGTGCAATAGAGATTGCATCATCTGTGGATCTGTTGGTGCGGTATGCAAATTGGAGTGGGCTTTGGGTTTCTGGGATAATGGTGTTGATGTGAGCCATGACCAGCCTTTCAAATCACTTCATGGCTATAGACGTGAGTGCTACGGCTCGGTAGTCATTTAGGCAGGTTACCTTAGTGTTCTTGGGCACAGGGACTATGGTGGTCTGCTTGAAACATGTTGGTATTACAGATTCAGACAGGGAAAGGTTGAAAATGTCATTGAAGGCACTTGTCAGTTTGTCAGCGCTTGCTCGGAGCACACGTCCTGGTAATCCGTCTGACCCAGCGGGCTTGTGAATGTTTATCTGTTTTAAGCTTTTACTCACATCGGCTGCAGAGAGCATGATCACACAGTCATCCGGATCAGCTGATGCTCTCATGCATGTTTCAGTGTTACTTGCCTCGAAGCAAGTATAGAAGTTACTTAGCTCATCTGGTAGGCTTGTGTCACTGGGCAGCTCTCGGTTGTGCTTCCCTTAGTAATCTGTAATAGTTTGCAATCCCTGCCACATCCGACGAGCGTCGGAGCTGTTATAGTACAATTCGATCTTATTCCTGTATTGACGCTTTGCCTGTTTGATGATTTGTCGGAGGGCATAGCGGGATTTCTTATAAGCTTCCAGGTTAGGGTCCCGCTCCTTGAAAGCGGCAGCTCTACCCTTTAGCTCTGTTTATTTCACTTTTATTTAACCAGGTAGGCCAGTTGAGAACGAGTTCTCATTTACAACTGCGACCTGGCCAAGATAGAACAAAGCAATGCGACACAAACAACACAGAGTTACACATGGGATAAATAAACGTACAGTCAATAACACAATAGAAAGTCTATATACAGTGTGTGCAAATGTAGTAAGATTAGGGATGTAAGGCAATAAATAGGCCATAGTGGCGAAATAATTCTGTGCGAATGTTGCCTGTCATCCATGGCTTCTGGTTGGGGTGTGTACGTACAGTCACTGTGGGGACAACGTCCTCAATGCACTTATTGATAAAGCCAATGACTGATGTGGTGTACTCCTCAATGCCATCGGAAGAATATCAGAACATATTCCAGTCTGTGCTAGCAAAACAGTCCTGTAGTTTAGCATCTGCTTCATCTGACCACTTTTTTATAGACTGAGTCACGGGTGCTTCCTGCTTAAATAAAGCAGGAATCAGGAGGATAGAGTTATGGTCAAATTTGCCAAACGGAGGTCAAGGGAGAGCTTTGTACGCGTCTCTGTGTGTTGAGTAAAGGTGGTTTAGAATTGTTTTCCCTCTGGTTGCACATTTAACATGCTGATAGAAATTCTGTAAAACTGATTTAAGTTTCCCTGCATTAAATTCATCGGCCACCAGGATCGCCGCCTCTGGGTGAGAGTTTTCCTGTTTGCTTATGGCGGAATACGGCTCATTGAGTGCGGTTTCAGTGCCAACTTCGGTCTGTGGTGGTATGTATAAACAGCTACGAAAAATACAGATAACTCTTTAAGTAGATAGTGTGGTCTACAGCTTATCATGAGATACTTTACCTCAGGCGAGCAAAACTTTGAGACTTCCTTAGATATTGTGCACCAGCTGTTGTTTACATAAATGCATAGGCCCCCGCCCCGTGTCTTACCAGAGGCTGCTGTCTGTCTTTCCGATGGAGTGTATAACCCGCCAGCTGTATGTTCTTAATGTCGTCGTTCATGTGAAACATGAGATATTACAGTTTTTAATGTCCCGTTGGTAGGATATACATGCTTTCTGATTCTGATCTTCTCAATACAAACTCCCTACTATCTGATTCTCCATTGGTTGTTGAATGCCAAGTTCTTATAGCAGTGTTCCCATTCTGATGGTTTCTTTGGTGGTGATTGGGTGAACTGTGTTCTTCTGTCCCAGGTGATGGCTCAGCAGGTGGGGCTGAGTGCAGGTATATCCTGGCATTTGTGAGCGGGTTCTTCGTGGCAGTGCCAGTCACCATTACTGTTCTGGACCGCTTTGCCTATGTAGCACGAGTGGAGGGAGCGTCAATGCAGGTGAGACTCTCTCTCTGTCTCTTTCTCTTTCTCTACCCCCCATCAATTCCTTCTGATCTTATTGTACTTTTCCAAAGCCCAATTCCCTTTGTAGCATAGGTAATGGAATCTTGGCATCAATCAAACCGTAAAGAGAGAGAGGGAGAGGTTCTCTTTATAATGGAAAATATTGGCCTCACCTCACCTCACTTGTTTTCAACCTCTATTTTTAATGCAAGTCATAAATACTCAAACCCATGTTTCATTCAGCTGTCAAACAGAGTTAATCTAGAGGTATACACATGTAGCTATACAGGTATCAAGGTAAGACAGTCAGGCAAATAAGACCCATTGGTTTCACCGCATTGGCTGGGTCTTGTCCTCCGTGTTCAGTGTTGGACGGCAACTTCAGCCTCTTGGGAAAGGTTGACTCGAGAATCTATACAGCGCAATAGCCTTGTAACAATGGAACTGAAGGGCCTTGTAGGAGCTCCATCACTGATGAAAGAAATCTGAATTTCTATGGAACAATAATTGAAATTCCTAAATAAAGACATGTTTCAGTCAAGTCAAATGAAAATGTCAGTCCACAGTTCTTGTTTCCTTTGTACCATCCCTCATGACGTCCAATTACAAATAGTTCATTTGTATTTATATGTTTTTCTAAGAAAGACATCGTGAAATGTAACAACTAATTGTGAAGATGGTTATTGATCTCTATCCTCTCATCCTATACTACTACTTAGTGAATCAATACGTTCACATGCTGAATTCGGTTTCCACTGTTGGAGTTAAATTTGCGTAGACAGACAGTTGCTTTACTTTGCCTCTCCTCCTACAAGGCTGCTACAGTCCTCACAAAACCCTTTGTCTTGCCTTAGGTTGCCTGCAGCACGAGATTGAATTGTTGACCAGACAGTCTTATTTTATTAAACTTTCCAGTGTTATTGTTTTTCAGTTTTTATCAATTCTAGGGTGCTTTCCAGCTAGCAAGCTAGACAATACAGCATGTAATATGGTAAAATATGAGTAAAAGTGAAAACGATAACGTATCCAACTGTAACAGAAACATTCTGCGACTGGCAGCACTCGTAGGAATATTTATTTTCAGCAGACAGATAAGAGATATTCTGTCAATTACCCCAGCAAGCATGAAATGGCCTGTGCACATCCTGTTTAATGAATCATTCTGCTTGTGTCATGTCACCCGCCGCTTGGAGTGGGTCTTCGTCACACACTAGCTCTTCGATAAAGTGACAAACAGTTTGTGACAAACTAAGTTGTAAGAATAGATTATTTCTGGGGGGGATTTAATGGTCTATAGGCCTATACTATTATACAATAGTTGCCGTTATGGTTGTTGTAGAATCCTGTGGAGTTCCATTTCCCACTGAGGGTGAAATGGTTGATTTAGGCTTGTTTGTGGATTCACTGGTTAGAGAAGAGAATTTTGGTGTGTTGTGTTTAGTAGGAAAATAATCTGGGATGTTCCGTCTGAACGTGTCCAAAACTGATGTACTCTGTAACTCACTGTAGTAGTTTTGTGCATAATTCTGTAAGCATGAGTTGTTGAATAGATTATTATTGACCTTTGTACTGACCTTTGCCATGCCCCTGAGTTGTGTGGTTTTAGAATCTTATGAAGCTAGTTAGCCTACAGCCATGTCTCAGGACAATTCTGACCCCTGGGCATGTATCCACAAAGCGTCTCAGAGTAGGAGTGCTGATCTGGGATCAGTTTAGCCTTTAAGATCATAATGTATATGATTATCTGGACAGATCCTAGATCAGCACTCCTACTCTGAGACATTTGGTGGATACGAACCGTGATCTCAAAATCTGAACATAGAGCTGATAGACCTATTCTCAGAATGATGAATGCTTAGAAGGCTGTATGCTTCTTAAAATGCTTCTTGAAATGCAGAATGCTACTGAGTATGTAGATTCCATGACAGATAATATACGCACACATTAATCTGACATTTAATATGGTTGAGTAACCTTTCACACCACTACATTTGAAAGGTAAGATGTTTATAGAGGGCTACTGTCAAGGCTCAGGAGAAGACCCAGATGCAGACAGTTTCGAAGTAACAAAAGTTTATTACAAAATCAGGGGGGCAGGCAAACGACAGGTCACAGGCAGGCAGAGGTCAGTAGTCCAGAGCAGAGTCTGATAGGTACAGAACGGAAGGCAGGCTCAGGGCAGGCAGAGGTCAGTAATCCAGGGTGGTATGGCAAGGTACAGAACGACAGGCAGGCTCAGGGTCAGGGCAGGCAGAATGGTCAAAACCGGGAAAGATAGAAAACAGGAACTAGAGACAGACAGGAGCACAGGAAAAAATCTGGTAGGCTTGACGAAAAACAAAACGAACTGGCAACAGACAACACAGGGGATAATGGCGAAGATGGGTGACACCTGGAGGGGGGTGGAGACAAGCACAAAGACAGGTGAAACAGAACAGGGTGTGACATCTACTGTGTTTTTGCCACCCGTATCTGTCAGTTTGAATCAGTAGACACAGAAGGACATAGGCTGAAGCCATCACAGTATGGCATAGCAGGAGGATGCCACTTCTCTTTTCTGAGAGGAATATGTCACTTTGAGAACAATATGTCACTTTGAGAACCATATGTCACTTTGAGAACAATATGTTTTTGAGAACAATAGGTCCCTTTGAGAACAATATGTTTTTGAGAACAATAGGTCCCTTTGAGAACAATAGGTTCCTTTGAGAACAATAGGTCCCTTTGAGAACGGTATGTCACTTTGAGAATGGTATGTCACTGAGAACAATAGGTCCCTTTGAGAACGATAGGTCCCTTTGAGAACAATAGGTCCCTTTGAGAACGGTATGTCACTTTGAGAACGATATGTCACGTTGAGAACGATATGTCACTTTGAGAACAATAGGTCCCTTTGAGAACAATAGGTCCCTTTGAGAACAATAGGTCCCTTTGAGAACAATAGGTCCCGTTGACAACGGTATGTCACTTTGAGAACAATATGTCACGTTGAGAACGATATGTCCCTTTGAGAACGATAGGTCCCTTTGAGAACGATAGGTCCCTTTGAGAACAATAGGTCCCTTTGAGAACGGTATGTCACTTTGAGAACGATATATCACGTTGAGAACGATATGTCACTTTGAGAACAATAGGTCCCTTTGAGAACAATAGGTCCCTTTGAGAACAATAGGTCCCTGAGGTATTCGGGTGTTATGTGTTCAGTCAGTCAGTCCCATGTTTGTCCCTTCCTTGACCTTAGCTGCTGTATTTCTGTTCAGGAGGACACAAATAACAATGCTGCTGTACTTCTCCCCGATCCTCATATTTTTGTCTATGACTCACCTTATTTGTGTGGGTACGTGTGTGTGTCTCCTCAGCCCTCAATGTGTCCTGAGGGGAATGTGACAGGGTCTGACATGATGCTGCTGAACCGCTGGAGGTTGAGGAACTACCAAGTACGACGAGATGACATTGTGTCAGTCCTGTAAGTAACTACAATTTATCCACGTTTACATACACTGTTGTTTGTTTATTTGCTGTCATACAAACTGGGACCTTGTTTGTTGCTAAGATCAAGTGGATTTCACCTGTGGTACCAATGATGTACTATACTTGTCATATGTGTGTACATGAATAATGACAGGATTGTTGTATTTCGCCCAAAGCCTTTGCCTGTACATCATCCATCCTTACTGTACTGCATGTTGATATGGAAACAACATGTTTCTGTCCGTTCAATATCTGTGTTTCATCTTCTTTTTTTATCCTGATATATCCAGCTGACCTTTTTGAGTCACTGACGACTCTCCCTAGCAATGCTGATATGATTAGTGCTTCTCTCCGAGCCTCCAGGCTCCAGCCATGATACAATAGACCGGTGGTTCCCAGCTCCGGTCTTTCAGTACCCGCAACAGTATCATTTTTTGTTGTGGCCCTGGACAAGCACACCTGATTATACTTGTCAACTAATCATCAAGCCCTTGACAAGTTGAATCAGGTGTTTTTGTCCAGGGATACAACAAACATTTGTGCTGTTGGAAATACTCGAGGACTGGAGTTGGGAAACACTGCAATACACCATGTGATCCATAGAGTGAAGGGCAGGCTGTCCAGTTGAGTTTCATCCTCTCTAAACTATTCTGCTAATCCTCATCCTCGTCCACGTCAGTAGATGACGTGTACCACCTTACTTCCCTGCAATCACTCCTCCACTCCCCTGCCGCGCTGAGGAGCACGCAGAACTGGCCTGCTAACCCCTCTTTACCTCTCTCTCTCTCTCTCTCTCTCTCTCTCTCTCTCTCTCTCTCTCTCTCTCTCTCTCTCTCTCTCTCTCTCTCTCTCTCTCTCTCTCTCTCTCTCTCTCTCTCTCTCTCTCTCTCTCTCTCTCTCTCTCTCTCTCTCTCTCTCTCTCTCTCTCTCTCTCTCTCTCTCTCTCTCTCTCTCTCTCTCCCTCTTTCTCTCTCGCTCTCTGTGTGTGTTGAGTAGGCCTCTGCCCACGGCTGGCTGAACAGTGACGCTCTGCTCCCCTATAGCTCCCCTGTGCCGTTGTTAAAGTAGAGAGCCTGTTGACACTGTTGGTTCCACAGCCGAGACTGGAGAGGGAGAGGGAGGGGGTGGGGGGAGAGAGGATTACCAAGGCTCCAATTAGAGTGCCACGTCCCACGTCAAGGGTCCCTGCTTTCAGACACACTCTTTGTTCTGAAGCACCGTGGGAAGCCAAATGTGGCCCTGGCTGCTAATGAAAAGTCTGCATCACAAATGGCACTCTATTCCCTATATAGTGCACTACTTTTGACAAGGGCCCATAGGGATGTAAGGAAATAGGGTGTTATTTGGGAATCAGTCAAAATCTCCCCTGAAAAAAGTATCCTATCCGCAATCTCTCCTCATAGACTCAAGTCCCTGGGCGCACTAATTCCAGCCTACTTATCTGTTTTTGTTTTTGCGATGGCTTCTGAGATTTCTTCTGAGACACCCCTTCTAGCTCTGTGACTCTACTGTAGCTACGATATTGAGGAAAATTTTACTTTTTATGCCTTTGATATGTGCTTGTCCCACTTAGTTGAAGATGAATGCACTAACTGTAAGTCGCTCTGGATAAGAGCGTCTATTAAGAAAATATATATATTTTTTATTTCACCTTTATTTAACCAGGTAGACTAGTTGAGAACAAGTTTTCATTTACAACTGCGAGCATCATTGATATATACAGAGAAAAGAGTCGGAGAATTGAACCCTGTGGCACACCCATAGAATCTGCCAGAGGTCCAGGACAGGACCTCCGATTTGACACACTGAACTCTATCTGAGAAGTAGTTGGTGAACCAGGCGAGGCAGTCATTTGAGAAACCAAGGCTATTGAGTCTGCCGATAAGAATGCGGTGATTGACCGAGTCGAAAGCCTTGGCCAGGTCGATGAAGACAGCTACACAGTAGTCTTTTGGTGGTGGTTATGATATCGTTTAGGACCTTGAGCGTGGCTGAGGTGCACCCATGAACCAGCTCGGAAACCAGATTGCATAGTGGAGAAGGTACGGTGGGATTCGAAATGGTCGGGGATCTGTTGTTAACTTGGCTTTCGAAGATTTTAGAAAGGCAGGGCAGGATGGATATAGGTCTATAACAGTTTGGGTCTAGAGTGTCTCCCCCTTTGAAGAGGGGGATGACCGCAGCAGCTTTCCAATCTTTGGGGATCTCAGACGATACGAAAGAGAGGTTGAACAGGCTAGTAATAGGGGTTGCAACAATTTTGGCGGATCATTTTAGAAAGAGAGGGTCCAGATTGTCTAGCCCAGCTGATTTGTAGGGATCCAGATTTTGCAGCTCTTTCAGAACATCAGCTGTCTGGATTTGGGTGAAGGAGAATTAGGGGGGGGGGGGGGGGGGGGGGGGGGCTTGGGCAAGTTTCTGGGTGGTGCAGAGCTGTTGGTCGGGGTAGAGGTAGCCAGGTGGAAAGCATGGCCAGCCGTAGAAAAATGCTTATTGAAATGATTGATTATCGTAGATTTATCGGTGGTGACGAAAATGTAAAACGTAAATGTCTGATGCATTTGTGTTGTGTTGCTTTGATGGTATACAGGTTTGATGTTGTTTGATGTGGAAGAGCAAGGGGTCATGAATAGGCAGACATGTTTTAGTTTGATTTATTCACATTAAAGAAGACAAGTGAAAAACAAAAGCGTGCACATGAAAACATGACAAAAACACTGTGCAGGTGAGGTTGGAAACCCAAGAGGGCTTACAGTTGAAGTCGGAAGTTTACATAAACTTAGGTTGAAGTCATTAAAACTCATTTTTCAATCACTCCACAAATTTCTTGTTAACAAACTATAGTTTTGTTAAGTCTATCAGGACATATGCTTTGTGCATGACACAAGTCATTTTTCCAACAATTGTTTACAGACAGATTATTTCACTGTATCACAATTCCAGTGGGTAAGAAGTTTACATACACTAAGATGACGGTGCCTTTAAACAGCTTGGAACATTCCAGAAAATGATGTCATGGCTTTAGAAGCTTCTGATAGCCAATTCTGATAGCTAGGCCAATTGACATAATCAAAAGAAATCAGCCAATTGGAGACCTCCACAAGTATGGTTCATCCTTGGGAGCAATTTCTAAATTGGGTGAAGGTACCACGTTCATCTATACAAACAATAGTACACAAGTATAAACACCATGGGACCACGTAGCCATCATACCGCTCAAGAAGGAGACGCATTCTGTCTCCTAGAGATGAACGTACTTTGGTGCGAAAAGTGCAAATCAATCCCAGAACAACAGCAAAGGACCTTGTGAAGATGCTGGAGGAAACTGGTACAAAAGTATCTATATCCACAGTAAAACGAGTCCTTATTGACATAACCTGAAAGGCCGCTCAGCAAGGAAGAAGCCACTGCTCCAAAACCTCCATAAAAAAGCCAGACTACAGTTTGCAACTGCACATGGTGACAAATATCATACTATTTGGAGAAATGTCCTCTGGTCTGATGAAACAAAAATAGAACTGTTTGGTCATAATGACCATCATTTTGTTTGGAGGAAAAAGGGGGAAGCTTGCAAGCCGAAGAACACCATCCCAACCGTGAAGCACGGGGTGGCAGGATCATGTTGTGGGGGTGCTATGCTGCAGGAGGGACTGGTGCACTTCACAAAATAGATGTTATCATGAGGTTGGAAAATGATGTGGATATATTGAAGCAACATCTCAAGACATCAGTCAAGAAGTTAAAGCTTGGTCGCAAATGGGTCTTCCAAATGGACAATGACCCCAAGCATACTTCCAAAGTTGTGGCAAAATGGCTTAAGGACAACAAAGTCAAGGTATTGGAGTGGCCATCACAAAGCCCTGATTTCAATCCTAGATCAAATTTGTAGGCAGAACTGAAAAAGCGTGTGCGAGCAAGGAGGCCTACAAACCTGACTCAGTTACACCAGCTCTGTCAGGAGGAATGGGCCAAAATTCACCCAACTTATTGTGGGAAGCTTGTGGAAGGCTACCTGAAATGTTGGACCCAAGTTAAACAATTTCAAGGCAATGCTACCAAATACTAATTGAGTGTATGTAAACTTCTGACCCACTTGGAATGTGATGAAAGAAATAAAAGCTGAAGTAAATAGTTCTCTACTATTATTCTGACATTTCACATTCTTAAAATAAAGTGGTGATCCTAACTGACCTAAGACAGGGAATTTTTACTGGAATTAAATGTCAGGAATTGTGAAAAACTGAGTTGAAATGTATTTGGCTAAGGTGTATGTAAACTTCCGACTTCAACTGTATATAAAAACCACACCTAAAAGACACAGTTAAGAAATATGTAACTGCTTGGTGTATTTTCTGTCTTCATCAGCTAAACTGTGTTTGACAACCTCTGTCTCCTTTGGTACATTGCTTCAGAAATCTTTCATTTATTTTGGTTCTACATTACTATTCTAATTCAGCATGAATGTCCACATACCACCCATTAATGCATTTCTCCCTTAGAAAATAGCTATTCTGTCCTCAATGGGGCTACCTGGTTAAATAAAGGTTACATATAATAAATAATAAATTGCTGTGGGTTTTGATGTGATGTGCCCTGTGGGTTGAGTGGGCTGAGACAGACAGCGGCAGGCAGGCAGGAAAGCAGGCAGGATAAATCCCTCTTTCATAATTACCCCAAGATGGCAGCCTCTCCCTTCCCTTCCCTGCAGGGGATGTGTTGTTCAGCCATTACAGAGCTCTACAGTGAGAACATTTTACTTGCATATGAGCCTACATTTTTCAACTGAGGCGCACACGTGCTCCTTATAAGAAAGGTCAGCGTAGAGCCTTGCATTATGAGGCACTATTCCTGGCAGAGTGGAGAGAGGGAGTGAAGGAGATTGAGGGAGGGGGGCAGGGAGGGAGAAAGAGGGAAGAAGACAGGGAGCTGGAAAGGGGGAGTGGAGGAAGGAGAGAGAGAGCTAGCACTGAATGCTAATCTAACGTAATCTGACATTGGGTTTAGCCTGAGAGCACTGTTTGAATCTTATATGGAAAATGATTTAAACAGTAACAATGTTACCGCGGTCAATGCTAAGTGATAAGGCAGTGTCTTATGGCAATGTAGTCACACACCACAGAAATAGAATTACAGACTCGAATGAGAATACCCATTCAAATAATTATATTTCTATGGTACACACACTCAGTATGCAGTAGTATATTATGGTAATAAAGGAGCTGTGTGTATTTGTGTCTGTTCACAAACTATCTATCTCTGGTATTGAGATGATCCCTGCATCAGATCACCCATGTACATCATAATAATACATATGATTTATATAGCACTTTCCTAAGACCCAAACGCACTTCATATTATCGTATCCTAACCTTATTTTATTATCTTATTCTTTTAAGCTTTGCATATCCACCAATTAACCTACATGCTTTTGAGAATGATTAAAAATGGCAACATGTGAAATACTGTCGATCTGTTTTGACAGCCTTGGTCGAGAGGGATTTCATTAAAACCACAAAAAGCTGCTTTCTTATGTGCCAAAGAATCTCACCCTGGCCTGTACTGTATTTACATTTCAAATGTGATATTGGACTACTGCTACGGTAAGTCAGACTGATTTCCTACTGTAATTGGTACTCATTTTAAACACAAATTGTCCAAGGGAATATTCCGGTCCTCTGAGTAATTTCTTATTTACAGAATAGACTACTCCTCGTTTCAGGGCCAGGCCATAGCAGTGGATGAGGAAAATGGTTCTGTCAGCATGTTTATGAGTGCATATACTGTATGTAAAGCTATCCACCACATTGGGTATTTGTCATGCTTTCAGACAAGACCATTACAAAGCTGATTGATTTTATGTTCTGCTGTGAACATAACCATTCGGTTCTGAGCAGCCCTGGAAACAGATTTCTGCAAAATATAATTTTCTTGTGGAAAGGGAGAAGTGCTTCTCCCCGAGTTATGAACAGGTGTCATAACAGATGACTAAATCCCCTTTCCTGGCAGTGTTCTTTTGTTTATGACAACGTTTTACGATTACCATCCTGGTACAAGACGAGAGAAAAACAGAAGTTTAAAGTTTTGACGCAAAAGTTTTGCCCTTCTAAAAGTGTATGAATATTCATGGTATGCACAGCAGCAGCTCGGTAAACCTTCAAAAGCTTCAAGTCTTCATTCTCTGAAGTTTCTTCTCTTCCTGTTGCTTGTCTTTGAAGTGGGGATGCCAAGAAGAGAGAAACAGCATTCCTCCAGTTTGGTTGGACTGTATTGAGTTTGTGTAATTAGCATCAACAGAATCCAGTTCAGTTACAGCTCACAGAACTCCGGTACATCCCAGCTTTGTTAAGCTATGTTTTAGCCAGCCATGACCAAAGCCCATTGTTTTGGGATTGGGTTTAGAAAAAAAGAGAAAACAGAGGGGGAAAAAATGGCAAGCAAAAGCCTCTGAAATACTTAATCTAGGAGACTCTGAGCTGACAATCTCCCCTCTGCAGAAATGTTGCTGGGGCAACAGCGGGAACGCGGTCAGTGGAGGTAGGAGTTCCTACCTGGAAACAGGAACAGGGGAGCTGACTTCCATGAGCCATGAGGTCCCTGTGGAAACAGAGGAACAAACCCCAGACTGCACACTTTGGCCCCTGGGGAGAGATGGGAGGCCAGGAAAGGGAAGGAGGGGAATGGAGGAGAGGAGAGGGGAAGGGTTGAGAAGGGAATGAATGGTATGGCATGGAAGAGCATGTGGGAGGTTAACAGGGTTTGTTTTACCAAAAGTGATCACTTCAGTCCGTCTCCTATCTACCAGATAGGGATGTTTTGCCATGTCTGTTGCCTGGTGGTTGCTGGCTGTAAGATTGTCATTATCTGTCATTTGTGTGAGTGCAGCAGGAGCGTGATGTCTGGGGAATGGCCTCTGTTAAAAGCAGGCCATTGCCCTCTGAGCTAAGGATCCCTCCCTGCGAAACTGCAAGCGCACACGTGTGCACATGCACGCGCACACACATGCACATAGTGCTCCGAGCATGCACACCTGCATTCACAAATGTGCTTATTTTTTCTTAAACGTTCAATAAAATACGTTGTTCCCTCTAACTTGCTCAGAGGCAGTCATTTCATTCAGCATGTTAATAAGAATGGACTGAATTAGTAAATTAATTGAATACCCTGTGAAATCTCATCACTTTACTAATATTTATATATGTATAAATTCCTGTTCATCAGAGCAGTAAATTAAGTATTCATATCTTCTCTGCTTAAAGATTTATGGTCATGCTTTTACGCTAAGTAGCTGGTAAATATCCTCCATGTACCGTTAGCCTCCTGTCACTGTTTCAGTGTGCTATTTATGCGATCAGGATCATCGTGATGTTAAGAGTTTTTGATTTTGTCTGGAGTTAGATAGCTTTCTCTTCAGTGGCAATTTAAAAAAAAAGTAAACCTTACCTTAACCATTTTAAGGACATCCCAAGGACCTACAGTACTTTATAGGCCTGTTTCCTCTGAACGCCCCTAGTACTGTATATAGCATTTAAACATGTTTTATCTGACATGACGATTCTTAGATGTGGTTCAGTGTTAAGAGCATGCTGGAGAAACCAGGGTTGAAGGTTTGATTCCTGAATGGGCCACATATACTGAATACCGGTGTATGTGTGGCTTTGGATAAAAGTGTCTGCTAGCTAAATTATCATATTACACAGGGCTGACCCTGGGCTGACTAGCCAGTGCTCATTAGCATGCATTTCACTTGAATGTCTGTCGCATTTCAGTAGCATACATTTCAGTAGTATGCATCCTCACACGGACATGGACTTCTAAAACTGCTGGGAGAGAGCGGGAGTAACAACAGTTCAATTCACGGGGTTTGAGTTTTTCCTGAGCCTGGCCATGCTTCTTCTTACACGGAACCCAAACCGGCTGCGCGCGTGCGCCATCGTGCATACATGTATTTTGTCCCCCCACACCAAATGCGATCACGACACGCAGGTTAAAATACCAAAACAAACTCTGAACCAATTACATTAATTTGGGGACAGGTCGAAAAGCATTAAACATTTATGGCAATTTAGCTAGCTAGCTTGCACTTGCTAGCTAATTTATCCTATTTAGCTAGCTTGCTGTTGCTAGCTAATTTGTCCTGGGATATAAAAACTGTGTCACGCCCTGGCCTTAGTTATCTTTGTTTTCTTTATTATTTTAGTTAGGTCAGGGTGTGACATGGGGGATGTTTGTGTTTTTTGTCTAGTCTAGGGTGTGTGTATTGTCTAGGGGGTTTTGGTAGAGTTCATGGGGTTGTGTTCAGTGTAGGTGTTTATGTAAGTCTATGGTTGCCTGGATTGGTTCTCAATTAGAGACAGCTGTCTATCGTTGTCTCTGATTGAGAGTCATATTTAGGCAGCCATAGGCATTAGGTAGGTTGTGGGTAATTGTCTATGTTTGACGTTAGTAGCTTGTGTCTGCACTTTCGTTTGTTAGCTTCACGGTCGTTTGTTGTTTTGTCTAGTTTGTATTTAGTGTTCGTGTTTGTTTCATCTTCAAAATAAAAGAAGATGTATTTATATCACGCTGAGCCTTGGTCCTCTCTTTCACCTAAAGACGATCGTGACACACTGAGTTGTTATTTTACCTGAAATGCACAAGGTCCTCTACTCCGACAATTAATCCACACATAAAACGGTCAACCAAATCGTTTCTAGTCATCTACTCCTCCTTCTAGGCTTTTTCTTCTCTTGACTTTATATTGCGATTGGCAACTTTCATAAATTAGGTGCATTACTGCCACTGACCTCGTTTATCTTTCAGTCACTCACATGGGTATAACCAATGAGGAGATGGCTGCTTCTATAAACCAATGAGGAGATGGGAGAGGCAGGACTTGCAGCATGATCTGCATCACAAATAGAACTGACTCCTATTTTAGCCCTTGGCAACGCAGACACTCGTTGGCACGCGAGAGCAGTGTGGGTGCAATAATTGAATAATATAGATTTCTAAATTTATGCACGCGACGTGAGCAGTGTAGTCAGCCTCTTACTGGAAAGAAAATTAAGCTTATATGAAGAATTGTTCGAATAAGTGATTTTTTGTGTCTGCAAGGCTGCACTTCCTATTCATGCATGCATCGGGCTATGAAACACATTTTTACGGCCACACTAATTGGGTAAGATGGCGCCGACGGAGGTCATCTCGCCTCGAGCTCCTACAAAACATTGTAGGTTTCTACTTTTTCTAGTGTTTTCTCAAATGTTCTTACTCAGTTTGTTTTGTGCATTACTTCATACACCCGGTCAGAGCTATTGGAATATGAATCATCATCCACCCAACCTTCCTGAATTCCCAGAGACAGAGGAACAATGGGTTAAAAAAAAAGACGTTTTCGTCTTTTGAGCTTCTAGTCATGAAATCTATGCAGCCTACTCAATCACTTTTTATAGCTACTGTTTACTGGCCTCCTGGGCCATATACAGCGTTCCTCACTGAGTTCCCTGAATTCCTATCTGACCTTGTAGTCATAGCAGATAATATTCAAATTTTTGGTGATTTTAATATTCACATGGAAAAGTCCACAGACCCACTCCAAAAGGCTTTCGGAGCCATCATCGACTCAGTGGGTTTTGTCCAACATGTCTCTGGACCTACTCACTGCCACAGTCATACTCTGGACCTAGTTTTGTCCCATGGAATAAATGTTGTAGATCTTAATGTTTTTCCTCATAATCCTGGACTATCGGACCACCATTTTATTACGTTTGCAATCGCAACAAATAATCTGCTCAGACCTCAACCAAGGAGCATCAAAAGCCGTGCTATAAATTCTCAGACAACACAAAGATTCCTTGATGCCCTTCCAGACTCCTTCTGCCTACTCAAGGACGTCAGAGGACAAAAATCAGTTAACCACCTAACTGAGGAACTCAATTTAACCTTGCGCAATACCCTAGATGCAGTTGCACCCCTAAAAACTAAAAACATTTGTCATAAGAAACTAGCTCCCTGGTATACAGAAAATACCCGAGCTCTGAAGCAAGCTTCCAGAAAATTGGAACGGAAATGGCGCCACACCAAACTGGAAGTCTTCCGACTAGCTTGGAAAGATAGTACCGTGCAGTATCGAAGAGCCCTCACTGCTGCTCGATCATCCTATTTTTCCAACTTAATTGAGGAAAATAAGAACAATCCCAAATTTATTTTTGATACTGTCGCAAAGCTCACTAAAAAGCAACATTCCCCAAGTGAGGATGGCTTTCACTTCAGCAGTAACAAATTCATGAACTTCTTTGAGGAAAAGATCATGATCATTAGAAAGCAAATTACGGACTCCTTTTTAAATCTGCGTATTCCTCCAAAGCTCAGCTGTCCTGAGTCTGCACAACTCTGCCAGGACCTAGGATCAAGAGAGACACTTAAGGGTTTTAGTACTATATCTCTTGACACAATGATGAAAATAATCATGGCCTCTAAATCTTCAAGCTGCATACTGGACCCTATTCTAACTAAACTACTTAAAGAGCTGCTTCATGTGCTTGCCCTCCTATGTTGAACATAATAAACGGCTCTCTATCCACCGGATGTGTACCAAACTCACTAAAAGTGGCAGTAATAAAGCCTCTCTTGAAAAAGCCAAACCTTGACCCAGAAAATATAAAAAACTATCGGCCTATATCGAATCTTCCATTCCTCTCAAAATATTTTGAAAAATCAGTTGCGCAGCAACTCACTGCCTTCCTGAAGACAAACAATGTATACGAAATGCTTCAGTCTGGTTTTAGACCCCATCATAGCACTGAGACTGCACTTGTGAAGGTGGTAAATGACCTTTTAACTTCTTTCAGCTAGGAGGCAGAATTTTTATGTTTGGAAAAATAACATTCCCAAGGTAAACAGACTATTTCTCAGGCTCAGATATTAGAATATGCATATAATTGACAGATTAGGATAGAAAACACTCTAAAGTTTCCAAAACTGTCAAGATATTGTCTGTGAGTATAACAGAACTGATTTTGCAGGCGAAAACCTGAGGAACTCCAAACCGGAAGTGCATTTATTTGATTTTATCCCTGTTCCATTGCTTAACCCTCATCCATTTAAAGGGGTATCAACCAGATTCCTTTTCCAATGGCTTTCTCAGGCTGTGACCAGGCCTTAGACATAGTTTCAAGCTTTTATTTTGAAAAATTAGCGAGATTTATCAAAACGCGTCAGGTGTCCTTTGATTAGTTCCTGCACAGGAGAGATGTGGCTCGACATTTTCTTTCTCTGTAGTATTGAACAGTTTACCGTCCGGTTGAAATATGATCGATTATGTATGTTAATTAAAAATAACCTGAGGATTGATTATAAAAAACCTTTGACATGTTTCGACGAACATTACGGATACTTTTTGGAATTTTCGTCTGCCCTTCAGGACCGGAACGAGCTTGTGGTTTTCTGAACATAATGCGCAAACCAAATGGTGTTTTTTTGTTATAAAACAAATCTTTATCGAACAAAAATAACAATTATTGTGTAACTGGGAGTCTCGTGAGTGCAAACATCCAAAGATTATCAAAGGTAAGCGATTAATTTTATTTATTTTCTGACTTTCGTGACCATGCTAATTTAAGGCTAGCTGTTCTAGCAGTGATTGATACACTCACAAACGCTTGGATTGCTTTCGCTGTAAAGCATATTTTCAAAATCGAACACGATAGGTGGATTAACAACAAGCTAAGCTGTGTTTTGGTATATTTCACTTGTGATTCCATGATTATAAATATTTTTAGTATTATTTTTGAATTTGGCGCTCTGCAATTCAGCGGTTGTTTACGAAAATGATCCCGCTAAAGGGATCCGTGTGGCAAGAAGTTTGGCGTCAGACCGAGGCTCTGCATCTGTCCTCGTGCTACTAGACCTTAGTGCTGCCTTTGATACCATCGATCACCACATTCTTTTGGAGAGATTGGAAACCCAAATTGGTCTACACGGACAAGTTCTGGCCTGGTTTAGATCTTATCTGTCGGACAGATATCAGTTTGTCTCTGTGAATGGTTTGTCCTCTGACAAATCAACTGTACATTTCGTTGTTCCTCAAGGTTCCGTTTTGGGACCACTATTGTTTTCACTATATATTTTACCTCTTGGTGATGTCATTCGAAAACATAATGTTAACTTTCACTGCTATGCGGATGACACACAGCTGTACATTTCAATGAAACATGGTGAAGCCCCAAAATTGCCCTCGCTAGAAGCTTGTGTTTCAGACATAAGGAAGTGGATGGCTGAAAGAGTTCTACTTTTAAACTCGGACAAAACAGAGATGCTTGTTCTAGGTCCCAAGAAACAAAGAGATCTTCTGTTGAATCTGACAATTAATCTTGATGGTTGTAAAGTCGTCTCAAATAAAACTGTGAAGGACCTCGGCGTTACTCTGGACCCTGATCTCTCTTTTGACGAACATATCAAGACTGTTTCAAGGACAGCTTTTTTCCATCTACGTAACATTGCAAAAATCTGAAATTTTCCGTCCAAAAATTATACAGAGAAATTGGTCCATGCTTTTGTTACTTCTAGGTTGGACTACTGCAATGCTCTACTTTCCGGCTACTCGGATAAAGCACTAAATAAACTTCAGTTAGTGCTAAATACGGCTGCTAGAATCCTGACTAGAACCAAAACATTTGATCATATTACTCCAGTGCTAGCCTCCCTACACTGGCTTCCTGTTAAGGCAAGGGCTGATTTCAAGGTTTTACTGTTAACCTACAAAGCGTTACATGGGCTTGCTCCTACCTATCTTTCCGAGTTGGTCCTGCCGTACATACCTACACGTACAAGACGCAGGCCTCCTAATTGTCCCTAGAATTTCTAAGCAAACAGCTGGAGGCAGGGCTTTCTCCTATAGATCTCCATTTTTATGGAATGGTCTGCCTACCCATGTGAGAGACGCAGACTCGGTCTCAACTTTTAAGTCTTTACTGAAGACTCATCTCTTCAGTGGGTCATATGATTGAGTGTAGTCTGGCCCAGGAGTGTGAAGGTGAACGGAAAGGCTCTGGAGCAACGAACCGCCCTTGCTGTCTCTGCCTGGCCGGTTCCCCTCTCTCCACTGGGATTCTCTGCCTCTAACCCTATTACAGGGGCTGAGTCACTTGCTTACTGGTGCTCTTCCATGCCGTCCCTAGGAGGGGTGCGTCACTTGAGTGGGTTGAGTCACTGACGTGATCTTCCTGTCTGGGTTGGCGCCCCCCCTTGGGTTGTGCCGTGGCGGAGATCTTTGTGGGCTATACTCGGCCTTGTCTCAGGATGGTAAGTTGGTGGTTGAAGATATCCCTCTAGTGGTGTGGGGGCTGTGCTTTGGCAAAGTGGGTGGGGTTATATCCTTCCTGTTTGGCCCTGTCTGGGGGTATCATCGGATGGGGCCAGAGTGTCTCCTGACCTCTCCTGTCTCAGCCTCCAGTATGTGTCGGGGGGCTAGGGTCAGTTTGTTATATCTGGAGTACTTATCCTGTCTTATCTGGTGTCCTGTGTGAATTTAAGTATGTTCTCTCTAATTCTCTCTTTCTTTCTCTCTCTCGGAGGACCTGAGCCCTAGGACCATGCCTCAGGACGACCTGGCATGATGACTCCTTGCTGTCCCCAGTACACCTGGCCGTGCTGTTGCTCCAGTTTCAACTGTTCTGCCTGCGGCTATGGAACCCTGACCTGTTCACCGGACGTGCTACCTGTCCCAGACCTGCTGTTTTCAACTCTCTAGAGACCGCAGGAGCGGTAGAGATACTCTTAATGATCGGCTATGAAAAGCCAACTGACATTTACTCCTGAGGTGCTGACTTGCTGCACCCTCGACAACTACTGTGATTATTATTATTTGACCATGCTCTCATTTATGAACATTTGAACATCTTGGCTATGTTCTGTTATAATCTCCGTCCGGCACAGCCAGAAGAGGACTGGCCACCCCTCTCCATAGACACACATTGGTAGTAGAATGGCCTTACTGAAGAGCTCAGTGACTTTCAATGTGGCACCGTCATAGGATGCCACCTTTCCAACAAGTCAGTTTGTCAAATTTCTGCACTGCTAGAGCTGCCCCGGTCAACTGTAAATGCTGTTGACCGGGGCAAACATCTAGGAGCAACAACGGCTCAGCAGCAAAGTGTTAGGCCACACAAGCTTACAGAACGCGATGGCTGAGTGCTGAACTGCATAGCGTGTTAAATGTGTCTGTCCTTGGTTGCAACGCTCACTACTGAGTTCCAAACTGCCTCTGGAAGCACCGTCAGCACAAGAACTGTTCATCGGGAGCTTTATGAAATGCGTTTCCATGGCCGAGCAGCCGCACACAAGCCTAAGAACACCATGCGCAATGCTAAGCGTTGGCTGGAAGTGGTGTAAAGATTGCCACCCTTGGACACTGGAGCAGTGGACACGTATTCTCTAGAGTTATGAATCATGCTTCACCATATGGCAGTCCGACGAATGAATCTGGGTTTCAAATCAAATCACATTTTACTTGAAACATGCGCGAATACAACAAGTGTAGATCTTACAGTGAAAAACTTACTTACAAGCCCTTAACCAACAATGCAGTTAAGAAGAAAAATAATATATATATATATATATATATATATACACAGTCGAAGTCGGAAGTTTAGATACAGCTTAGACAAATACATTTAAACTCAGTTTTTCACAATTCCTGATATTTAATCCAAGTAAAAATTCCCTGTTTTAGGCCAGTTAGGATCACCACTTTATTTTAAGAATGTTAAAAATCAGAATAATAGTTGAGTGATTTATTTATTTCAGCTTTCTTTTCTTTCATCACATTCCAAGTGGGTCAGACGTTAACTTGGGTCAAACATTTTGGGTAGCCTTCCACAAGCTTCCCACATTAAGTTGGGTGAATTTTGGCTGATTCGTCCTGACAGAGCTGATGTAACTGAGTCAGGTTTGTAGGCCTCCTTGCTCGCACACACTTTTTCAGTTCTGCCCACAAATTTTCTATAGGATTGAGGTCAGGGCTTTGTGATGGCCACTCCAATATCTTGACTTTGTTGTCCTTAAGCCATTTTCCACAACTTTGGAAGTATGCTTGGGGTCATTGTCCATTTGGAAGACCCATTTGCGACCAATCTTTAACTTCTTGACTGATGTCTTGAGATGTTGCTTCAATATATCCACATAATTTCCCTCCCTCATGAAAACATCTATTTTGTGAAGTGCACCAGTCCCTCCTGCAGCAAAGCAACCACACAACATGATGCTGCCACCCCCGTGCTTCACGGTTGGGATGGTGTTCTTCGGCTTGCAAGCCTCCCCCTTTTTCCTCCAAACATAACGATGGTCATTATGGCCAAACAATTCTATTTTTGTTTCATCAGACCAGAGGACATTTCTCCAAAAAGTATGATCTTTGTCCCCATGTGCAGTTGCAAACCGAAGTCTGGCTTTTTTATGGCGGTTTTGGAGCAGTGACTTCTTCCTTGCTGAGCGGCCTTTCAGGTTATGTCAATAAGGACTCGTTTTACTGTGGATATAGATACTTTTGTACCAGTTTCCTCCAGCATCTTCACAAGGTCCTTTGTTGTTGTTCTAGGATGGATTTGCACTTTTCGCACCAAAGTACGTTCATCTCTAGGAGACAGAACACGTCTCCTTCCTGAGTGGTTTAACAGCTGCGTGGTCCCATGGTGTTTATACTTGCGTACTAATGTTTGTATAGATGAACGTGGTACCTTCAGGCCTTTGGAAATTGCTCCCAAGGATGAACCAGGAGGTCTAAAAAAAGAATTCTGAGGTCTTGGCTGATTCCTTTTTGATTTTCCCATGATGTCAAGCAAAGAGGCACTGAGTTTGAAGGTAGGCCTTGAAATACATCCACAGGTACACCTCCATTTCACTCAAATTATGTTATCCTATCAGGATTAGCCTATCAGAAGCTTCTAATATCTTGACATCATTTTCTGGAATTTTGTTTAAAGGCACAGTCAACTTAGTGTATGTAAACTTCTGACCCACTGGAATTGTGATACAGTGAAATAATCTGTCTGTCAACAATTGTTGGAAAAATTACTTGTGTCATTGTCACGTTCCTGACCTGTTTTCTCTTGTTTTTGTATGTGTTTAGTTGGTCAGGGCGTGAGTTGGGGTGGGCATTCTATGTTTTGTGTTTCTATGTTTAGGTCAGTGGTAATTAGCCTTATATGGTTCTCAATCAGGGACAGGTGTTTGACGTTTCCTCTGATTGAGAACCATATAAAAGGTAGGTTGTTCACACTGTTTGTTTGTGGGTGATTGTCTTCCGTGTCTGTGTCTGTGCACCACACGGGACTGTTTCGTTGTCGTTCGTGTATGTAGTCTGTTCCTGTTCGTGAGTTCTTCGTGTATTTATGTAAGTTCCATGTTCAGGTCTGTCTACGTCGTTTTGTTATTTTGGTAATCATTTCAAGTGTTTATCGTGTTTCGTCTGGATATAATAAATTCGTTATGTCAAACTATCACGCTGCGCTTTGGTCCAATCCCTACTCCTCCTCTTCTTCTTCCGAAGAGGAGGAGGACAACCGTTACAGTCATGCACAAAGTAAATGTACTAACCGACTTGCCAAAACTATAGTTTGTTAACAAGAAATTTGTGGAGTGGTTGTAAAACAGGTTTTAATGACTCCAACCTAAGTATATGTAAACTTCCGACTTCAAGTGTTTATATAAGAAATAATTAGGTAGCAAGAATAAAATAACAGTAGCGAGGCTATATACAGGGTTTTCCGGTACAGAGTCAATGTGCGGGGGCACTGGTTAGTCGATGTAATTGAAGTAGAGGTAAAGTGAATATGCATGGATAATAAACAGAGAGTAGCAGCAGCGTAAAAATGGGGGTGGGGTCGGGACAATGCAAAAAGTCCGGGTAGCCATTTGAAACCTCTACTTCATCACCCTCCCGGATCCGGGATCCTCCTCATCAAAAAAGCTGACTAGCATAGCCTAGCCTAACGGGACAGGGATATCATATAATATAATTTTCATGAAATCACAAGTCCAATACAGCAAATGAAAGATAAACATCTTGTGAATCCAGCCATCATTTCCGATTTTTAAAATGTTTTACAGCGAAAACACAATATGTATTTCTATTAGCTAACCACAATAGCCAAACACACAACCGCATATTTTCACCATGTTTCCACCGCATAGGTAGCTTTCACAAAACCGACAAAATAGAGATAAAATTAATCACTAACCTTGAACAACTTCATCAGATGACAGTCTTATAACATGTTATACAATACATTTATGTTTTGTTCGAAAATGTGCATATTTGAGGTATAAATCATAGTTTTACATTGCAGCCACCATCAAAAATAGCACCAAAGCAGCCAGAATAATTACAGAGAGCAACGTGAAATACATAAATACTCATCATAAAACATTTATGAAAAATACATGGTGTACAGCAAATGAAAGATAAACATCTTGTGAATCCAGCCAATATTTCAGATTTTTTAAGTGTTTTACAGCGAAAACACAATATAGCATTATATTAGCTTACCACAATAGCCAAACACACAAAGGCATTTATTCACCGCAAAGGTAGCTTTCGCAAAAACCAGCAATAGATATAAAATTAATCACTAACCTTTGGACAACTTCATCAGATGACAGTCTTATAACATCATGTTATACAATACATTTATGTTTGGTTCGAAAATGTGCATATTTAGAGCTGCAAATCGTGGTTATACATTGTGAACACGTAGCAACATTTCCCCAGAATGTCCGGAGATATTTTGGACACTCACCTAATCTGACCAAAGAACTCATCATAAACTTTACATAAAAATACTTGTTGTATGGCAAATGAAAGATACACTGGTTCTTAATGCAACCGCTGTGTTAGATTTTTTAAAATAACTTTACCACAACATACAGCTTGGGTTATTGTGAGACAGCGCTCACCAACACGGCGGAGAATAGGCATCAACATATTACACAGAAATACGAAATAACATCATAAATGTTTTCTTACTTTTGCTGAGCTTCCATCAGAATGTTGTACAAGGAGTCCTATTTCCAGAATAAATCGTTGTTTGGTTTTAGAATGTCCATTTCTTCTGTCGAATTAACAACCTTGGCTAGCATTGTGGCGCGAACATTCCCATCCTCTCTTGGCGCAAAGAACGGAAAATTCCAAAAGTCCCATTAAACGTTGAATAAACTGATAAAACTTGGTTGAAAAAACCTACTTTATGATGTTTTTCTCATATGTATCAAATAAAATCAGAGCCGGAGATATTCGTCGTGTATACCGAACGCTTTTCAGAAGACAATGTCGAGCTCCCCCGCGCGCCGTCGAAGACAAAGAAAATACAGACCTGTCACTCCAAAAGCTCTTATTCGGCCTCAGATCAAGCTAGACACCCAATTCAACCTTCCACTGCCTGTTGACATCTAGTGGAAGGCGTATGAAGTGCATACATATCGATAAATAAAAGCCAGTTGAATAGGCAGGCCCTGAAACAGAGCCTCGTTTTCAGATTTTTCACTTCCTGTATGGAAGTTTGCTGCCAAATGAGTTCTGTTTTATTCACAGATATAATTCAAACAGTTTTAGAAACTTCTGAGTGTTTTCTATCCAATAGTAATAATAATATGCATATTGTATGATCTAGAACAGAGTACGAGGCCGTTTAATTTGGGCACGATTTTTTCCAAAGTGAAAACAGCGCCCCCTATTGACAAGAAGTTAACTGTTCAAGAGTCTTATGGCTTTGGGGTAGAAGCTGTTAAGAAGCCTTTTTGACCTAGACTTAGCGTTCCGATACTGCTTTCCGTACGGTAGCAGAGAGAACAGTCTATGACTAGGGTGGCTGGAGTCCTTGGCAATTTTTAGGGCCTTCCTCTGACACCGCTTGGTATAGAGGTCCTGGATGGCAGGAAGTTTGGCCCCAGTGATGTACTGGGCCGTACACACTACCCTCTGTAGTGCCTTGCGGTCAGAGGCCGAGCAGTTGCCATACCAGGTGGAGATGCAACCAGTCAGGATGCTCTCGATGGTGCAGCTGTAGAACTTTTTGAGGATCTGAGGACCCATGTCAAATTTTTTCAGTCTCCTGAGGGGGAATAGGTGTTGTTGTGCCCTCTTCACAACTGTCTTGGTGCGTTTGGACCATGATAGTTTGTTGGTGATGTGGAGACCAAGGAACTTGAAGCTCTCAACCTACTCCACTACAGCCCTATCGATGTGAATGGGGGAGTGTTCGGTCCTCCTTTTCCTGTAGTCCACAATCATCTCCTTTGTCTTGGTCACGTTGAGGGAGAGCTTGTTGTCCTGGCACCACACTGCCTCTGAACTCCTCCCTATAGGCTGTCTCATCGTTGTCAGTGATCAGGCATACCACTGTTGTGTTGTCAGCAGACTTAATGATGGTGTTGGAGTCGTGCTTGGCCATACAGTCATGAGTGAACAGGGAGTACAGGAGGGGACTGAGCATGCACCCCTGAGGGGCCCCTGTGTAGAGGATCAGCGTGGCGGATGTGTGGTTACCTACCCTTTACACCTGTTGTAGCGGCCCGTCAGGAAGTCCAGAATCTAGTTACAGAGGGAGGCTTTGAGGGCACTATGGTGTTGAACACTGATCTGTAGTCAATGAATAGCATTCTCACGTTGGTGTTCCTTTTGTCCAGGTGGAAAATGGCAGTCTGGAGTGCAATAGAGATTGCATCATCTGTGGATCTGTTGGAGTAGGTCTAGGGTTTCCGGGATTATGGTGTTGATGTGAGCCATGACCAGCGTTTCAAAGCACTTCATGCTACAGACATAAGTGCTACGGGTTGGTAGTCATTTAGGCAGGTTACCTTGGTGTTCTTGGGCACAGGGACTATGGTGGTCTGCTTGAAACATGTTGGTATTACATACATCAGGGACAGGTTGAAAATGTCAGTGAAGACACAGTTTGCGGATGCCAGGAGAATGCTACCTGCCCCAATGCACAGTGCCAACTGTAAAGTTTGGTGGAGGAGAAATAATGGTCTGGGGCTGTTTTCCATGGTTCGGACTAGGCCCTTTAGTTCCAGTGAAGGGAAATCTTAATGCTACAGCATACAATGGCATTCTAGACAATTCTGTGCTTCCAACTTTGTGGCAACAGTATGGGGAAGGCCCTTTCCTGTTTAAGCATGACAATTCCCCCATTCACCAAGCGAGGTCCATACAGAATGGTTTGTTGAGATCGGTGTGTAAAAACTTGACAGGCCTGCACAGAGCCCTGACCTCAACCCCATCGAACACCTTTGGGATAGGGCTAGTTGCCCAACATCAGTGCACTTATGCTCTTGTGACTGAATGGAAGGAGGTCCCTGCAGCAATGTTCCAACATCCAGTGAAAAGCCTTCCCAGAAGAGTGGAGTCTGTTATAGTAGCAAAGGGGGGACCAACTCCATGTTAATGCCCATGATTTTGGAATGAGATGTTTTACGAGCAGGTGTCCACATACTTTTTGTAATGTACGACCTACGCAGATTGATCAAAATGGCGAAACACAAGTATAGGGACATAGTTTGAGGAGCAATTCAGCAGGTCGGATACGCATATGGCAGGGGCTCTTAACGATCACTGATTACAAAAAGAAAGCCAGCCACATCGCGGACATCAACACCACCCCACTGGAAGGAACTTTGAGCACAACGATGACTATCAGTGGCCGAGGAGAGGGCTACGTACTTATGGTCTCCACGGAGGACGTGTGTACAGTATGTCATTCAAATGTGTTAACCCTCGTAAGGCTGCTGGCCCAGACGGCATCCCTAGCCACAGCCTCAGAGCATGTGCAGACCAGCTGGTTGTTATGTTTTTGACATTTTCAATCTCTCTCTAGCTCAGGCCGCTATCCCGACCTGCTTCAAGATGTCCACTATCATCCCTGTATCCAAGAAAGGGAAAGTAACTTAACTGAATGACTACCGACCCGTAGCACTCACTTTCATCTTCATGAAGTGCTTTGAGAGGCTAGTCAAAGACCACATCACCTCCTCCCTCTCCGATACGCGACCCTCTCCAATTCACCTACCTCCCTGACAGATCCATGGACGACACAATCGCCATTGCTCTGCACAGACCCCTCACCCCTGCTGTTCATTGACTACAGCTCAACCTTCAATACCATAATGCCCTCTAAGCTCACCACAAAGCTCAAAGACCTGGGACTGAACTCCTCCCTATGCAACTGGGTCCTGGACTTCCCAACGGGCCAACCACAGGTGGTGGAGGTAGGCAACATTACCTCCTCGACACTGATTCTCAACACAGGGGGCCTACAAGGGTGTGTCCTCAGTCAACTCCTGTACTCCCTTTATACCCACGACTGCGTGGCCTCACACAATTCCAACTCCATCATCAAGTTCACTGACAACATGACAGTAATAGGCCTGATTACCAATAACGACGAGACGGCCTACAGGGAGGAGGTAGGCACTCTGACGGTGTGATGCCAGGTAAACAACCTCTCCCTAAACATCAGCAAAACAAAGGAGCTGATTATGGACTTCAGGAGGAACCAGGCTGGACACGCCCCCATCCTCATCAACGGGGCTGCCGTGAAGACTGTCAAACCACACAGACACCGTGGTGAAGAAGGCAGGACAGCGACTCTTCAACCAAGGATGCTGAAGAAATTTGGCCTGTCCCCACGGGCCCTCAAATCAAATGTTATTTGTCACATGCACCGAATGCAGTTTTAAGAAAAATAAGTTTTAAGTAAAAAATAGATAAGTAAAAAATAAAATAACAGCAGCGAGGCCATATACAAGGGGTACCCTTACAGAGTCAATGTGCGGGGCACAGGTTAGTCACAGTGTTCTACAGGAGCACCATCGAGCGCATATTGTCGGGCTGCATCACAGCCTGGTATAGCAACTCCACTACCGCTGACCACAAGGCACTACAGAGGGTGGTACGCTCAGCCAAACACACCACTGGGTGCACACTGCCTGCCCTCCAGGACACCTACAACGCCAGGTGTCGCAAGAAGGCCAAGAAGATCATCAGGGACCTCGTACGAGCCATGGCTTTGCTCTCCCCGCTTCCATCATTTAGACGCTGGCAGTACAGGAGCAAAACCAATTGACTGGCCAATTCCGTCTACCCCCAGACCATCAGGCTGCTGTATAGCCACCACTAGTCAGCTACCTGGTCCCCCCCCCTATGGACATTTCCCACCCCCCCTCAACTGACATTTACCCTGCCCCCACTCCATTGGACATTTATAATTGCCACAGTTGTCAATATGTATTATTATTTATATTCTTTATATTTGTATTGTTTTATTTCACTTTGTCCTGCATTGTTGGAGCTCCGAGCTCATGAATTTCACTGTACCCTGTAATTACATCTGCAACCCTGTGCATGTGACTATTAAACTCTCTATTCTAATCTAATTAAATAGGTCCATAGAGGTTAGCATATTTTTTCATTAAGGAATGATCACTTATACAGTAGTACAGCTTTGAAATGGTACAGCTACTGATGCACATGTTATCGAGAATATTTTGTAAACCTACAGGCTATAACTAAACACATTGAAATATCCTTTAAACAGGTAGACCTTTCAACGTTACTACAGTACAAGGATGTTGAGTTGTAAAGAAGATACTGCACTACTATTTTTCCCCCTACCTCAGCCTTTCTTCCTTTCTCGTCGCAGGGCTGTTGTCCCTCACAGTGTGTCAAATTTTCACCTATTGTTTCTACAGTACAAGGAATTTTGAAGTTTAAACAACACAGGGGATTACTAATTTTCAACCTACCTCAACTCTTCTGCCTCTCTAATGCTCTGCTGTGGTCCCTCACATCCCTCTCTCACACAATGACTCAGCTCGCTGTTCCATTCCACTTTTTCAGATATGATGAATGAATGCCTCCGCCTCTGGTAAATTCCTACGTTTAAATAGGTCGCCTTGAACTCGGATGTGCCTTCGAAAAGTTGATTGGGGTAAAATTCCACAGTCAACAACCGAGAAAAATGGCAGAGTCCTTCAGTGGTTGTATGTGTCAACATGAGATATGAAGGGAGAGAGAAGCAGCAGCAGGCCAATGCAATAAGAACCTCTGAAAGAGAGAGAGAGGTGCTGCAGGTAGATTGAAGCAGGGCGGCTTGGGGGAAATGAGCTATGGGTCTGAGGTTCCGTTAATCTGACGGTACTTCATAATGAAACGTATTCCTAATAGTAGGATTGTACTGTAAATCAGAATCTATATCTGATAAAACATTGTGCTTGCAGGAACACAATGAGGTAGGGTTACATTCGGATGGAACTGCGTAGATAGCAGGTTTTCATGGAATGTGGAAAATGCCCACTTGGATGTGGTGATCTGTTTTCACTTCAGCTACATTTCTTTCAGCCTCCCTTGTTGATGTTGTTCATTACATGGGAGCCCTGTCATCAGCTCCAGCGGGTACTTTCCTTATGCAGAAAGGAGATATCCCTCTCATTCAGCCACTGTGTAATTCTACAAACATCAAAGCTGCTTTGCTGGCATTCACATCCATCAGCAGGCATGCAATGAAATGGGAATTACCTCGACATGAAAAATTCCCTAATTTCTCAAAAAACAGAAGCAGCAGCTTGGAAGCACCCTGCCCACACCAAGTGAGCTGAGCGCAGTGAGCAGGTTACTCACTTGACACATTGAGGCTATGATAAAAGCCTTAAGTCAAAATTGGGCTCTGGATGGAAGGAAATTGGTGTTTGAAATGCCAGAGGGACAGGATTCTTAATTTAGACTGTTAGTGACACATTTCCAAGTCAGAGATAGTGTAAGCATTATCCTGGCTTTTTGTTTAAGGAACCAAACCAGACTTAGTTGTGACCTGAGGGTTATTGAGTTCACTTGCTTCAATGGTAGGGGTAGGCCTACAGACTAAGTGACCCTTGATTGCTTCTTCATTGGTAGAAGTGTGTCAATGGAGGGTAAGTGAAAAATGTAGTGACTCCTTGAGGGTAGAGTTCTAAGCAGATAACCATATACTGACACAGTACATTTTGAATCCCCAGGGATTAACATATTTTATCCTTCCAAATTACAAATACAGTGAGTTCCAAAAGTATTGGGACAGTGACACATTTTTTGTTGTTTTGGCTGTGTACTCCAGCAGTTTGCATTTGAAATGATACAATGACTGTGAGGTTACTGAACTAAACTTTAGGCTACTTTAATGCATACATAAGTGAATTTGTCCCTAGATTTGTCCCTAATACTTTTGGTCCCCTAGAATGGGGGGACTATGTACAAAAGTACTGTAATTTCTAAACAGTTCACCCGATATGGATGAAAATACCCTCAAATTAAAGCTGACAGTCTGCACTTTAAGTACATGGTACAGAGCCAAAACAACACAATTTGTCACTGTCCCAATACTTTTGGAGCTCACTTTCTAAAATGTCCCTTTTAAACAAGAATCCGTCTTATTTTTCAGAGCTCAACTCCTCTGAGGACTATTTTGAAAGATTGCTGATGGTTTATGGTTCTCCCACATGCTATCCCACAGTGCTGTGTGTTAAATTCCCTGTCACACACACACACATACACAGAGCTGTGTGTTAAATTCCCTGTCTCACACACACACATACACAGAGCTGTGTGTTAAATTCCCTGTCACACACACACACATACACAGAGCTGTGTGTTAAATTCCCTGTCACACACACACACATACACAGAGCTGTGTGTTAAATTCCCTGTTACACACACACACATACACAGAGCTGTGTGTTAAATTCGCTGTCAGTGGTGTTTTAGTACGGTTATGCTAATTGGGCTGAGGGTTAGCGTAGTGGTGGTGTGGTGATGTGAGGGCTGCAAATTACGACACAGCGAGCCACTGTCAACACACTAAGCCATAATAAGGACCTCACCCTGGATCTGACTGGAGGAGGAGGGCACAGTCAGAGCAAGGCAGTGTGTGGGTGGATGGGAGGAGAGAGGCAGGATTATAGAAACATGAATGTTCTTTCCTGTGGCAACCGAAAGAGCAACACAAGAACAGAGTTATCAGTAGGTAAGAGGAGGATGATTAATATATGCTTTAGCTAAACTGTGCCTCTTGATGTTTCAGTGCTTCATGAAGTGCTTCCCCTCCAGTAAGGTCTCTCTCTCTCTTTCTGCCAGTTTTGCAGGCATACATCAACTTAAAAATGGATTGTATCGCTGTGCGTTGGCACTGGCACATCCTACCAGTCATTAATGCTTGTGCTCCAGCATCACATGGGTCATGGATGTTCAGTACTGGTAACTTCTAGGCCTATACAGCTAGCTATAGGGGAGAAATAAAGCATATTTGCAGTCAATTTTCTGAGAATGGTCATCTCTGCCAGGAAAATCTAAGGATGGTTCTTTCTAATCTCAAGTACTGTGTAGGCATGAGCAATTGTATAAGTGTACCTTGTGTTTCTGTATCTGCGTGTAGCAGCTGTGTGTAGAGGCTTTATCACATTCAGTTCGTAGTGGAAATGGTGTATCAGTGCCAGGATTAGTGGTCGTTATGTAGCACATATTATTCTAAATTTGATATAGAATATTTTATCATATATATAAAAATCCATGTTCTATCTCTGTACTTATATTATTATGTTGCCATTCTAGTTGAGGCACCTGTTTTGGAGCTAGTGGAGTTAACTGTAGCAATGGGTGGCAGCAGGCAGGCTCCTCACCTTTAGTTCAGATGTGGGTATTTATAAACCGTCATTGAGGGAGACGGATGGTTCGTCCTCAGGTGGCTGAGCTCAACTACACTTTTTAGGGGGGCGTGGAGTGAAGAGTTGATGCCCCCTCCTCTCCCAAGCTGAGGGGGAGGCACAGGGCAGGGGCAGCCAGCCTGGCTGTTATTTTAGGTCTAGTGATTTGTGCTCTGCCTCAAGGGGTTTGGCCACCAGGCAGTCAGGCAAGGGCCTAGTACACTACAACACACACCATCCATCTAGCCACTTCGTCCTTCCCTCCCCTTTTGTATTCAGGACTTTGAGTGGATCTCTTGTTGTGAGGACAAATAGAATGCCGCAGGTGAGCTGTGTCTGTGTTTCGGCCACCGCAGGTGACAGGCTCCACAGCGGGGGGGTTGGGGGGTGGCAATAAGCATTCAGTCATCCGATCTGCCACTGGAGGCAGCGACGCCAGACGCCACCTGGGCTGACTTAACCCATTTCTCATCTCACCTCCACTGAGCTCAGGGGAAATGGAGGGAGATGGAATCTGCTCTGCAGCAGTCAATGCCCCTTCGCTGAATAGGAATTAAATATATGAATGCAACAGCTCTTTAGCCAGGGTTCTCAAACTTTTTTTTGCTGCTCAACTATGACATTCTGAAATTGCATGCATATTTTGATGGTGTAACTTGTTACATATCAGGTTATGTGGTTAACTGATGATGCAGTCTACTTGCTTTTGGCAGGTCTTCCACTGAATAGGTTGAATTCAATCAATCAGTCAAATGTATTTATAAACTCTGCAGTTGTCACAAAGCGCTTATACAGAAACCGAGCCTAAAACCTCAAAGAGCAAGCAATGCAGAAGCACGGTGGCAAGGAAAAACTCCCTAGAAAGCCAGAAATTAGGTAGGCCTCAACATGGTAGAAATACAAACACAGGAAACAGAGGACATAGAAGGGACAGTATGTGGGTATGCGCGGGTGTATACAGAATATGGGGGGAGTGTGGTTGTGATGGAAAATGGGGTATGTTTTTGTGATAGGAAAGTGTGGTGAGTTAAGTGAGTGAAAAAATAAAATGGTTGCAAATGCCAGAGCCCATGTGTGTCTGCGAGCAGGAGTTGTGACAGAGAGAATTCTCAATTTTGTCCAGATACGGGATATACATTTTTAACTAAATTTCAAATATTGTCTATTTATTTATTGTCCTATCATTATGGAACGGTCCCCTCAACCCTATACCCTACACACCCACCTGAGTGACCCACACACTAAGTTCTTAACTGTTTTATAGGCCTACTGCAAGTAGCCTATACGCAGCCAAGACAAAAACATAAACGTGGTCAGCGACACACTGAGCAGCACCACCCCTTCAAGAGTCAGAGCCTGCCTGGCAGTGTTGGTACAATCAAAGTCAAAGCCCCCGGGTGGGTGAGCATAATATACAAGGAATTTCTCAAAGCTGCTAATGAGAACCTTAACAACATTGTACCTAGCCGGTGGGAATTCCGGTGGATACTCCCACCCAGGTAGTGGCAGTGCTGGCAACACTAGCTGCAGTAACCCATGGGTAGGAGGTCACAATCGGACAATCAGAGGGAGCAAATTACTGTGGCCCTGGCAGCACAAAATAATCAAAAGGTCTGACTGCTCAGAGATGCTTGGGGAAATGATCACAACGGGGGACCAGTCTGTGTTTCAGGGGAAAGGGGTGTATCTGAGCTCCATCAGCTAGGACTTGACATTGGTCAAGCAAATCTCCAAAATCTTTCTCAATTTGCATGCCTTCTCAAACAGCTACAACTCTATATGCATTCACGCATCGAGTCTTCTCTTGAGTTGGACTCGGGGATGGAAAAAGTTGAACATCTGAGCTTGTGGTTGTTTGTGGGGGAAGGGTAGAGATAGTGTGTGTATGTATCACACATCTGTTGCTAAGGGGTAATGATGTTAGTGACTGTATAGGATGAATTACAATAATTGTTTCCCAAAATAATAATTGATTGCCAAAAAATGTAACTTTTGTAATGCCAGTCCTGGTTATAGGAAACAATCCTTCGTATGAAGTGCCTACATCAGAGATAAAAAACAGTGTTCTATATGTCTGTACTTATATTATTATGTTGTCATTCTAGTTGAGGCACCTGTTTTGGAGCTAGTGGAGTTAACTGTAGCAATGGGTGGCAGCAGGCAGGCTCCTCACCTTTAGTTCAGATGTGGGTATTTATAAACCGTCATTGAGGGAGACGGATGGTTCGTCCTCAGGTGGCTGAGCTCAACTACACTTTTTAGGGGGGCGTGGAGAGAGGAGTTGATGCCCTCCTCTCACAAGCTGAAAGGGAGGCATTTTATTTGTTAATTGTGTAAATAAATTAATATATGCACGGTACAAGCTTGGCACAACTGTATTTTGGCAGTATCTCCCATTCTTCTCTGCAGATCCTCTCAAGCTCTGTCAGGTTGGTTGGGGAGCATTGCTGCACAGCTATTTTCAGGTCTCTCCAGAGATGTTCGATCGGGTTCAAATCCGGGCTCTGGGTGGGCCACTCAAGGACATTCAGAGACTTGTCCCAAAGCCACTCCTGCATTGTCTTGGCTGTGTTCTTAGGGTCGTTGACCTGTTGGAAGGTGAACCTTCGCACCAGTCTGAGGTCCTGAGCGCTCTGGAGCAGGTTTTTATCAAGGATCTTTCTGTACTTTGCTCCGTTCATCTTTGCCTCGATCCTGACTAGTCTCCCAGTCCCTCCCGCTGAAAAACATTCCCACAGCATGATGCTGACACCGCCATACTTCAGCGTAGGGATGGTGCCAGGTTTCCTCCAGACGTGACGCTTGGCATTCCAGACAAAGAGTTGAATCTTGGTATCATCAGACCAGATAATCTTGTTTCTCATGGTCTGAGAGTCTTTAGGTGCCTTTGGCAAACTCCAAGTGGGCGGTCATGTGCCTTTTACTGAAGGGTGGCTTCTGTGTGACCACTCTACCATAAAGGCCTGATTTTGGGTACCCTTCCCAAGATCTGTGCACACAATCCTGTCTCAGAGCTCTAGGGACAATTCCTTCGACCTCATGGCTTGGTTTTTGCTCTGACATGCACTGTCAACTGTGGGACCTCATATAGACAGGTGTGTGCCTCTCCAAATCATGTCCAATCAATTGAATTTACCACAGGTGGACTCCAGTCAAGTTGTCGAAACATCTCAAGGACGATCAATGGAAACAGGATGAGCTCAATTTCGAGTCTCATAGCAAAGGGTCTGAATACTTACGTAAATAAGATATTTCTGTTTTTATTTTTAATACATTGGCTAAAATGTCTAAGAAACTGTTTTTGCTTCATCATTATAGGGTATTGTGTGTAGATTGATGTGGATTTGTTTTTATTTAATCCATTTTAGAATAAAGCTGTAATTTAACAAAATTTGGAAAATGTCAAGGGGTCTGAATACTTTCCAAAGACACTGTATATATTTTTTTAATAACAGTATACAATACAATCGAGGTGAGGGCGTTGGAAATGCTTTTGGCTGTTGATCTGCTTCTGTTCTGTAGGTGGCACTGTGTGCTCTTTTTAAAGGATAGGTCCCAATCTCTCAAAGGCCCTAGGATCCAAGTGGATAGGGGTGGTCACCAGTCACTGGGACGACAACCCAACTTGGGATGAGGGAGGTTTTAGCGTGTGGAATAGTGGAGAAAAATCAGAGGTTTACTCAGTAGCAGTGCAAATATCAATGTAGAGCTACAGTGAGGGGAAAAAAGTATTTGATCCCCTGCTGATTTTGTACGTTTGCCCACTGACAAAGAAATTATGTGTCTATAATTTTAATGGTAGGTTTATTTGAACAGTGAGAGAGAATAACAACAAAAAAATCCAGAAAAACACATGTCAAAAATGTTCTAAATTGATTTGCATTTTAATGAAGAAAATAAGTATTTGACCCCCTCTCAATCAGAAAGATTTCTGGCTCCCAGGTGTCTTTTATACAGGTAACGAGCTGAGATTAGGAGCACACTCTTAAAGGGAGAGCTCCTAATCTCAGTTTGTTACCTGTATAAAAGACACCTGTCCACAGAAGCAATCAATCAATCAGATTCCAAACTCTCCACCCTGGCCAAGACCAAAGAGCTCTCCAAGGATGTCAGGGACAAGATTGTAGACCTACACAAGGCTGGAATGGGCTACAAGACCATCGCCAAGCAGCTTGGTGAGAAGGTGACAACAGTTGGTGCAAATATTCGCAAATGGAAGAAACACAAAAGAACTGTCAATCTCCCTCGGCCTAGGGCTCCATGTGTAACAGTATAACTTTAGTACGTCCCCTCGCCCCGACCCGGGCGCGAACCAGGGACCCTCTGCACACATCAACAACGGTCGCCCACGAAGCATCGTTACCCATCGCTCCACAAAGGCCGCGGCCCTTGCAGAGCAAGGGGAAACCCTACATCTAGGTTTCAGAGCAAGTGACGTAACTGATTGAAACGCTACTAGCGCGTACCCGCTAACTAGCTAGCCATTTCACATCCGTTACACTCACCCCCCTTTCAACCTCCTCCTTTTCCGCAGCAACCAGTGATCCGGGTCAACAGCATCAATGTAACAGTATAACTTTAAACCGTCCCCTCGCCCCGAAACGGGCGCGAACCAGGGACCCTCTGCACACATCAACAACGGTCGCCCACGAAGCATCGTTACCCATCGCTCCACAAAGGCCGCGGCCCTTGCAGAGCAAGGGGAAACCCTACATCTAGGTTTCAGAGCAAGTGACGTAACTGATTGAAACGCTACTAGCGCGTACCCGCTAACTAGCTAGCCATTTCACATCCGTTACACATGCAAGATCTCACCTCGTGGAGTTGCAATGATCATGAGAACGATGAGGAATCAGCACAGAACTACACGGGAGGATCTTGTCAATGATCTCAAGGCAGCTGGGACCATAGTCACCAAGATAACAATTGGTAACACACTACGCCGTGAAGGACTGAAATCCTGCAGCGCCCGCAAGGTCCCCCTACTCAAGAAAGCACATATACATGCCCGTCTGAAGTTTGCCAATGAACATCTGAATGATTCAGAGGACAACTGGGTGAAAGTGTTGTGGTCAGATGAGACCAAAATGGAGCTCTTTGGCATCAACTCAACTCGCCGTGTTTGGAGGAGGAGGAATGCTGCCTATGACCCCAAGAACACCATCCCCACCGTCAAACATGGAGGTGGAAACATTATGCTTTGGGGGTGTTTTTCTGCTAAGGGGACAGGACAACTTCACCACATCAAAAGGACGATGGACGGGGCCATGTACCGTCAAATCTTGGGTGAGAACCTCCTTCCCTCAGCCAGGGCATTGAAAATGGGTCGTGGATGGGTATTCCAGCATGACAATGACCCAAAACACACGGCCAAGGCAACAAAGGAGTGGCTCAAGAAGAAGCACATTAAGGTCCTGGAGTGGCCTAGCCAGTCTCCAGACCTTAATCCCATAGACAATCTGTGGAGGGAGCTGAAGGTTCGAGTTGCCAAACGTCAGCCTCGAAACCTTAATGACTTGGAGAAGATCTGCAAAGAGGAGTGGGACAAAATTCCTCCTGAGACGTGTGCAAACCTGGTGGCCAACTACAAGAAACGTCTGACCTCTGATTGCCAACAAGGGTTTTGCCACCAAGTACTAAGTCATGTTTTGCAGAGGGATCAAATACGTATTTCCCTGATTAAAATGCAAATCAATTTAGAACATTTTTGACATGTGTTTTTCTGGATTTTTTTGTTGCTATTCTGTCTCTCACTGTTCAAATAAACCTACCATTAAAATTATAGACTGATCATTTCTTTGTCAGTGGGCAAACGTACAAAATCAGCCGGGGATCAAATACTTTTTCCCCCTCACTGTACATGGACACTCAATCATCATGGTACTTTTTAATGGTAACAATATATTACAAATATTACGAAAAATAGGATTGAAACTTGTATCTCATTATGGTAAATGGTTAAATAAATATAGCTAGTTATAATTGTAACGGCTTAGCAGATAATAGTAAAAGACAATCAGTATTTACCTGGCTAAAAGAGAAGGAATATAATATCTTGTTCACAGGAAACTCATTCAACAATGAGCGCGAAATGTATTTCTCCCATGGACAAAGAAACTCAAAATGGGTGATGATATCAATTAACAATAATTTTTATCCAAATGTGCAAATTGTCTAAACAGATCTGCAAGGTAGATGGATTATTTTAAATATGTTATTGGACCTTAAACAGATTTGGTTTATTAATCTCTACGCTCCGCATCATGATGATCCACTCTTCTTTGAAAATATATATAATAATTTATCAAGCCTACAAGCAATACAAGACTATTATTAGGGTGGGAGATTATAATACGGTTTTAAATACCTCAATGGATCGTAAAGGAAATCACATTACAAACTATTACCCTCATGCACTGAAGGAAATCATTAATATTATGGATATATTGGAACTAGTGGATATATGGAGGTTTAAAAATCCTGACCTAGCGAGACATACATGGCGGAGGCTCAATCAAGCTAGTCGTCTTGACTACTTTCTTATGACATTGTCGTGGGAGTTAAGAGTGTTGATAGGGTACAGAATGCGGTCGGACCATCAAATAACTGACATATACTTTAGTCCACCTGGGCAAGGATATTGGAAATGTAATCAAAGCCTATTGGATGACAACTTGTTTTTAACCAGGACAGAAGAATTTATAACTGATGTTTTCCAACAGAACATATGTACAGCAGATCCCTTTATTGTGTGGGACACTTTTAAATGTGCATTTAGAGGCCATGCAATTCAATACTCATCTTTAAAAGAAAAGCAATTTAGGTCAAAATAGTTCATATTAACAAAGGAAGTAGAGGGACTAATGGTACAGATAGTAATAAAAACGGTACCATACAGGTAAAGTTAGAGGAAAAGCAAAAAGAACTGCAGGAACTTATTCAAGTTCAAATATATTATAAAAAATAAAGCGACCTAGATGGAATATGGGGAAAAATGCACTGCATAATGTTTTAATCTTCAACATAGAAAAGCTACCAAAGATAATTTACTGAATCTTGTTACAAATGATGGAGTCACCCATGATTCACCAAACAATATTTTGAAAGAGGAAGCCTAGTACTTTAAGCATATGTTTTAGTTTCAAAATCCTCCATCTCCACTAATCGAAGTTAATTGACCATTACTGAAACAGGACCCAGGTGGTAAATATATAGATCCAGTCCATGAAAAAAACTAGCCCCTTATCAAAATGCATAGAATTAAAAATGTATTGTGGGATATTATTCATCCTAATTAGACAGTTTTTTACATGGACAATACATTGCAGATAATATAAGACAAGTACTGGAAACAAAAAAACACTATGAAAAATCTGGGATACCAGGCCTGGTATTCATAGCTGACTTTGAAAAGGATTCTGATAAAGTACGACTGGAATTTATATATAAATGCCTGGAATATTTCCATTTTGGAGAATCTCTTATACAATGGGTTAAAGTTATATATAGTAACCATGAGTGTAAAATAATAAATAATGGCTACTTCTCAGAAAGTATTAAACTGTCAAGAGGAGTAAAACAATGTTGTCCACTTTTGGCATATCTATTTATTATGGACATCAAAATGGTAGTGATTAAAAGCAGATCCAACAATAATATCAAGGTGCTAGAAATCCAGGGCTTAAAAACAAAGGTGTCACTGTACACTGATGATTCATGTTATCTTTTAAACCCACAATTTGGATCCCTCCATAGCCTCAGAGGACCTAGATAATTGTTCTAACCTTTTTTCCTATTTTGTAGCCTTACAACCTGGAATTAAAATAGATTTTTGGGGGGGTTGTATCATTTGATTTAAACAACATGAATACCACTTTGAAGATGCTAAATATTTTTTCTTGTGAAACAATAATAATAAGACAAAAAAACAGAAAACTTGTGTGCATAACTAGTCACCCCACCTCCCCCAAAGTCAATACTTTGTAGAGCCACCTTTTGCAGCAATTACAGCTGCAAGTCTCTTGGGGTATGTCTCTAAGCTTGGCACATCTAGCCACTGGGATTTTTGCCCATTCTTCAAGGAAAAACTGCTCCATCTCCTTCAAGTTGGATGGGTTCCGCTGGTGTACAGCAATCTTTAAGTCTTACCACAGATTCTCAATTGGATTGAGGTCTGGGCTTTGACTAGGGCATTCCAAGACATTTAAATGTTTCCCCTTAAACCACTCGAGTGTTGCTTTAGCAGTATGCTTGGGGTCATTGTCCTGCTGGAAGTTGAACCTCCAACCCAGTCTCAAATCTCTGCAAGACTGAAACAGGTTTACCTCAAGAATTTCCCTGTATTTAGCGCCATCCATCATTCTGACCAGTGTCTCAGTCCCTGCCGATGAAAAACATGAGGTTCTCGGAGTGATGAGAGGTGTTGGGTTTGCGCCAGACATAGCGTTTTCCTTGATGGCCAAAAAGCTACATTTTAGTCTCATCTGACCAGAGTACTTTCTTCCATATGTTTGCTTCTTTTTTTCTTTAAGCAATGGCTTTTTTTCTGGCCACTCTTATGTAAAGCCCAGCTCTGTGGAGTGTACGGCTTAAAGTGGTCCTATGGACAGATACTCCAATCTCCGCTGTGGAGCTTTGCAGCTCCTTCAGGGTTATCTTTGGTCTCTTTGTTGCCTCTCTGATTAATGCCTTCCTTGGCTGGTCCGTGAGTTTTGGTGGGCGGCCCTCTCTTGTCAGGTTTGTTGTGGTGCCATATTCTTTCCATTTTTTAATAATGGATTTAATGGTGCTCCGTGGGATGTTCAAAGATTCTGATATTTTTTTATAACCCAACCCTGATCTGTACTTCTCCACAACTTTGTCCCTGACCTGTTTGGAGAGCTCCTTGGTCTTCATAGTGCCGCCGGCTTAGTGGCGTTGCAGACTCTGGGGCCTTTCAGAACAGGGATATATACTGAGATCATGTGACAGATCATGTGACACTTAGATTGCACACAGGTGGACTTTATATAACTAATTGTGACTTCTGAAGGTAATTGGTTGCACCAGATCGTATTTAGGGGCTTCGTAGGAAAGGGGGTGAATGCATATGCACGCTCCACTTTTCAGTTTATTTTATGAAACAAGTAATTTTTTTCATTTCACTTCACCAATTTGGACTATTTTGTGTATGTCCGTTACATGAAATCCAAATAAAAATCAATTACAGGTTTCAATGAAACAAAACAAGAAACACGCCAAGGGGGGTGAATACATTTGCAAGGCACTGTAAAGTGTTGGTCCCATGTTTCATGAGCTGAAATAAAAGATCCCCCAAATTTTCCATACGCACAAAAAGCTTCTTTCTCTCAAATTTTGTGCACATATTTTTATCCCTTTTAGTGTGCATTTCTCCTTATAATCCATCCACCTGACAACTGTGACCTATCGTGATGGACAATTTTATGTTTGTGTTTTCTAATAACCAATTTCTGTGTTCTATTCTTGTGCTTTTCTAATAACCAATTTCTGTGTTCATGCTAGTGACTGATCGAATGACTCCTCACTATCAGTATCTGCTATTTGTCAGTACGCCCAGACCCTTGTTTTGATAACGAATGATATCTCAGTTTTAAGGTCTCAGCTTAGAGAGAACTAGCCTTTTGAAGTATTGGTATGTCACATGCATGACCCAGCATTGGTCGGTCACATGAATGAAGGAAACGGTAATGATGAATTAATTATGAATGAGGAATAGGCTAAATAATGCAAATATAACTTGTCTGTATGTAAGAGATCTAATGGGACTTCCCCATTAGAGCTTCTAATCGACATGTGTACTTGGTGCATTGAGTTGGTTGGAACCTCTCCAGCCCGCTGATAATAAAGAATGATTAATTAAAGATTGACTTTGAGTGTCCCTGTGTAATAACCTGCCCAGGGACTGCGGTTGAAAATTAACCGGCTGGCTAAAACCGGCACTTTTACTGAAACGTTGATTAATGTGCACTGTCCCTGTAAAAATAAAATAAACTCAACTCAATTTCCACAACAATGTCAAGAAGTTGAAAAACAGCATGATCATTACACAGGTGCACCTTGTGCTGGGGACAATAAAAGGCCACTCAAATGTAATGTTTTGTCACACAACACAATGCAATGTATAAGAATATTTTGAAGATAAATACACAACGCAGAAGATGAGAGGACTAAACACTAGAGTACTAACGGTCAATAAGGAATTGTCAATGTAAATAGGAGTTGGGTTTCAGTTCAACAGCTGTTTAGAATCTGTGGAATGTCACTCCTGAACTCAGAACTATGTGTGATACGTTCTGTACATTGAATCTGGAGTTGGATACGTGTTATTTGGCCATTGGCCCAGTTGTACTGCAAGGACTTCTGATTGGTCAACCCAAGGCTGGGTGGGGGGCTATAAATGGCCTTCTGTCCCTTTGTTCTATGGAGAAAAGGTGAGGACAGGGGAGACTGAACATCTACAGTTGAAGTCGGAAGTTTACATACACTTAGGTTCGAGTCATTAAAACTCATTTTTCCAACCACTCCACAAATTTCTTGTTAACTATAGTTTTGGCAAGTAGGTTAGAACATCTACTTTGTGCATGACACAAGTAATTTTTCCAACAATTGTTTACAGACAGAATATTTATCTTATAATTCACTGTATCACAATTCCAGTGGGTCAGAAGTTTACATACACTAAGTTGACTGTGCCTTTAAACAGCTTTGAAAATTACAGAAAATTATGTCATGGCTTTAGAAGCTTTTGATAGGTCAATTGACAGTCAATTGGAGGTGTACCTGTGGATGTATTTCAAGGCCTACCTTCAAACTCAGTGCCTCTTTGCTAGACATCTTGGGAAAATCAAAAGAAATCCGCCAAGACCTCAGGAAAAAAATTGTAGACCTCCACACGTCTGGATCATCCTTGGGAGCAATTTCCAAACGCCTGAGGGTACCACGTACATCTGTACAAACAAGTATAAACACCATGGGACCACGCAGCTGTCATACCGCTCAGAAGGATACGCGTTCTGTCTCCTAGAGATAAACGTACTTTGGTGAGAAATGTGCAAATCAATCCCAGAACAACAGCAAAGGACCTTGTGAAGATGCTGGAGGAAACCGGTACAAAAGTATCTATATCCACAGTAAAACGAGTCCTATATCGACATAACCTGAAAGGCCGCTCAGCAAGGAAGAAGCCACTGCTCCAAAACCGCCATAAAAACACCAGACTACGGTTTGCAACTGCACATGGGGACAAAGATCATACTTTTTGGAGAAATGTCCTCTGGTCTGATGAAACAAAAATAGAACTGTTTGGCCATAATGGAGGAAAAAGGTGGAGGCTTGCAAGCCGAAGAACACCATCCCAACCGTGAAGCACGCGGGTGGCAGCATCATGTTGTGGGGGTGCTTTGCTGCAGGAGGGACTGATGCACTTCACAAAATAAATGGCATCACGAGGAAGGAAAATTATGTGAATATATTGAAGCAACATCTCAAGACATCAGTCAGGAAGTTAAAGCTTGTTCGCAAATGGGTCTTCCAAATGGACAATGACCCCAAGCATACTTCCAAAGTTGTGGCAAAATGGTTTAAGGACAACAAAGTCAAGGTATTGGAGTGGCCATCACAAAGCCCTGACCTCAATCCTATAGAAAATTGTGGGCAGAACTATAAAAGTGTTTGTGAGCAAGGAGGCCTAGAAATCTGAGTCAGTTACACCAGCTCTGTCAGGAGGAATGGGCCAAAATTCACCCAACTTATTGTGGGAAGCTTGTGGAAGGCTACCCGAAACGTTTGACCCAAGTTAAGCAATTTAAGGGCAATGCCACCAAATACTAATTGAGTGTATGTAAACTTCTGACCCACTGGGAATGTGATGAAAGAAATAAAAGCTGAAATAAATCACTCAACTATTATTCTGACATTTCACATTCTTAAAATAAAGTGGTGATCCTAACACAGGGAATCTTTACTAGAATTAAATATCAGGAATTGTGAAAAACTGAGTTTAAATGTATTTGGCTAAGGTGTATGTAAATTTCCGATTTCAACTGTCCCTCCCAGCATAACATCTATGATTTGTCCTTCTCAAATAACCAATTTTTTTCTCCCGCTGATTTGCTTTATAGAAAAATTACATCAACTGCAAACAAATGTCTCAAGTTTTGAAGGAGCGTGCAATTGGCATGCTGATTGCAGGAATGTCCACCAGAGCTCTTGCCAGAGAACGTTGTTTTAGAGACTTTGGCAGTACGTCTACCTGGCCTCGCAACCGCAGACCACGTGTATGGCATCATGTGGGTCGAGCAGTTTGCTGATGTCAATGTTCTGAACAGAGTGCCCCATGGAAGATGTGGGGTTAGTATGGGTAGGCATAAGTTACAACGAACACAATTGCATTTTATCTATGGCATTTTGAATGCACGGGGATACCGTGACGAGATCTTGAGGCCCATGGTTGTGCCATTAATCTGCCGCCATCACCTCATGTTTCAGCATGATAAGGAACGGCTCCATGTCACACAATTCCTGGAAGCTGAAAATGTCCCAGTTCTTCCATGGCCTGTATACTGACGAAACATGTCACTCATTGGATGCTCTGGATTGATGTGCACGACAGCTTACTCCAGTTCCTATCAATTTCCAGCATCCTGGAGTGAGACAACATTCCATAGGCCACAATCAACAGCCTGATCAACTCTATGTGAAGGAGATGCTGCATTAGTCAAATGGTGGTCATGCCAGATACTGACTGTTTTTCTGATCCACGCCCCTACCTTTTTTCCAAAGGTATCGGTGACCAACATATGCATATCTCTATTCCCAGTCATGTGAAACCCATTGAATGGGGCCTAATTTATTTAAAATCCTTTTCCTGCATAATTTCTGGACAAAAGCTTTCAGATTACGAAGATCGAAAATGAAAGATCAGGGTCCAGAGCAACGCCGAGGTCCTTCAGTTTTGAGACTCGAGATTCATTGAGACCATCGAGATTCATTGGCCGATTGACAGATCTTTGTTTCTTGGGACCTAGAACCTCTGTTTAAAAGTAAAATATTTGCCACCATCCACTTCCTTATGTCTGAAACAGGCTTCCAGGGTAAGCAATTTTGGGGCTTCAACATGTTTCATCAAAATGTATAGCTGTGTGTCATCTGCATAGCATTGAAAGTTGAGTGTTTCTGAATGACATCCCCAAACGGTAGCATCCAGTATATAATGAAAAGAATAGTGGTCCTAGAACCTGAGGAACACTCAAAACTTACCATTCATTTGTCAGAGGACAAACCATCCACAGAGATTAACTGATCTTTCCAACAGATAAGATCTAACCAGGCAAGATCTTGTCCGTGTAGACCAATTCCGGGTTCCAATCTCTCCAGAAGAATGTGGTGATCAAAGGTGTTGAATGCTGCACTAAGGTCTAGGAGCACAAGGACAGATGAAGAATCTTGGTCTGATGCCATTAAAAGGTAATTTACCACCTTCACGAGTGAGGTCTCAGTACTATGATGGGGTCTAAAACCAAACAGGAGCATTTCGTATACATGTGTCTTCAGGAAGGCATTAAGTTGCTGAGCAACAGCTTTTAAAAAATGATACAGTAGGCATATTAGCTTTTTAAAAACATTTTTCAGATAAAAGGTCTAGCTTTATTACTGCTACTTTTAGTGAGTTTGGTACACAGGGCCAAGCACAAACTAGCTTTTTCCCCAGTAATTATTACGCACTCCTCTTGGTGGAGGGAACGCAACACCCCGCTACAACTCAACTCCGTGTGGAGTGAAAGATGTATGGGATTGTATGTGCAGGTAAGGATGACACAGGCAGAGAATATTACCGTTTACAGGGAATTTATTCTTCCTTAACACGGTAATTTGGGGAAAAGGATCTGGATGGAACCAAAGCAAAGAAAGATAAAGTTAGAGCCCCCCCTCCTACCTACCCACACACTACTTACTTATTCTTAACGCCACCTGGCGCGCTAACCAAAATACAAGGGGTGGTCCGCCCAGGTCTTACCTAGTCTGCATAGACAGAATACATACAGGTATATGTATGCCTGCAGGCCTCTTGCCTAAGCACTCCCAAGGTGCCTTCCCCTTCGGGAACAAATTAAACAGAATAATATAAACTTAAAGTGAACAAGTTAAAAAAAAATCAAAAACAATGAGTCCTATTGGCACACACATACCTCAGAAGTAGCATCTACCAAAATACTTTAAATAAACACTGTCTCTGCACAACAACCAACACAAGCCATCCAAGAAGCTCTCACTCCTAACAAAGGACCACTGGCTTTTATCCAGCTGCAGAAGGAGTTTGTAATTGCCGACAGCTTTATCCCCTAATGAGAGGGCGGGATCAGAGCGCCAATCTGCAATGGGGCCGACCAATCAGCTGCATGGGGGAATCCCGGAAGCCATTTCCTGAAATACACACATGCATATACACAAACCCACAACATAGAAACTGAGGAATGTGACAGTAATATAGTTGGAATAAGGTCCAGTAGACAGCTGGAAGGTTTAGAGGCCATGAGTATTTTAGTGAATGTGTCGAGAGATACAGGATAAAAAAACTTGAGTGTGTCCATTGATCCGAGGTCCTGGCAGTTTTGTGCAGACTCAGGACAACTGAGTTTTGGAGAAATACGCATATTCAAAGAAGAGTCCATAATTTGTTTTCTAATAATCATGGTCTTTTTGTTGAAGAAGTTCATGAATTCATCACTGCTGAAGTGAAGGCCATCCTCACTTGGGGAATGCTGCTTTTTAGTTAGCCTTGCGACAGTTAAAAAAATTATTTGACTCAATCAAGTTGGAAAAGTAGGCTGATCAAGCAGCAGTGAGGGATTTTTGATATTGCACGGTACTGTCTTTCCAAGCTAGTCAGAAAACGTCTAATTTGGTGGAGCACCATTTCAGTTCCAATTTTCTGGAAGCTTGCTTCAGGGCTCTGGTATTTTCTGTATACCAGGGAGTTAGTGGTGCAACTGCATCTAGGGTATTACGCAAGGTTAAGTTTACATCCTCGGTTAGATGGTTAACATATTTTTATACTCCATCCTTAGGTAGGTGGAGTCTGGAAGAGCATCTAGGAATCTTTGGGTTGTACCAGAATTTATAGCACGGCTTTTGAAAGCCTTGCTTGGGGTGTAAAGCAAATTATTTGTTGCAATTGCAAATGTAATAAGATGATGGTTCCATAGTCCCGGATTATGATGAAAAACATTTAGATCCACAATATCTATTCCACAGGACAAAACTAGATGCATTGTGACAATGCGTAGGTCCCGAGACATGTTGGACAAACCCACTGAGTCGATGATGGCTCCGAAAGCCTTGGGTTGGGTCTGTGGACTTCTCCATGTGAATATAAAAGTTACCAAAAATTTGAATATTATCTGCCATGACTACCAGGTCTGATAGGAATTACAGAAACTCAGTCAGGAACACTGTATATGGCCTTTAAACATTAGCTATAAAAAGTGATTGAGTACTGTAGACTGCATAGATTTCATGACTAGAACCTCAAAATTGAAATTTGCAGGATACGTGGGGGATATGGTCACTAGTGTAACCAGGAGTCGAGGGCTCATTTAGCGCAGTAAATGAATCAGGCTTAAGTCATGTTTCAATCACTTCAAATCACTTCAAATTTATGTAATTATGTTCAGTGATTAGTTCATAGCCTATGACTGCCTTGGAAGTGAGGGATCTAACATTAAGTTGTCCTATTTTGAGATGTGAGGTATTTTGAGATGTGAGGTATCAGATTCTCTTTCAATAATGACAGGAATGGAGGAGGTCTTTATTCCAGTGAGATTGCTAAGGCGAACACCGTCATGTTTAGTTTTGCCCGACCTAGATCAAAGAACAGACACAGTCTCAATGGGGAAAACTGAGCTGACTACTCTGACTGTTCCATGGGCAGACTCCACTAAGCTGGCATGCTGTAAACAGCCTGCTGCCTGGCCTCACTCTGTCTCATTATGGAGCTAGAGGAGTTCAAATCAAATCAAACTTTATTTGTCACATGCTCCCGAATACAACAAGTGTAGACTTTACCGTGAAATGCTTACTTACAAGCCCTTAACCAACAGTGCAGTTCAAGAAGAATAAAATATTTACCAAGTAGACTAAAAATAAAAAGTAATAATAAAAAGTAACACAATAAGAATAACAAGGCTATATGCAGGGGGCACCAGTACCGAGTCAGTGTGCGGGGGTACAGGCTAGTTGAGGTAATCTGTACATGTAGGTGGGGGCTAAGTGACTATGCATAGATAACAAATAACCAGCGAGTAGCAGCAGTGTACAAAAGGGAGGGGGGGGTGAATGTAAATTGTCCAGTGCCGATTTTATGAATTGTTCAGCAGTATTATGGCTTGGAGGTAGAAGCTGTTGAGGAGCCTTTTGGTCCTGGACTTGGCGCTCCGGTACAGCTTGCCGTGCGGTAGCAGAGAAAACAGTCAGTGACTGGAGTCTCTGACAATTTTATGGGCTTTCTACTGACACCGCTTATTATAAAGCGGCAGGTAGCCTAGTGGTTAGAGCGTTGGGCCAGTAACCGAAAGGTTGCTAAATCGAATCCCCGAGCTGACAAGTTAAAAATCTGTCGTTCTACCCCTGAACAAGGCAGTTAACCCACTGTTCCTAGGCTGTCATTGTAAATAAGAATGTGTTCTTAACTGACTTGCCTAGTTAAACAAATGTTTAAAAAATTATGAAAAATATAGGTCCTGGATGGCAGGAAGCTTGGCCGGAAGCTGTAGTGCGAACGGCCCAGTACCTCTGTGACAAGCTCTACAGCAAACTCACAAAACTCAATCGCTAGTTGAAAACTGTTTTCTGCCCCTCCAAAAATAATGGATTTGTAGATAATTGGTGCTCTTTCTGGGACCCACCCACAAACAGGACCATGGCTGGCCTGCTGAGGAGTGACGGACTCCATCCTAGCTGAAGGAGTGCTCTCCTCTTATATATCAACATAGACAGGGCTCTAACACCATCATTAAGTTTGCTGATGACAGAACAATTGTAGGCCTGATCACTGACAACGATGAGACGGCCTATAGGGAGGAGGTCAGAGAACTGGCAATGTGGTGCCAGGACAACAACCTCTCCCTCAATGTGAGCAAGACGAAGGAGCTGATCGTGGACTACAGGAAAAGACGGGCCGAACAGGCACCATTAACATCGATGGGGCTGAAGTGGAGCGGGTCGAGAGTTTCAAGTTCCTTGGTGTCCACATCATCAACGAACTATCATGGTCCAAACACACCAAGACAGTTGTGAAGAGGGCACGACAAAACCTTTTCCCTCTCAGGAGACCGAAAAGACTTGGCATGGGTAACCAGATCCTCAAAAGGTTCTACAGCTGCACCATCGAAAGCATCCTGACCGGTTGCATCACCGCCTGGTATGGCAACTGCTCTGCATCTCACCGTAAGGCTCTACAGAGGGTAGTGCGTACGGCCCAGTACATCACTGGGGCTAAGCTGCCTGCCATCCAGGACCTCTACACCAGGCGGTGCCAGAGGAAGGCCCTAAAAATTGTCAAAGACCCCAGCCACCCCAGTTATAGACTGTTCTCTCTACTACCGCATGGCAAGCGGTACCGGAGTGCCAAGTCTAGGACAAAAAGGCTTCTCAACAGTTTTAACCCCCAAGCCATAAGACTCCTGAACAGGTAACCAAATGGTTACCCAGACTATTTGCATTGTGTGGCCCCCCAACCCGTCTTTTACGCTGCTGCTACTCTCTGTTTATCTTATATGCATAGTCACTTTAACTATACGTTCATGTACATACTACCTCAATTGGCCCGACCAACCAGTACTACCGCACATTGGCTAACCGGGCTATCTGCATTGTGTCCCACCATCCGCCAACCCCTCTTTTTACGCTACTGCTACTCTCTGTTCATCATATATGCATAGTCACTTTAACCATACCTACATGTATATACTACCTCAATAAGCCTGACTAACCGGTGTCTGTATATAGCCTTGCTACTCTTATTTTCAAATGTCTTTTTACTGTTGTTTTATTTCTTAGGTAGTGTAACACTGAGTTAGCTCCCACAGTATATACACGTTAACAACATGAGAAACAATAACATAGCCTACAGTACTAACCACAGTATACAGGCCAATTCGCTGTACTCATAATATGCAGGAGACGCAATCGTTAAGCAAGGGCAAATTAAGTTATGATATCCAAGATGGCGTAGCAGTCAGGCGTCTTTTGTCTTCGTCTTGTCGTGTCCCGTGTATACATATTTTTTTCTTCGCATATATTTTTTTATATTTTTCTTAACCCCAACTTCAAAATACTCTCCTGCAACCCGCCTCACCCAACGTGGTATGGATCTGCTAATTTCTTTACTTTAGAACCGGAAACCCCAACAGGAGCTAGCCAGCTAACTAGTTACTAGCTAGTAGTCAGCTAGCCACTGCTAGTGGTCATCAGCTAACCTTTAGCCCGGACAACTCCTGCCAGTCTGCACAATGCGATTCAACCCAGAGCTTATCGGACTTCTTTTTCTCCATATCTCCGGATTCCTACTGCTCTGAACCTCTTCACCTGGATCATTGCAGCTAGCTAGCTGCTATCTGATTGGCTTCTCCTGGCTAACGTCTCTGTTCCGAAGCAAGCACCAATTAGCCTGGAGCTAGCCTATGCTAGGCCAATCTCCCGGCTAGCTGGAGAGGTCCATCAGCCACTCCTTGGGTTACAATACCTATTTTGCCAATTGGCCTGGACCCCTTTTATTGCCAATACAGAGCCCCGCCGATCCATCACGACTGGACTACAGATGTAATCCGCCCGAGGGGGTTTTTCAACAGGCTCCTCCGTTGCGACGTCCCCTGAATGCCCATCTGCTAGCCTTCTAGCCGCGACCCGCTAGCTGTCTAGATCATACCAAACTGTTAGCTGAAGAGGTCCATCAGCCAATTTTTTTGCGCTACTACCTATTACTACTGCCTATTTTGCCAATTGGCCTGGACCCTTTTACTACACGGACCCCTGCTGATCAGACTTCTTCCATCGCGATATCCCTCTTAAGGCCCTTCTGCTAGCCCTGGCCCACTAGCAAAGGCTAGCTTTTTCAAACAGAAATTTGCATCCTGCAGCACAAACTCCAAAAAGTTCTGGGACACTGTAAAGTCCATGGAGAATAAGAGCACCTCATCCCAGGTGCCCACTGCACTGAGGCTAGGAAACACTGTCACCACCGATAAATCCACGATAATTGAGAATTTCAATAGGCATTTTTCTACGGCTGGCCACGCTTTCCACCTGGCTACCCTTACCCTGGTCAACAACCCTGCACCCCCCACAGCAACTTGACCAAGCCATTTCTCCTTCACCCAAATTCAGACAGCTGATGCCTTGAAAGAGCTGCAAAATCTGGAACTCTACAAATCAGCAGGACTAGACAATCTGGACCCTCTCTTTCTAAAATGATCAGCCAAAATTGTTGCAACCCCTATTACTAGCCTGTTCAACCTCTCTTTCGTATCGTCTGAGATCCCCAAACATTGGAAAGCTGCCGCGGTAATCCCACTCTTCAAAGGGGGTGACACTCTAGACCAAACTGCTACAGACCTATATCTATCCTAAGTTAACAAACAGATCACAGACCATTTCGAGTCCCACCGTACCTTCTCCCCTATGCAATCTGGTTTCCGAGCTGGTCATGGGTGCATCTCAGCCACGCTCAAGGTCCTAAACGATATCATAAACTCCATCAATAAGAGACAATACTGTGCAGCTGTATTCATAGACCTGCCCAAGGCTTTCGACTCTGTCAATCACCCCATTCTTAATCGGCAGACTCAACAGCCTTGGTTTCTCAAACGATTGCCTCGCCTGGTTCACCAACTACTTCTCAGACAGAGTTCAGTGTGTCAAATCGGAGGGCCTGTTGTCCGGACCTCTGGCAGTCTCTATGGGGGTGCCACAGGGTTCAATTCTCGGGCCGACTCTTTTCTCTGGGTACATCAATGATGTCGCTCTTGCTGCTGGTGATTCTCTGATCCACCTCTACGCAGACGATACCAAATCAAAGTGTATTTGTCACGTGCGCCGAATACAACAGGTACCTTACAGTAAAATGCTTACTTACAGGCTCTAACCAATAGTGCAAAAGAAAGGTGTGTGTGTGTGTGTGTCTTCTACTTCCTCCCAATCCCGGGTCCGGGAGCACCCCCACCAGTAAAAAAGCTGACTAGCATAGCCTAGCATAGCGTCACAAGTAAATAGTAGCATCTAAATATCATTAAATCACAAGTCCAAGACACCAGATGAAAGATACACATCTTGTGAATCCAGCCATCATTTCTGATTTTTAAAATGTTTTACAGGGAAGACACAATATGTAAATCTATTAGCTAACCACGATAGCAAAAGACACAACTTTTTTTGTCCACCATTTTTTTCCTGCATAGGTAGCTATCACAATTTCGACCAAATAAAGATATAAATAGCCACTAACCAAGAAACAACTTCCTCAGATGACAGTCTGATAACATATTTATTGTATAGCATATGTTTTGTTAGAAAAATGTGCATATTTCAGGTATAAATCATAGTTTACCATTGCAGCCACCATCACAACTCTCACCAAAGCAACTAGAATAACTACAGAGACCATCGTGTATTACCTAATTACTCATCATAAAACATTTCTGAAAAATACACAGCGTACAGCAAATGAAAGACACAGATCTTGTGAATCCAGCCAATATTTCAGATTTTCTAAGTGTTTTACAGCGAAAACACAATATAGCGTTATATTAGCTTACCACAATAGCAAACATCACAACAGCATTGATTCAAGCCAAAAATAGCGATAACGTATAAACCACCAAAATATATTAATTTTTTCACTAACCTTCTCAGAATTCTTCAGATGACAGTCCTATAACATCATATTACACAATGCATATAGAGTTTGTTCGAAAATGTGCATATTTAGTGGCACAAATCGTGGTTATACAATGAGAAAAGTTGCCAAGCTGCCCAGAAAATGTCGGGAGAAATCTTTGGAGAGGCACCTATTCTAATCAGTAACTAATCCAAAACTTGACTAAAAAATACAGGTTGGACAGCAAATGAAAGACAAATTAGTTCTTAATGCAATCGCTGTGTTACATTTTTAAAATTAACGTTACTTCAACATACAGCGTGCGCTAAAGCGAGACCGCACCGAAATTCATGGCGGAATTATTATTTGACATTTGTCAACATAAATACAAATTAACAGCATAAAGACTGCTTACTATTAGCTGAGCTTCCATCAGAATCTTGGGCAAGGTGTCCTTTCTCCAGAACAATCGTCTTTTGGTTGAAAGATGTCCTCTTCTCCTGTAGAAATAGCAGCTAATGCTAGCCCTCCACCTGAGAGGTGTCCAACTCCTGATAGCGTGTGACAAAGAAACCCCAGAAAATCGCAATAAACTGATATAAACTGCTATAAGTCGGTTTAAATTAACTACCTTATGAAGTTAAGACAAAAATCAAATTAAATCAGAGCCGGAGATACAGAACTGCTAAAACGAAAGCTTTTCAGGACGCCATTGTGATGTCCCTCTTGCGCCAAGCGCCCCGTTGAAAAGAACGGTACTTCCGTTCCATGAGCCTTTATAGTGTCCCAGATTGTGCAATCCAGTCCATTCAAATTCTCACCGCTTACTGACATCTAGAGGAAGGCGTATGCAGTGCATGTAGCCCCATAGCTTGCATGGGGACTTATAAACTGACCTCAGAACAGGGACCTCGATTTCAGAAATCTCACTTCCTGACAGGAAATGTGCTGCAGAATGAGTTCTGTTTCACTCAGAGAAATAATTCAAACGGTTTTAGAAACTAGAGAGTGTTTTCTATCCAATAGTAATAATAATATGCATATTGTACGAGCAAGAATTGAGTACGAGGCAGTTTAATTTGGGAACGTAATTATTACAAAGTCCCAACAGCACCCCCTATTGAGAAAAGGTTAACCTCTTATCCTGCCAATGTAGATAAATGATGAGGAGAGAAGACCTGTAACCAACGCTGTTACCACAATCACTTCCTTCCTCTCAGGCTAAAGCTTGTAAACAGACTTAATGGTCAGTGCCTTTGATTGGGGTGTGGTCCTTGGAGAGACTGACTCAATGGAGTGTGTGATAAACCTTCTCCTCCAACACCACTGCTAGGCAGACCTGGGTTCAAATACTATTTGAAATCATTTCAAATAATGAATCAGTGCTTGATTGAGCTTGCCTTGCTTAATGAAAGATTAGAATAGTACCAAAACTGTAAACCCTGCACATCTGCCACTCCATGCAGACCAGAGCAAACGCTCAGAGTTTGAAAGATTTCCAATAGTATTTGAACCCAGGTCTGCTGCTAGGGGGATCTCTGTTATCTCTCATCTCAGCTGGGCAGCAGATCCAGACAGGAGGAGAGGAGAGGATGCTCCTTCCGTTTAAACGATGAAAGATGACCGATAGCCTTAGGCTGGGGTGTCTGTGCCACACTCCCGCTCCAAATCCGCTACTCAGGACCCAGGACGAGCTCCCACAGCGACCCTGCTTTAAAGATGATAAATGATACAGGCACACCAAGGGCACCCCCTCGATAACACTCAGACACAAGTATCAGCTGAGAAATAATACTTTCTAATCTTTCAATAAATGTGATGTTCTGTGACATGGATTTCCAATAGCCCACATTCAGAGTTATAGAAGCCATCTCGCTTACAGTACATTGGATTTATTTTAAGAAACGCCGAAACAGACGGTTCTGCCGAGTTGCTTTGGAGGAAAGAGAAGGAAAGAGATGAAGGCTCCACACCACTCTTTCACTTAAATGAGAATGCGTTCTCAGTCAACTTATCTGGTAAAACAAGGGTTAAATAAATAAAATAAAAACTCCTCCAGACCCTCTGGAGACCTTCTCCCATTCCTTACTTCCCTCATCAACTCATCCCTGACCTTTGGCTGCGTCCCCTCTGACTTCAAAATGGCCCGAGTGTCACGGCCGTTTAAAGGAGTGGACCAAGGCGCAGCGTTTTGAGCGTACATACTTGTTTAATATAAGAATTCGCCACCAAAACAATAAATATCAAATGAACACGTGACGCCAACGTAGTGCTCACAGGCAACTAAACATGGACAACTACCCACATAAGCAACATGGAAAATGGCAACCTAAATAGGCTCCCCAATCAGAGACAACAATAAACAGCTGTCTCTGATTGGGAACCCATCCAGGCCACCATCAACCTACATACCCCTAGACAATACAAAATCCCCATAGATAACAAAAAACCCTAGACAATACAAAAACTAAACAAACCACCCTGGTCACACCCTGACCTAACCAAATAATAAAGAAAGCAAATATAACTAAAGTCAGGGCGTGACAGTACCCCCCTTCCCCCAAAGGTGCAGACTCCCAGCCGCAAACCTAAACCTATATGGGAGGGTCTGGGTGGGCATTTCTCCGCGGTGGCGGCTCTGGTGCGGGACGTGGACCCCACTCCACCTTAGGCTTGGCCCACTTAGGTGTCGCCTCTGGAGCGGGGACCCTCGCCGCCAACCCCGGACAGGAGGGCGACTCTGGCAGCTCCGGACAGGAGGGAGACTCTGGCCGCTCCGGACAGGAGGGAGACTCTGGCCGCTCCGGACAGGAGGGAGACTCTGGCCGCTCCGGACAGGAGGGAGACTCTGGCCGCTCCGGACAGGAGGGAGACTCTGGCCGCTCCGGACAGGAGGGAGACTCTGGCAGCTCCGGACAGGAGGGAGACTCTGGCAGCTCCGGACAGGAGGGAGACTCTGGCAGCTCCGGACAGGAGGGAGACTCTGGACTCACCGGGCTGGGGAGACACACAGGAGACCTGGCTCTGGGAGCAGGCACAGGACTCACCAGGCTGGGGAGACATCCAGGAGGCCTCTTCCTTGGCCGAGGCACCGGATACACTGGGCCGTGGAGGCGCACTGGCGGTCTCGAGCGCAGAGCTGGCCCCACCCGTTCTGGCTGGATGCCAGCTTCCACCCGGCAAATGCGGGACGCTGGCACCAAGCACACCGGCCTGTGAATGCTCCGCCTCGACACCGTGAGCATCACCCCATAGCACAGGGCCTGACCAGTCCCATGTTCGCCACGGTAAGCACGGGGAGTTGGCTCAGGTCTCCAACCTGACTGCCACACTCCCCGTGTGGCCCCCCCAAAAAGATTTGGGGGCTGCCTCTCAGGCTTCCTTGCCAGCCGTGTTCCCTCATACCGCTGGTTCCTCTTTCCTGCTGCCTCCGGTCTCCTGGCTGCCTCCACCTGTTCCCATGGGAGGCGATCCCTTCCAGCCAGGATCTCTTCCCATGTGTAGGATCCCTTGCCGTCCAGGATGTCCTCCCATGTCCAGTCCTCTCTTCCACGCTACTTGGTCCTTTGGTGGTGGGTAGTTCTGTCACGCCCGTTTAAAGGTGTGGACCAAGGCGCAGCGTTTTGAGCGTACATACTTGTTTAATATAAGAATTCGCCACTAAAACAATAAACATCAACTGAACACGTGACGCCAACGTAGTGCTCACAGGCAACTAAACATGGACAACTACCCACATAACCAACATGGAAAATGGCAACCTAAATAGGCTCCCCAATCAGAGACAACGATAAACAGCTGTCTCTGATTGGGAACCCATCCAGGCCACCATCAACCTACATACCCCTAGACAATACAAAATCCCCATAGATAACAAAAAACCCCAGACAAGACAAAAACCCCTAGACAATACAAAAACTAAACAAACCACCCTGGTCACACCCTGACCTAACCAAATAATAAAGAAAGCAAATATAACTAAAGTCAGGGCGTGACACCGAGTCACTCTCCTCCTCAAGAAACCAACACTTGAGCCCTCTGATGTCAAAAACTACTGACTGGTATCCCTTTTTCCTTCTATTTACAAAACACTTGAGCGTGCTGTCTCTGACCGAATCTCTCGCTATCGCTCTCAGAACAGTCTTCTTGACCCTAACCAGTCAGGCTTTAACATGTGTCACTCGACCGAGATTGCGCTTCTCTGGGTCACGCAGGCTCTACGCACTGCTAAAGCTGACTCTCACTCCTCTGTACTCATCCTCCTAGATCTATCCGCTGCCTTCGACACTGTGAACCATCAAATCCTCCTCTCCACCCTCTCAGGGCTGGTCGCCTCAGGCTCTGCACACTCCTGGATTGCATCCTACCTGGCAGGCCACTCCTACCACGTGGAGAGGAACCGTGTCTGCACCACGTGCTCTCAAGTGGCAAATATCTCAGCTTGGATGTTGGCCCACCACCTCAAGCTCGACCTAGACAAGACAGTGCTGCTCTTCCTCACGGGGAAGGCCTAACCCACTCCAAGACCTTTCCATCACGGGTTGACAAATCCATGGCGGTCCCCTTCCCAGAGTGCAAAGAACCATGCCATGACCATGGACAACACCCTGTTGTTCTCTGTAAACATCAAAGCAATGACTCGCTCCTGCAGGTTCATGCTCTACAACATCCGTAGAGTACGACCCTACTTCACACAGGAACCGGTGCAGGTCCTAATCCAAGCACTTGTCATCTCCTGTCTGGACTACTACAATTCACTGTTGGCTGGGCTCCCCGCGTGTGCCATCAACCCCCTGCAACTTATCCAGAACGCTGCAGCCGTCTGGTGTTTAATCTTCCCATATTCTCCCATGTCACTCACTCCTCCACACTCTCCACTGGCTTACAGTCAAAGCTCACATCAACCACAAGCCCAGAGTACCTGCTCCTCCATACCTTCATACTATGCTCAAACCCTACACCCCAACCTGATTACTCCGTTCTGCCACTTCTGGTCTCTTGGTCCTCCCACCCCTAAGGGAGGGCAGCTTCCGCTCCTCCCAGTCCAAGCACTTCTCTGTCCAATGGTGGAAACCAGCTTCCCCCTGAAGCTAGGACAGCAGAGTCCCTGTTCATCTTCCGAAAACATCTAAAAGAGTATCTTAAAAATAATCCCAAAGCACCCCAACCCATGCTTCATTTAAACCTTCTTCCTTTCTGTGAAAGTGGATGTAGACAACATGATGTTACCGTGTAAACAGGAATGGTCCATCATGGACAGATAAGGGCATGTTGTCATGTGATGTAGCACCCTCTCCTCTCTCCCTACTCCTGTTTGTGTGTGTGTGTGCGTGTGCATATGTCCATTGTCATCCCTTGTAGCCTAATCCTGGATGTTAGGCTTGACTCTGAACAACTCTCTGCAATCTGCCACTTTCACTTACTGTGGTTTGTACCATTTCTGTCAGTCATGTCACATGATGTACTCAGCAGCCACCCTGCCTGTCTGTCACAACCGCCTACCTCACTGGAGTACTACTTCTTCTGCCTGCCTATTCACACGTTGCTACGGTAACACGTGGAAACTGTGGCTGTACTGCTATCTCTACCTCTACCCATGGATGACATTTTTCATATGTCAGACCTAAATTTGGTGTGCAGGTAGTGGATGCAAATTGGAAAGGGAACTGGAATGATTATGGATGTGGCATTTAAATGAACAGGGCTGTAGGGCTCCAATTGACTTCAGGAATGTCCAACAAAAATCATACAACCACTATTTGTTATTTTCTTCATTTTTGTACAAGTACAGCATTATCTTTAAGCAGGCAGATATTCTACTTAATTCTTAAATTCATTCTGTGAGCTCAGTATTAGTTGAAGCCTCAAGTTCCTTTTTTACAAAGAAGTGATAACTCAGTATTGCAACAGTTTTAGACTCAGTATTGCAACAGTTTTAGACTCAGTATTGCAACAGTTTTAGACTCAGTATTGCAACAGTTTTAGACTCAGTGTAGCAACAGTTTTAGACTCAGTATAGCAACAGTTTTAGACTCAGTATTGCAACAGTTTTAGACTCAGTGTAGCAACAGTTTTAGACTCAGTATTGCAACAGTTTTAGACTCAGTATTGCAACAGTTTTAGACTCAGTATAGCAACAGTTTTAGGCAGGTTCACTTGTCATTATTCCCCCACCAAACATTATAAAAAATGTTTTGTTATTGAACGGATGGTCAGGGGGCCGAAACATAATTACTAATAATTTGTAGACTGCAAATTGACTGCAAGAAGCCAAAACGGATATCATATTTGACAAAAAAAATCACCCACGGACAAAATTTCGGGCCGCCAGTTGGGGAACCCTGCACTAGACTACTGCAAAACCGTTTCCCCTACCGTATCCCCTCACCTTGGTGCCACAACAAAGAGAAGATGATGAGAAAAGTGTGGTTTTTAGATATTGATTAGCTATTGTCAAGGATGCACAGAAATTCCAAAATACAGTGCATTCGGAAAGTATTCTAACCGCTTTCCTTTTCTACATTTTGTTACGGTACAGCCTTTTTCTAAAATGTATTAAACAATTTTTTCCCTCATCAATCTACACCAGGGGTGTCAAACTCATTCCACGGAGGGCCTAGTGTCTGCAGGTTTTTGGTTTTTCCTTTCAATAAAGCCCTAGACAACCAGGTGTGGGGAGTTCCTAACTAATTAGTGATGTTAATTCATCAATCAAGTACAAGGGAGGAGCGAAAACCCGCAGACACTCGGCCCTCCGTGGAATGAGTTTGACACCTGTGATCTACACTGTCACACCCTAATCTATTTCACCTGTCTTTATGCTTGTCTCCACCCCCCACCAGGTGTCTTCCATCTTCCCCTATTATCCCTTGTGTATTTATACCTGCGTTTTCTGTTTGTCTTTTGCCAGTTCGTCTTGTCCCTTCAAGTCCTACCAGCGTGTTCCTGTGCCCTAGTGTTTGTTTTTCCTAGTCTTCCCAGTTCTGACCTTTCTACCTGTCCTGACCCTGCCTGCTGTCCTGTACCGGCCTGACTCTGATTTGGATCACGACTCTTTGCCTGCCTTGACTTACTTTTTGCCTACCTATTGTACTATAATAAACTCTGAGACTCATACTATCCGCCTCCTGTGTCTGCATCTGGTTCTTAGCCTGAGCCGTGATACTATACACAATACCCGAAAATGACAAAGCGAAAACAGTTTTTTAGACATTTTGGCAAATGTATTTAAAATAACAGAAATACCTTATTTACATAAGTATTCAGACCCTTTGCTATGAGACTCAAAACTGAGCTCAGATACATCCTGTTTCTTTTGATCATCCTGGAGATGTTTCTACAACTTGGAGTCCACCTGTGGTCAATTCAGTTGATTGGGCATGTCATTATGGGATATTGTGTGTAGATTGCTGTAGAAAATTATTTATTGAATCCATTTTAGAATAAGACTGTAACATAAAATGTGGAAAAAGTCAAGGGTTCTGAATACTTTCCGAATGCACTGTATATCTAGCTGTCAGATAACACGTTCTGATGAAATGGCTTGTCCTGGACTGTAAAAACCCAAAGTGCATTGAGTGAATGCTGGAAAAAGATCTAGGTTCCTTTCTAAATATAGCAATGTGAATGCAAAGAGAACTCAGACCACAAAATAAGTGAAGTGAACTTGCTAAAGAGTTGAGTCCTCATTCAAAGGCAAAGGCATTGTGAATACAAAGATAACTGAGTTCCTTAGATATTTCTTACCCCAAATTCACTTTAAAGAGGACTGAGATGGGTTCTTTTAAAGAGGACTAGATGTGAAAACACCCTTAATGTTATTCATACTTCACCTTTCCAGAGATGTGCTTCAGCATGACATTACTACATCCTTTAATTGAAGAGCCAATGATCAGTGGTGTAAGGTACTTAAGTAAAAATACTTTAAAGTACTACTTAAGTCATTTTTGGGGGTATGTGTACTTTACTCCATACATGGAGTCTGATAACATAATTTTTTTGAATACTTAGCAGGACAGTGGAAAATGGATGGTCCAATTCACACACTTATCAAGAGAACATCCCTGGTCATCCCTATTACCTCTAATCTGGAGGACTCACTAAACACACATGCTTCATTTGTAAATTATGTCTGAGTGTTTTGCAGTGTGCCCCTGACTGAAAAACAAGAACAAGGTGCAGTCTGGTTTGCTTTATGTAAGGAATTTGAAATGATTTATACTGTAGCAGGTTCAAGGGTGTGGGGTTTCCACGTCACCAAGTTCAATAACAAAACATGCACTAGTAACACAACTAGAATGCACATGTGGAGTTTATTAGGGCTTTTGGTACACAGTGGAAAAAGGGGGAATTCACCAATTACTTCACTGTCCACAAGCTGTTCTCATTGTTGGTTCCGTTCTCCAGGGGTAATCCTAACACTCGGGTCCTCAGCCAATCCGGTTCGGTACACAAGGGGTGTAATCTGACAGTCCAGGTTACAACAGATACTCTCCCACTCTTTGCTCTCTCCTTACTCTGCCCCTTTGTGCAGGCTGCTTCCTCCTTTATCCCTAAGCACTCCCTGGCTTAACGAACTACAGCCTCGCCTCGTTGGGGCAGGAAATGTCCATATAAGGCTCGGAGGTGGAGCCAGTGGGCTGCCAGATATCTCCCCTCAATAACCACTCCCCTCACCGCTACCTGCCGTCTGCCACAATACTTTTACTTTTATTTTTGTTACTTAAGTATAGTTTAGCAATTGCATTTACTTGTGATACGTATAAGTATATTTAAAACCAAATACTTTCAGATTTTTACTGGGTGACTTTCACTTTTACTTGGGTCATTTTCAGTGCCGATTTTGGCATAGAAATCTTGGTGGGGCAAACAAACCAAAAAAATGTTGGGATGCATGCCAGCAAAGCCACTACACAACACAACACTAAATGATACATCAAGGCAAAGGGTGGCTACTTTGAAGAATATAAAATATAAAATATATTTTGATTTGTTTTACCCTTCTGTATTCTTAACATTCTGTATACTCCCCTTGTCCGGAGGGTAAAAAATGACCCGCCTTCACTAAACCCCTAAAATAAAGCAGCTTAATTGAATTTTAAACACCAAATCTATTTTGCATGAAGAAACAACCTGTTTGAAGATACAGAAACAAACTTTGTGAATATCTGGGTTTTCCCTCTTCACAATGGAGGAAGACTGCATTTAATCAGTGGACACCTCTGGTTTTTATTACAATACACCTGTCATAATTGTTTTCTTTACTAAAGTAAAGGTTTATTATTAGTATTATTTCTAAAGGTACTGCATAGGTGTAAACAAACATTTTTTAGCAAGAGATAGCATGTGTATAGCCTAAGAAAGTAGCAGAAATGTGCAAAAAGTAGTTTTGAATGCATTTTTTTGAAGGGAAACAATAACAGTATTTTTTTGGCGACATAGTGATAAATTCTTATATACTGTACAATGAGGAATTGAACTACAAAATACTAGTCTTCTCACATTTTTTTAACCATTGCCCCCACCCACAAGGTGTATAAACAAAAACAATAAATAAGAATAAAATAAGATAATAGATAGAAAACAAAAACGTGAAGAACATAGATCAATCAACTCTAATTAGCACATGTAGGACAGTATGCAAGTGTGTGTACATGGACTTTTCAGATGTATTTCTCACATGTGCAGCACATAGTATTTGTTTTACAGTCCTTCTTTGGGGGGAAGAATTGGCATCTCCTCCTCTTGTCTGCCCCAGCTGCAGCCTCAGGTGGATCAGGACAAGATTCAGTCCCCTGAACAGCTTTCACAAGCGCTGCAGAGGCTGCTGTGTGGTGGAGGCGCTCCCTTCTTTGAATGTGTGGGGTTACAAGTGCCTTTCCCAGCTGCTCCAGGAACACCCTCCTCTTGTTTTGCTTATCAGACATCCAGGTAGGGTTGATATTGTTCCATATCATGAAGACATTGTATGAGGACACATCAATGATGTTATGGAAGATGACCAGGGGCCAGCAGGCAGTCATCCTCCTGCAGCTGTAAGTTCCAACAACCTTGTCCAGGTTGTCCACACCTCCTTTGTTGTGGTTGTAGTCCAGGATGATGGCTGACTTCCTGTCCTCACGATCACTGATCTCAGCTGTTTTGTGCAGTGTGCTCAGGAGGACCACATTCTAGAGTGGTGGTGGGGGTGAAGGCAAACTTTGATGAGAAGGCCTCCCTCCCCCTTGTTGTGAGGAGGGCAGGGGGGAGCTCAGGCTTGTTCTTTGTAACTGTGCCAACCTTGGTGTTCTTCCTCTTCAAGAGCTGCTGGCTGAACTCTTATGAGTTCATAAGAGGTGAAGAAATTGTCACACATGACATTGTGCCCCCTCAATCCATCTGTCACATCAAGCACAACCCACATCCCCTGGTTCTTCTCCGGGCCTCCACTGATCAGCTTCCCTGTGTAGACTTGCATCTTCCAAGCATAGCTGGATTGTGCGTCACAGGCCACCCATATCTTGATGCCATACTTTGCTGGCTAGTTGGGCATATACTGCCGGAAAGAACAGCGCCCTTTTGACAAAAGAGATTACTATCAGTAATTAGTATCAGTGTCACAGAAAACAATTATATAAATCCATGATATTACAGCAACACATAATACAATTAACAGTGAAAATCACTTACATTACAGATATGAAAATAAAAATCTACCTCTGAATGGAACCAGTTGCTCATCCACTGTTACTTCAGGCCCAGGGTAGTAGCGGTATGGCAGACGCTCCACCCACTTCTCCTAGACCTCTCTTATGGCCGTCAGTTTGTCTCTCACGCGTCTTGCAGGTATTGACTCACGGTTATCAAATCATACCCTTTCTTGAGAAAGTGTGAAAGACTTTCAGTTGTATCGTGGCATGGAAAATTGCCCTTCCACTCTTTGCATCCCAGAGACTACATGTATCCTTGCCTCGGGACCTATACACACCCGTTAAGATTAGCAGCCCTATGTAGGCACGCAGGTCAATCTCATCCATACCTTTCCAGTTGTCTCCATATTTACGGAAACTCTCCAAATTTGTCATCTCCTGGGTGATTTTTTTCAATGGCTGGTGTGATGACCATGTAGATTATTGAGGCGATGTCCTGGGCATGGGCAACTGCATGTCTTCTGGGCCCTGGGGTCATCCTTATGACATTTTGTGCTGCCATGGTTGTCATATGGGGACAAGGATCATGTTATTTTGCTGTTCTTTGACAAAAATGTATCTTTTTCAGTTTGTGGGATTTCTTATTAATCTGAAGATGATGCATCGTGCTCTGGGTTGTATTCTTCCCCATCTTCTTCTTCAGATACCTCCTCCTCTTCTAAATCATTGTTCTCTTGTTGCTCCTGGACATCTGAAAAAATCAGATCTACGACCTGTTGGGCACTGAAATGTGCACTCATGGCTTCAGCAAAGAAAAAACTGGAAGGACTGTCATTAGCAGCACCTTTATAGCCTCTGACAGCATTCCCCATTTGTAAACAATGCTTTCAAGAAATGTTTATTTTGTCTGAAATTTTGTTTCTTTTGTCTGAAATTTTGTTTCTTTTGTCTGTGAACCTGAGTTGTGTTGGGTAGCGGAGGGGAGATGCTGCACATGCACAAGAATGTTTTAGATTTGTTCAATCAGTAGCAGTAGTTCAATCAGTAGCACACAAACTAAATATCTCATCGTGTGTGTGTGGTTTTTGTGGTGTGTAAATTATTTTATAACTGCCAAGTCAAAAATGGCCCTAAGACAATCTTTGTACCCTGGTGGTGTACAGCTTTCATGGATATATGAACAAAGGCGATGTTTCACTTTTTCTGTTGTTGGAGTCACTCTAGGAAAGTAATCATATTTCAAGTTGAAAAAATATCATTTAGGGGGTTTTCTCTGCTGTTAAACATAGTGGCGGGTCATTTTTGACACTTAAGACAACACAAGGGTTAAAATAATTAACAGTGCAGGCTGACCATCAGGGCGTTGATGAGACAGAACGCAAATGCAGAGAGACTTATGTTTGACCCCTACAAACACAACTACGATGGAGACAAAACAAACATTCTGAAGCTCAGATCAATAAAGAAATAGATAAACACCAGAGGAAACTATTAAGTTACAACATCCTGGTTCAAAAAAACTTAAAGGAGAACATGAAATATCAAACAGAATACATTTCTTGGCTAAAATAGTTGTTCAGCAAAAGAGTCCAAGGCAGCCAACAGACAGGCTAAATGATATGTGTGTAACTCTATCAGACGGAAACATAAAGTCTGACAAGGCGTTCAGGCTCCAACAGAGATGCCTCCAACAGAGCAGCAGCAACAATTGATTCTCCTGCTGCTGTCTCCGTCTCCGTCTCAGTCTCCATTATCAAAATCACAGAGAGACGTCCTGCTGGCCAGCTCAGAGATGAGCTCTCTCTTTCAGCTTGTGTCCCAAATGGCACCCTATTCCCTATTTTGTGCATTAAGGCCCTTAGGTCTCTGGTCAAATGTAGTGCACTATATAGGTAGTAGGGTGCCATTTGCGACTTAGACTCTATTTGCAGCTAAATAAGACGACTTACATAAATCAGACAGCCTGGAAACTCAAACATGCTTTAAACATGAGTCAGAGTCCTGATGGGAGACGGAGAACATCAAACAACACTAGTTACAAGACATATTTCCTCTGCGCCAAGGCTAAGGATACGTCCCAAATGCCACTCTATATAGTGTACTTCATTTGACCAGGGGCCCATAGGCTTTGGTCAGGGAACTGGTCAAAAGTAGTGCACTAGTCTATATGGTGCCATTTAGGACTCACCCTCAGACACAGCACTGCAGCCAGTGGATCATAGACACCATGCACCCTCCTTTATTAGTTTGATTCCTCTCCTTGTTTTGGCTCCCAAGAATGATACTAATGAGTCATGCATAGCAATCGGAGGAGCGGCTATGAAAAGGATGCAAAAACAGGCAGACCGTCATTTTCAAACCAGCTCCACTCTCCTGACAGATGTGACATGGATGTGAAACTTCCAACACTACATCTACTTCCCAAATGGCAGCCTATTCCCTATTAGCCCTGGTCAAATGTAGTGCCCTATAAAGGGAATAGGGTGCCATTTGGGACGCACTTATCTATAGTCTATTCCTCTGACAGATGTGACATGTGGATGTTAAACTCTTCCAACACTCCAGTTAATGAGGCTAACATGGAGGCTAGAATAGAACTATCCCTGGGGCAGGGTCGTGAACTAGGCCTGTCACTGTAGGAAAACAGACCGCCACACAGACAGTTTCACATAACGACAGTCAGACAGCCACACAGACACCTTCGCATAACGGCAGCCATGCCAAAACTATTCTAACAACATCCTGTCGGACTGCTCGGAGTTAACTCACATCCTGGGAGTCCCAAATGCTATTCCCTAAATAGTGCCCTACTTTTGACCAAGGACCGCATAGCATTCTGGTCATAGCGTTCTGTTGCTACCACTCCATAAGTGGGGGGGTAGTAATCTTGATAATTATCGACCCATTTCCAGGCTCCCTTATCTTGTGAAAATCCTAGAATCATTGGTCAACAACAGCTACATTATTATCTATCTGTAAATGGTATTCTTAATGTTAATCAATCCGGATTCTGACCTAAACATAGCATCACTACGGCTACCATGCTTGTGTAAATTATATTGAAAATGCCTTAGAAGATAGAAAGAATTATGCTGCCATGTTTGTTGACTTGTAAAAAGCTTTTGATACTGTACACCATGTACTTCTGTTGAATAAGCTGTCCTCGATAGGGTTGGGTACTGATGCTTGCAGTGGTTTCATAATTATCTCAATGACAGAACTCAGGCCATCAAGGTAGATTGGGTCAAATCTGAATTCCTTGAGTTACAAAAAGAGGTGCCCTAAGATTCGATACTCGGCCCACTACTGTTTACAATCTATATAAATATCATTGGTAATGTTGTAAAAAAATATATACAGTTGAAGTCGGAAGTTTACATAAACTTAGGTTGGAGTAATTAAAACTCGTTTTTCAACAACTCCAGAAATTTCTTGTTAACAAACAATAGTTTGGCAAGTCGGTTAGGACATCTACTTTGTGCATGATACAAGTAATTTTTCCAACAATTGTTTACAGACAGAATATTTATCTTATAATTCACTGTATCACAATTCCAGTGGGTCAGAAGTTTACATACACTAAGTTGACTGTCCCGTTAAACAGCTTGGAAAAGTCCAGAAAATGATGTCCTGGCTTTAGAAGCTTCTGATAGGCTAATTGACATCATTTGAGTCAATTGGAGGCGTACCTGTGGATGTATTTCAAGGCCCACCTTCAAACGCAGTGCCTCTTTGCTTGACATATGGGAAATCAAAAGAAATCAGCCAAGACCTCAGAAAAAAAATGGTAGACCTGGTTCATCCTTGGGAGCAAATTCCAAATGCCTGAAGGTAGATGCTAGAGGAAACAGGTACCAAAGTATCTATATCCACATTGAAAGGAGTCCTATATCGACATAACCTGAAAGGCCGCTCAGCAAGGAAGAAGCCACTGCTCCAAAACCACCATGAAAAGCCAGACTACGGTTTGCAACTGCACATGGGGACAAATATCATACTTTTTGGAGAAATGTCCTCTGGTCTGATGAAACAAAAATAGAACTGTTTGGCCATAATGACCATCTTTATGTTTGGAGGAAAAAGGGGGAAGCTTGCAAGCCGAAGAACACCATCCCAACCGTGAAGCACGGGGGTGGCAGCATCATGTTGTGGGGGTGCTTTGCTGCAGGAGGGACTGGTGCACGTCACAAAATAGATGGCATCATGAGGGAGGAAAATTATGTGGATATATTGAAGCAACATCTCAAGACATCAGTCAGGAAGGGGTCTTCCAAATGGACAATGACCCCAAGCATACTTGGCAAAATGGCTTAAGGACAACAAAGTCAAGGTATTGGAGTGGCCATCACAAAGCCCTGACCTCAATCCTATATAAAATTTGTGGTCAGAACTGAAAAAGCGTGTGCGAGCAAGGAGGCCTAGAAACCTGACTCATTTACACCAGCTCTGTCAGGAGGAATGGGCCAAAATTCACCCAACTAACTGTGGGAAGCTTTTGGAAGGCTATCCAAAACGTTTGACCCAAGTTAAACAATTTCAAGGCAATGCTACCAAATACTAATTGAGTGTATGTAAACTTCTGACCCACTGGGAATGTGATGAAAGAAATAAAAGCTGAAATAAATCACTCTGTCATTTTTTTGACATTTCACATTCTTAAAATAAAGTGGTGATCCTAACGGACCTAAGACAGGGAATTTTTACTTGGATTAAATGTCAGGAATTGTGAAAAACTGAGTTTAAATGTATTTGGCTAAGGTGTATGTAAACTTCCGACTTCAACTGTAAATTAATTTGTATGCAGATGATAGTGTTGTATTCCATTGCTCCATAGGATGGCCAAGCCTTTTCACATTTGAAGTCTGATTTTCAAGCACTGCAGAAGTCACTATTGGATCTAAAGTTATTGCTCAATGCATTCTTTTTTCTAGGTCTCATACACTTGGTTAGCAGATGTTATTGCGAGTGTAGCGAAATGCTTGTGCTTCTAGTTCCGACAGTGCAGTAATATCTAACAAGTAATCTAAATTCTAAATTCTACAGGGACTTCAGGTTATGAAAAAAAGAAGGTATGGGAACTGTAAAAATATCTGAACACTATGAAGTGGATATGAACATACACGTACTCAATTACATGTTCAGTTACACATACAGACTAATACATACACATACCATCTTTGATCTCACTCTCTTCTCTCACTCTTTCTTTCTTTTCTCTTCTCTTCTCTCCCTCTCTCTATTGTCGAGAACTGTTTAATATTTATTGTAATCTTGAAATTTAAGATATTTCTTGTTTGTCTATATTTTCTATGTCTACATGTTTATATATGTTTACAACAAGCAAGGGGAAAATATCAGAGTAGGGACATTGGGTAATAATAACATATTGTACGGGATACATTTGTACTGTGGTGAAGCCGTCTCTATAGTAATGCAAGGTCTCTTTCATGATCATGTGAAACGTCAATTTGCAATTGAAATGCTGGGATGTGTTTTTCAATGATGTTAAAGGTAATTATGATGCAACAATGTTGGTGATACTATATGGATTACAATTATCATCATGAATATTAAGGATAAACACACTAGATGTTACACACATAGACACTCAATCATGCAAATTGGCGGGGTTATTATTTATTTCGACATCCCACATTATAGTCTTACTCTTATACAGACATCGTACACATTCTCATTAAATCACATCCAATATCATACACCTCAACTTACTCAGATTTACTACACACATAATATCTTGTCTCAATTTTCTAACATCTGTGACATTGGCTCACAGGCAAACAGGCAAAGAAATAAAACATATATTGCTAGAACCTATTTCTTGAATTCTAAATATCAGACATTTGAAAGCTCTAGTTTTGATCGTCATAATACCACTGATGGCAGTAACTTTACAAGCACTAATTATGGTCAATTTAGACTGAGAATAGTATCTAGTTATGGTAAGGGGTGAGTTAGGTATAGCTGTTACGCCCCTGAAAAAGGGGAGAAATAATCACGAGAGTGATAGGTGTTGTTTACTCATTTAAACTTTTAGTGCAATGAGAAAAAGACCGCGATTTCTCCGGGACCTTCAGTGGAGACCAGAGCAATCGATCTCAGGCTCATAGATTAAGAGCATTTAGTAGATCACAGATGAACACTTTTACCCACGACAAAATAAAGTAATCAACATAACGTTTACACATTCCTCTCACAATTCGTACCCTTTGTATGCTTGACGGATTTTAACACAATTATATAAATGTTATCAATCTATCAACTAATACTGAATGCATGATCTTCTTAACCTTAGATGTTTTAAGATCCTCACATACTATGAACTTACTAATACTTTTTAATGTATAACAGGCTATTAGTATTTCCTTTAACCTGTCACATAGCCAGTTATAATTGTAATGATTTAGCAGATTATAAAAAAAGAAGATCAGTCTTTACATGGCTTATTAGAAAAGGAATATAACATATACTGTTTACAGGAAACTCGCTCTACATCCCTAGATGAAGTTGCGTGGAAAAAAGAATGGGGTGGTGAAATAATTTTCTGTCAAGGACAACTCAAAAGGTGTGAAGATATTAATTAACAAAAATTTTGATTTGAATATGCACATAGTTAGGAATGACTCGCAAGGAAGGTGGATCTTTTTGAATATGAAAGTGGTCGAAAAAGAGATTTGGCTAATTAATCTATATGGTCCAAATCAGGATGTTCCATACTTCTTCGAAAATATTTATACCAATTTATTGAACCTACAGGCAACAAATGATCAAATCATTATGGTAGGAGACTATAACACAGTGTTAAGTAGCTCAATGGACCATAAAGGTAATCACTCTACAAACTATCATCACCGTGCCCTTATGGAAATCACAAATATTATGGACACATTAGAAATAGTGGATATTTGGAGAATAAAAAATCCAGAGCTAGGGAGATATACATGGAGGAGACTTAATCATACTAGTCGTCTTGACTACTTTCTTGTCTCTTTCTCTCTTGCATCAAAGGTTAAAACAGTTTCAATAGGAGACAGAATGCGATCGGATCATCATCTAATTGTCCTTCACATAACTCTTATAGAATTTCCACATGGATGGGATATTTGAAATTTAATCAAAGTTTACTGGAGGACAACTTATTTTTAACTAAGACAAAATATTTTATACCTGAATTTTTCCAGTATAATATAGGAACAGCAAATTGTTTGGGATACTTATTGTTTGGGATACCTTTAAACGTACCTTCAGAGGTCATTCAATTCAATATTCATCAATAATAAAAAAGCAGTTTCTGGCTAAAGAGACAAGACTAACAAGGCAAATACATGAACTAATAGTACAGGTAGATAGCAATAAAAACGATACTACAGAGATACAAAATACGTGAGAGGAAAAACAAAAAGAACTTGAGGAACTTATTCAAGAATTATTTAATGTAATCTATTTAAAAAATAAAGCAAACTGGATGGACTATGGAGAAAAATGCACAAAATTCTTCCTGAATCTCCAACACAGGAACGCTAACAATTTTTTTTTTCAGAAACTCGTTACTGAAGACGGAGTCATTTATGAATCTCCCAATGATATTTTAAAAGAAGAAGCTAAATATTTTAAGCAGATGTTCTCTTTTCCGTCTCATCCTCTCCCACTGAATGAAGATTACAGTAAGGAATTCTTTCCAAACAATACAAAAAATTGAAAATTAACAAATGTACAGAAAGGTCAGTGCAAAGGCCAAATTACAGAGGAAGAACTTTTTGAGGCTATTAAATCCTTTCAGTCAGGAAAACCCCCAGGGCTTGATGCATACCAGTAGAGGTATATCAAGCCCTTTTTATATACTAAAAGCTCCATTGTTCGATTGTTTTAACTACTCCTATAGAAATAGTAGTCAGGTACTCAGCAGGAAGGTCTGATTTCACTATTATTTAAACAAGACCCAGATGGCAAATAAAAAGATCCAGTCTATCTAAAAAACTGGAGGCCCCTTGTACTTCAATGTTGTGATGCAAAAATACTAGCAAAATGCATAGCACTCAGAATTAAAAGGGTTTACCAGGTATTGTTCATCCTGATCAGACAGATTTTTTACATGGACAATACATTGGAGATAATATACGACAACTACTACAAATAATAGAACATCATGAAACATCTAAGAAGCCAGGCCTGGAATTTATAGAGGATTTTGAAAAGGCATTTGATAAAGTAAGACTAGATTTTATTTATAAATGCCTGGATTTTTTCAATTTCGGTGATTCTCTTATAAAATGGGTAAAAGTAATGTATAGCAACCCCAGGTGTAAAATAGTAAATAACGGCTACTTCTCAGAGAGTTTTGAATTGTTAAGAGGAGTTAAACAAGGGTGTTCGCTGTCACCATATCTATTCGTTATGGCCATCGAAATGCTAGCTATTAAAATCAGATCCAATAACAACATTAGAGGATTAGTAATCCAAGGCTTAAAAACAAAGGTGTCCATGTATGCCGATGACTCAAGTTTTATATTAAGTCCGCAAGCTAGATCCCTGCAATGTCTCATTGCAACTTTTCTGGACTCTCTGGACTAAAACCTAATTATGATAAGTGTACAATATTACGTATTGAATCTTTAAAAAATACATTTTTACATCACCCTGCAGTTTACCTATAAAATGGGCTGAAGTAGACGTACTTGGTATTCATATCACAAAATATATAAATAAGCTCTCCACAATGAATTTCAATAGAAAACTTGTAAAAATAGACAAAATCCTGCAACCATAGAGAGATAAATACCTGTAGATTTATGGAAAAGTTGCCCTTATTAACTCCATAGTCATATCTCAGTTTACTCACTTACTTATGGAGCTGCCTACTCCTGATAATTTGTTTTTCAAATCATATGAGCAAAGAATATTTAGCTTTATCTGGGATGCTAAACCAGACAAATAAAGTGTACCTATCTATATAATGAATATGAATTGGGTGGGTTGAGATTATTAAATATAAAAGCACTAAACCTCTCTCTAAAAGCTTCACTTATTCAAAAGTTTTACTTGAACCCAAAATGGTTCTCAAGTAGATTACTAAGAAAATCTCATTCATTGTTTAAAAATGGCCTTTTTGCCTTTGTGCAGATTGCCATGTCTCATTTTCGATTAATTGAAAATGATATATTTTTCAAAGTATCTCACTTTTTCAAACAAGCATTGCAGAGTTGGCTACAATTTCAATTTCATCCCCCTGAAAAGATAGAACAAATATTACAATAAATATTGTGGCTGAACTTAAATGTGCTGGTTGATAAAATACCTGTATTTATGGGAAAGATGTTTGAAAAGGGTATTTTGTTCTTAAATTATATTGTAAATTGGAATGGTAGAGTTATGTCTTTCATGGAGCTATCAGAATTTTACAGGAAGGTCTGCTTGATCCAAGAACACAACCAATTGATTACAGCAGTACCCCAAAAATGGAGGAGGCAGGTGGCAGCGGGAGGAGGTAGGGAACTGGTCAGTCTGCCAAATATAAAGGATCAAAACTTGCGGAGGAATAAAATTACATAAATAGGAAAGTATACCAGTTTCATTTGAGGACCAGTATGTTGACAACTGTGCCATACAGATTGCAAAATAGTTGGGAAGAGATTTTTGATGTACCGATTCCATGGTACCGGGTATATGAGTTGATATATAAAATGACGCAAGATTCAAGACTTCATGCTTTTCAGCTAAAATTACTATATAGAATTCTTGCCACCAACAAAATGTTGAATATTTGCGGCATAAAATCATCGAAGTTCTGCAGATTTTGTTGTGAGGATACAGAATCAATAGACTATTTATTATGGTATTGCCCTCAGGTAGCCTGTTTCTGGTCTCAGGTTCAGGAATGGCTGAAAATGCATAACATTGATTTAAAATTGACCATATAAAAAGTATTGTTAGGAGATCTGGGGAAACCGGGTCAGTCAATTACTAATATACTAATACTCTTAGTAAAAGTATTTATCTTCAACTCGCAATCTGTGGATTCTATTCGATTAGATAGAATTGTACGTTAAACATCACAGCCTAGTTTAAAGATATATGTTGCGTAGAAACCCGAAGAGGGTGGCGAGCAGAGATAGGTGGGATGGGCTGAGTGAAGCTGAGGGTTGGGATGTGGAATTGGAGACAAGTGGGAGTGGAGTTGCAGGTGATAGAATGGTCTCCAGCCCAACAGATAAATTATACAAAATAAAGTACAAATAAAACATAGTAAAAAGTCAGTTTGAATGACACTGAGGTGCAGTGTTTTTACAGCTAATGCCGGTTTGCCTGAGGCTTTGCAGGTGTTTGTAACATGCATATACACACACTCTCATTCAAATACACACATACACTTTCACACATATGTAAATAGTGCCAGACATGCACTCAATCATATACAGTTGGCCTTGCTGTTATGATTTTAGTTGTCCTTGATGTCCTTTGTTTTTTCTGCATTGTTGTTTTCTGTTTTCTTTTGTCTTTTTCTTTTTTCTCATGAGTTCCATTTCTTGGTTGTTGGTGCATTGGGGAGGGGGGTTCTTGGGGGTGGGGAAATTGAATTTATTATATTTTGTATTATTTTCTTTTTTCTTTTCTTTTTTCTTGGGGTGACTGTGTGAGGGGTCTCGGGTGGTTGATCGACAGCTATGGGGAACTGTAGGGGGATCTTGGAGGGTTCGCGTCCCCGTTTTTTTGGGGTCTTGTGGGAGATCTGTCAACGTGCCCTTGAGCAGGGCGTTGACCCTAGTATCGCTCTGGATGGGAGTCTGTTGGTTGACTGGTGTGGTGTAGTTGTTGAGCGGCTTCCCTGCAAGTATATTGCATGGTTTGGATATTCAAAAAAATATATTTAAAAAAAATATATATATATATGTAAAACAAACAAGTAATCTAACAATTCCACAACAACTACCTAATACACACAAATCTAAGTAAAGGGATGGAATAAGAATATATACATATAAATATATGGATGAGCGATGACCGAACGGCATAGGCAAGATGCAATAGATGGTATAAAAAACAGTATATACATATGAGATGAGTAATGCAAGATATGTAAACATTATTAAAGTAGCATTATTAAAGTGACTAGTGATCCATGTATTAAAGTGGCCAATGATTTCAAGTCTGTATGTAGGCAGCAGCCTCTCTGTGTTAGTGACGGCTGTTTAACAGTCTGATGGTCTTGAGATAGAAGCTGTTTTTCAGTCTCTAAGTCACAGCTTTAATGCACCTGTACTGACCTCGCCTTCTGGATGGTAGCAGGGTGAGAGGGTCGCCCCCCTTCTAGTCCTTAGGAATCTATGCAATATTTCGTTTTGTATGTATTATTTCTTACATTGTTAGCCCAGAAAATCTTAACTGTTATTACATACAGCCGGGAAGAACTATTGGATATCAGAGCGACGTCAGCTTACCAACATTACGACCAGAAATATGACTTTCTCAAAGCGGATCCTTTGTTCGCACCACCCCCCAGGGCATTTGATCTGATTCCAGAGGCTGACCCAAAACAAGACAGAGCGGCCTCCTGGTCAGACTTCGGAGGCGTGCACACCACCCACCGCTTCCGAGTATGTACAGTGTACATAACAGTCTCTAGATAACAAGGTAGACTAAATTAAGGCATAACCTAGATGCATTTGTAAAGAAGCATGTCTGACTTTTGTTAATAGGAAGGAAATTGTCCAGGCCACTTTTATGTCCATTTTAGATTATGGGGATTTTATCAAAACTGAACAAAAATATAAACTCAAGGTGTTGGTCCCATGTTTCATGAGCTGAAATGTTCCATATGCACAAAAGCTTATGTCTCAAGAATGTTGTGCACAAACGTGTTTACATCCCTGTTAGTGAGCATTTCTCCTTTGCCAAGAAAATCCATCTAGCTGACAGGTGTGGCGTATCAAGAAGCTGATTAAACAGCATGATCATTACACAGGTGCAGCTTGTGCTGGGGACAATTAAAGGCTACTAAATAAAATGTGCAGTTTTGTCACACAACACAATGCTACAGATGTCTCAGGTTTTGAGGGAGTGTGCAATTGGCATGCTGACTGCAGGAATGTCCACCAGAGCTGTTGCCAGAGAATTTAATGTTAATTTCTCTACCATAAGCGGCCTCCAACGTAATTTTAGAGAATTTGGCAGTACGTCCAACCGGCCTCACAACCGTATACCACGAGTAACAACGCCAGCCCAGAACCTCCACATCCGGCTTCTTTACCTGCGGGATCGTCTTTGTTGAGGAATATTTCTGTCTGTAATAAAGCCCTTGTGTGGATAAACTCATTCTGATTGGCTGGGACTGGCTCCCCAGTGGGGGGTCCTGGCTGCCAAGCGGGTGGGCCTATACCCTCCAAGGCCCACCCTTAGCTGCAACCTTGCCCAGTCATGTGAAACCCATAGATTAAGGCCTAATGAATTGATTTCAATTGACTGATTTCCTGTAACTCAGTAAAATCTTTGAACTTGTTGCTTGTTGTGTTTATATTTTTGTTCAGTATATACAGTATTCATGCAGCAGCATCTAAACTTAAACCACTATATACTGTTTTCCATTGTGCCCTTAGGTTTATTACTGATGATGGTTATAGAACTCACCGTTGTGTTTTGTATCAAAAAGGGGTTTGGGCCACTTTTTATGTAAGGAGAGAGCAGCATTTTCTTGTGTTTATCTACAAGGCACTCATGCAGAAACTATGTATCTATCATCATTAATTCAATTTAGACTTACAAATGACCAAACCAGGCTTGGATAACACTGGAGGTCCCTTCGGTCCCCACAGAGCTGGGTAAAGCTGCTTTTAGTTTTTTTAGCCCTTTATGTAGTACAATTTACAGAGATCTCTGAAATTAGATGTTCTGGTCCCCCTTGGTCAGTTCAGAGTAATGACCGGAGACCTCTACGCTGATATATGTGTCTGCTTTTCTTAATTTGTTTTCTAATTTTGTATATTGTGTGTGTATAATTTATTTATGCAGGGCTCAACTGTAAAAGATACTCTAGTCTCTGTATGACTTCCCTGTCAAAATAAAGGTTAAATAAAAACAATTTGGGGAATAGGGTGCCATTTGAGATGCATTCCAGACCAGACATCGCTTACAGACAGGTGCATAATGACCTGCCACTGGGTTGTACACCCAGGAACTAGGAACAAAACAGACAACAATAATATGACACACTAAAATTCAAATTAGCCATTCTAGGGAGAAAAATATAGGTGTTTTTCCATGCCTTACAGGATGAATATTTCATAAAAAATAGACAAGATCGTTTCATTTGCATAATATTAGAGACTAAGGTCCAGTGACGTTATTGGCACACGACACATCTCCTCCTCCAGATAGAGAAGTGTAAAAACGATGTGTGTCTCCAAAATGGCACCCTATTCCCTATAGAGTGCACTACCATATGGGCCATGGTCAAAAGAAGTGTACAAAATAGAGAATAGGATTCCACATAGCCACCATTGGCAAAAAGCTGGTCATACTGAAGTGGATCCATTAGATCTTAATCTACACTAGGATCTTCGTCTATAATAGGATCTTAGTCTATAATATGATCTTTGTCTGTAATATGATCTTTGTCTATAATAGGATCTTCGTCTTGGCTTGGACCACAATGTACTAAGTCTGCATTAAATGTACTGTATATGATGAACAGTCATCAGTGGCATTGACAAGCAACAGCAGATCTTAGCTCTCTGTAGTCTACTGAAAATTAGCCTGCGGTAGCTACAAACGATGATCACTCCCACCTCCAGAAATGGGCCTGGATTAAAAATGAACAAGCTGAGAGGCTGCACTACTTTAAGTGGGGTAACACCGCAGGCTTAATTGCTTGCATAATGGTAACCTGTACAAAGGCCCACTGATTTTAAAAAGGAAGAGGTCACATCGTTGAGTGACTTTGATGTCAAATAGCCTCAAATAATGATACCAGCCTCCTGGGGAGTTCTAGAATCCTCCCAAGGCCTTTGTTCTGTTCTGTCATTGTTGTGTTATGGAAGCGTCCCAAATGACTCCCTATTCCCTATTTAGCCCTATGGGTCCTGATCAAAAGTAGTGCACTATAAAGGGAATAGGGTGCCATTTGGGACAGATGCAATATCTGCTGCAAGCCGCACTGTTTCTTACCATGGCCTTCAACACAGGACCGTGTCCAGCTCAATGGCTGTGCTTTATGCTGGCACTTCCCATTGATTTCAGAAGGGTATCCAAAGATTTAATTACACAAGTAACACATAAACTGTCCCATGCCAATAGTAGTTACAGGCTGGGGAAAATATAGCCATGCCCTGTTAAAGTAATGGCTGGAGTTGTGTGTGGGTTTGTGAGGCAATAGCTTAGTTTATTGGTGGAGAGCACTTCCAGGCTTCTGGAGTTGTTCTGCTAGTCCAATATGGAGTCCAGAGAACAGTTGCGTTAACTTACAGACCTCTCGGTCTCCGAGCAACAATTACTTAGCAGCTGAAGTTTAATTAGTGAAAACAATCCTGAACTTCCCGCCTAACTCGTTTGAGGCAATTAGTCCAAGTCACATCTACTCGTTTTCACACCGGTTTCCTAATGGTCTCCTACGTTTCAATGGGTAAACAGTCTACCTCTGCAAATGTTACACAGCTACTGGGGGCATGTCTCAACAGGATTATCAAGAGAATTGTAGTGTAGTTCCACAGCATAGGTATATTTTAAATTCTATATCATTAACTGACTAAGACCTGTATGGGAAACCAGGTGATGTGATTGGTGATTGACCTCTCTGGCCAACCAATCCGTCAATCCAATAATTGATAATTAAGTAAATGGGATGAAATAAAACCATCAGAAATGTCTAGTCCGTCCTCATTGACTGACTAGAGGTGAATAGTGAATAGGCTTACCACTACTGCTCTGGCTTAAATTGTCTTTCAAGGTGCATCTACAGTACTTAATTTTATTACATCTTGGCCTTATAAATTCCACACCCACCGACTCACCGACAATTATTTTCATCACGTTATAACTGCCTGTCGATTCCATCCACTGGACAGAGCCAAGTGACTAGGACTCCGCTGAGCGAGCAGCCCTTTCAGTCAGTACTGGTTCTGGGTTATGACTGAGATTACCATTTCAGTTGCACATTAGGTTGCCTGCATCTCCTGACAGACAGAGCATGTTATGCTGCTTCCCAAATGGCACCATATTTCCTATATAGTGCACTACTTTTGAACAGGACCCATAGGGCACCATAAAGGGAATAGGGTGCCATTTGGGACACAGCCTAGGTTGCATGCCTCTACCCGACAAATCATGTCGACTGCATCTTATCTCATCATAACTGGAAATTCACATGCAGCAATACACCAGCCAGGCCAACGTGCCAGTCACTTTTCCCAGGAGAAATCACACCAATTGCCATTTGGAAAATTAATTCAGTGACCTATGATAATGTAAGATTAATTTGCACTGTGTGCTTGCTTGCTGTATTTGAACTAGAAATGAGTGCTTTCTTTTTCTATAGCCATGCCTTTCTCTTTCTCTAAATTAATTTGAGATAATTATCACATGGCAGAATCCTATACACAACATGGCAGAATCCTATACACAACAAGGCAGAATCCTATACACATCAAAGCAGAATCCAATACACAATAAGGCCGAATCCTATACACAACAAGCCAGAATCCCATACACAACAAGTCAGAAAACAGAGCAAAAGGAGAAAGGGATGACTAAATATTCTACCAATTAAGACCAAACATTTGATCTAGTGCACAATTACTTTAGTGCTTAAATGACAGAGCCCAATGAATATACCTAAGCATTCAGTGAACACATGACATTCTCTTTGCAAAAGGACATTGGTTTTTGATAGGCCCCTAACTAGAGAAAATTCAGGAAATGCTTAGAAAAATACAAACTGATACGAACTGGCTATTTCTGAGGAGAGCTAAAACAATCTGTAAAAATAGCAGGCAGCTTTCATGGGCAAAATCTTTCTCCACAGGACTGTTTTTCTCTCAGTTAGACAAAGGAAAATATTCAGATTCTTATTTGGATGTGACAGGAAACTATATCATAAAGACAATGATTGATGATTCAAAGAAAGGTTACCGAAGAAAATATTTAGATTTTATCTATGAATATCTATGTGTGCCAGCCTCTTACAATCATGTTTGAGGAGGACACTTTTGATGTTGTTCCATTACATCGAATTTAAGATATCCACATTGGAGTAATAAGAAGTGAGTGTACGACTGAATACTGTCAAAATACAGGCCCAGCAAACTGCAAACCTAACTGCCTGTAGCCAATAACATCCACCACACATGATGCATCATGAACAAATCATAAAGAAGAAATACACCATCAAAGAAGCTCAATCCAAAGCAATCTCCTGCAGTGTCATGGCAGGGGAAAGGAAGGGAGCCAGGAAGCTCTTGGCTGTCATAGTAACCAGCAGAGAGCAAGGTCATGCGTTCTACTGCCACCTGTCAGCCAGCCAGAGGACTGGGGCCATGGCAACCATCGCTTAATTAGTCTTAAATGACTCAGCCAGATGAAACGACTCACTCACTTACTCACTCACTCAATCACTCACTTCCTTTGAGCCAGCAACAAAGGATCCCCACTTCAGTCAGTCTTTGGACATCTGCCTGACTGTACCCCAGCTCTGGTTGTTGGAGCAATAGAATAAGAACAATAATTTAATAGGATCTCTATGGTCGGAGCTTGGTTTAGTTTTTTTGTTATCCACATTATATTTTACTTTGTGAATGAATTAAACAAAAGGTGTGCTTCTTGGGAAAATTCACAGTGTTACACACCACAGCATATTCATTGCTGCTGTCTTGAACTCAAAGGACCTAGCTAAGTATAATCAACAAATAACAATGAAAATGCAAATGAAAATAAATGGAACAAGAGCAGGAAATCATTGGCAGTGGTGGAAAAAGTTTATTTGTTTAGTATTTATTTTTAATTATTTCATTTATTCTTATTCGTTTTTTTAAATAAAAAAGCTATTTGATATCAGAGCGACGGTAACTTACCAGCACTACGACCAGGAAAACGACTTTCCCGAAGTGGATGCTTTGTTCGCACCACCCGGGGCAATTGAACTGATTCCAGAGGCCGACCTAAAACAATGCCGGGAGAGAAGAGGGATTCGGAGCGGTCTTCTGGTCAGACTTAGGAGGCACGCACACCTCCCACCGCTTCAGTGTATATTACTCACTAACTTTCAGTTGACGAGACCAGGGCAGTGGTTTCTTTCCAGAGAGACATCAGGGATTGTAACATACTCTGTTTTACGGAAACATGGCTCGGGAAATACTGTCGGAGTCGGTCCAGCCATCTGGATTCTCAGTTCATCTCACCGAATAAACAATAAACATCTGTCCGGGAAGAAGAATGGCGGGGGTGTATGTTACATGATTAATGACTCATGGTGTAACGTAATAACATATAGGAACTCAAGTCCTTTAGTTCACCCAACCTAGAATACCTCACTATCAAATGCCGTATTATCTCCCAAGAGAAATCTCTTCAGTTATTGTCACAGCCGTGCATATCCCCCCTCAAGCCGATACCACAACTGCCCTCAAGGAACTTCACTGGACTTTATGCAAACTGGAAACCATATATCTGCATTTATTGTAGCTCGGGACTTTAACAAAGCAAATTTGAGAAAAAGGCTACCTAAATTCTATCAGCATATTGACTGTAGTACTCGCGCTGGAAAAACACTCAACCATTGTTATTGCAACTTCCGGGATGCATACAAGGCCCTCCCCCGCCCTTCTTTCGGGAAATCTGACCACGACTCCATTTTTCTCTTCCCTTCCTATAGACAGAAACTCAAACAGGAAGTACCCGTGCTAAGAACTATTCAACGCTGGTCTGACCTTGTCACGTTCCTGACCTTATTTCCTTTATTTTGTCTTTGTTTAGTATGGTCAGGACGTGAGCTGGGTGGGCATTCTATGTTATGTGTTTCTATGTTTAGGTTCATTGTTAATTAGCCTGATATGGTTCTCAATCAGGGGCAGGTGTTTTACGTTTCCTCTGATTGAGAACCATATTAAGGTAGGCTGTTCACACTGTTTGTTTGTGGGTGATTGTCTTCCGTGTCAGTGTATGTACCACACGGGACTGTTTCATTTGTCTAGTCTGTTCCTGTTTGTGCGTTCTTCGTGTTCTGTAAGTTCTCATGTTCAGGTCGGTCTACGTCGTTCTGTTATTTTGTAATTTATCAAGTGTGTTTCGTGTTCGTCTTGTTTAAATAAATTCATCATGTATTCCACACAAGCTGCGTTTTGGTCCGATCCATGCTCCTCCTCAGACGAGGAGGAGAACAATCGTTACAGAATCACCCACCAACCAAGGATCAAGCAGCGTGGGAAAAAGCAGCAGCAGCGATCGCAGGATTTCTGGACATGGGAGGAAATACTGGACGGTAAAGGACCATGGGCACAACCTGGAGAATATCGCCGCCCTCGTGAAGAGCTGGAGGCAGCTAAAGCCGAGAGGCGGCGGTATGAGGAGGCAGCACGGAAGCAGGAGCAAAATCTGGACTACACTACGTGGGAGGAGATCGACAGGTGGGCGATCGACCGAGGGGGAAGGCCGGAGCCCGCCTGGGATTCTCTGGCGCAGTGTGAGGAGGGATACCGGCGAATGGAGGCAGCACGACGACGCGGTAGGAAGCCTGTAAGTCAAGGCCAAAAATTTCTTGGGGGGGGGGGGCTAAAGGGTTGTGTGGCGAAGTCAGGTAGGAGACCTGCGCCAACTTCCCGATCTTACCGTGGAGAGCGAGAGTACGGGCAGACACCGTGTTATGCGGTAGAGCGCACGGTGTCTCCTGTACGTGTGCATAGCCCGGTGCGGGTTATTCCACCTCCCCGCACTGGCAGGGCTAGATTGGGCATTGAGCCAGGTGCCATGAAGCCGGCTCAACGCGTCTGGTCTCCAGTGCGTCTCCTCGGGCCGGCATACATGGCACCAGCCTTACGCATGGTGTCCCCGGTTCGCCAACACAGCCCAGTGCGGGTTATTCCACCTCCCCGCACTGGTCGGGCTACGGGGAGCATACAACCAGGTAAGGTTGGGCAGGCTCGGTGCTCAAGGGAGCCAGTACGCCTGCACGGTCCGGTATATCCAGCACCACCTCCCCGCCCCAGCCCAGTACCACCAGTGCCAACACCACGCACCAGGCTTCCTGTGCGTCTCCAGAGCCCTGTTCCTCCTCCACGCACTAGCCCTATGGTGCGTGTCTCCAGCCCGGTACCACCAGTTCCGGCACCACGCACGAAGCCTCCTGTGCGTCTCCAGAGCCCTGTTCCTCCTCCACGCACTAGCCCTATGGTGCGTGTCTCCAGCCCGGTACCACCAGTTCCGGCACCACGCACCAAGCCTCCTGTGCGTCTCCAGAGTCCTGTGCGTCCTGTTGCTGCTCCCCGCACTAGCCTTAAGGTGCGTGTCCTTAGCCCGGTACCTCCAGTTCCGGCACCACGCACCAGGCCTACAGTGCGCCTCAGCCGGCCAGAGTCTGCCGTCTGCCCAGAGGCGCCTGAACTGCCCGTCTGCCCAACGCCGTCTGAGCTGTCCGTCTGCCAAGCGCCGCCTGCGCTGCCCGTCTGTACTGAGCCTTCAAAGCCGCCCGTCTGTCCTGAGCCTTCAAAGCTGCCCGTCTGTCCTGAGCCTTCAAAGCCGCCCGTCTGTCCTGAGCCTTCAGAGCCGTCCGTCAGTCAGGAGCCGCTAGAGCCGTCCGTCAGTCAGGAGCCGCTAGAGCCGTCCGCCAGACAGGAGCCGCTAGAGCCTTCCGCCAGACAGGAGCCGCTAGAGCCTTCTGCCAGACAGGAGCCGCTAGAGCCTTCCGCCAGCCATGAGCAGCCAGAGCCGTCAGCCAGCCATGAGCAGCCAGAGCCGTCAACCAGCCATGAGCAGCCAGAGCCGTCAGCCAGCCATGAGCAGCCAGAGCCGTCAGCCAGCCATGAGCAGCCAGAGCCATCAGCCAGCCATGAGCAGCCAGAGCCGTCAGCCAGCCATGAGCAGCCAGAGCCGTCAGCAAGCCATGACCAGCCAGAGCCGTTAGACAGTCCGGAGCTGCCCCTCAGTCCGGAGCTGCCCCTCAGTCCGGTGCTACCCCTCATCCCGGTGTTGCCCCTTAGTCCGGTGCTGTCCCTTAATCCAGGTGGGTTAATTTGGAGGGTGGCCATTGGGAGGAGGCTACGGAAGCGGGGATTGACTATGGTGGGGTGGGGACAACGTCCTGAGCCAGAGCCGCCACCGTGGACAGATGCCCACCCAGACCCTCCCTTATAGGTTCAGGTTTTGCGGCCGGAGTCCGCACCTTGAGGGGGGGTACTGTCACGTTCCTGACCTTATTTCCTTTATTTTGTCTTTGTTTAGTATGGTCAGGACGTGAGCTGGGTGGGCATTCTATGTTATGTGTTTCTATGTTTAGGTTCATTGTTAATTAGCCTGATATGGTTCTCAATCAGGGGCAGGTGTTTTATGTTTCCTCTGATTGAGAACCATATTAAGGTAGGCTGTTCACACCATTTGTTTGTGGGTGATTGTCTTCCGTGTCAGTGTATGTACCACACGGGACTGTTTCGTTTGTCTAGTCTGTTCCTGTTCGTGCGTTCTTCGTGTTCTGTAAGTTCTCATGTTCAGGTCGGTCTACGTCGTTTTGTTATTTTGTAATTTATCAAGTGTGTTTCGTGTTCGTCTTGTTTAAATAAATTCATCATGTATTCCACACAAGCTGCGTTTTGGTCCGATCCATGCTCCTTCTCAGACGAGGAGGAGAACAATCGTTACAGACCTATTGGAATCCACGCTTCAAGATTGTTTTTATCACGCGGACTTGGATATGTTCCGGGTAGCTTCAGAGAATAATATCAATGTATATACCGAGACGGTCACTGAGTTTATCAAGAAGTGTATAGGAGATGTTGTACACACTGTGACTATTAAAACCTACCCAAACCAGAAACCGTGAATAGATGGCAGCAAAACTGAAAGTGCGAACCACCACATTTAACCATGGCAAGGTGACTGGAAACATGGAAGAATACAAACAGAGTGGTCATTCCCTCTGCAAGGCAATCAAACAGGCAAAACATCAGTATAGAGACAAAGTGGAGGCGCAATTCAATGGCTCAGACACGAGACGTATGATGCAGGGTCTACAGACATTCACAGACTACAAAAGGAAGACCAGTCACTTTGCGGACACCGATATCTTGCTTCCGGACAAGCTAAACACGTTCTTTGCCCGCTTTGAGGATAACACAGTGCAAACGACGAAGCCAGCTACCAAGGACCATGGGCTCTCCTTCTTTGTGGCCGGCGTGAGTAAGACATTTAAACGTGTTAACCCTCGCAAGGCTGCTGGCCCAGACGACATCCCTAGCCACGTCCTCAGAGCATGCGCAGACCAGCGGGCGGGTTTGTTTACGGACAATTGGAGTTTCCCACCCCTACCCTAGACCAACTTCACCTACCGCCCCAATAGGTCACACACTGCACACTGCCCCTATCCCATCTGGACAAGAGGAATACCTATGTAAGAATGCTGTTCATTGACTATAGCCCAGCATTCAACACCATAGTACCCTCCAAGCTCATCACTAAGCTCGAGGCCCTGGGTCTGAATGCCGCCATGTGCAACTGGGTCCTGGACTTCCCCTAGGTGGTGAAGGTAGGAAACAACACCTCCACTTCGCTGATCCTCAACACTGGGGCCACACAAGGGTGCGTGCTCAGCCCTCTCCTGTACTCCCTGTTCACCCATGACTGCGTGGCCATGCACACCTCCAACTCAATCATCAAGTTTGCAGACGACACAACAGTAGTAGGCTTGATTACCAACAACGACAAGACAGCCTACATGGAGGAGGTGAGGGCTCTGGGAGTGTGGTGTCAGGAAAATAACCTCTCACTCAACGTCAACAAAACAAAGGAGATGATCGTGGACTTCAGGAAACAGCAGAGGGAGTACACCCCTATCCACATCAATGGGACAGCAGTGAAGAACGTGGAAAGTTTTAAGTTCCTCGGCGTACATATCACTGACAAACTGAAATGGTCCACCCACACAGACAGTTTGGTGAAGAAGGCGCAACAGCGCCTCTTCAACCTCAGGAGGCTGAAGAAATTTGGCTTGGCACCTAAAACTCTCACAAACTTTTACAGATGCACATTTGAGAGCATCCTGTCGGGTTGCATCACCACCTGGTACGGCAACTGCACCGCCCACAACCGCAGGGCTCTCCAAAAGGTGGTGCGGTCTGCACAACACATCACTGGGGGCAAACTATCTGCCCTCCATGACACCTACAGCACCCGGTCACAGGAAGGCCAAAAATATCATAAAGGACAACAACCATACGAGCCACTGGCTGTTCACCCCGCTATCATCCAGAAGGCGAGGTCAGTACAGGTGCATCAAAGCTGGGACTAAGAGACTGAAAAACAGCTTCTATCTCAAGGCCATCAGACTGTTAAATAGCCATCACTAGCACAGAGAAGCTGCTGCCTACATACTCAGACTTGAAATCATTGGCCACTTTAATAAATGGAACACTAGTCACTTTTAATAATGTCACTTTAATAATGTTTACATATCTTGCATTACTCATCTCATATGTACAGTATATACTGTATTCTATACTATCTACTGTATCTTAGTCTATGCCGCTCTGACATTGCTCGTCCATATATTTATATATTCTTAATTCCATTCCTTTACTTAGATTTTTGTGTATTAGGTATTTGTTGTGAAATTATTAGATATTACTTGTTAGATATTGCTGCACTGTCGGAAATAGAAGCACAAGCATTTCGCTACAACTGCAATAACATCAGCTAAACACGTGTACAGTATGTGACCAATAAAATTTGTTTGATTTGTGATACCTTAACAGAAAATGACCAGTGGTGACCCGTCATTCAGGGCAGGTTGGGAAGAGCCCCTCCAGTTTTGAGCCCCACATTTTTTGTGGGGTAGCCTGTTTTACATGTTATTTTGTCATTAATACCTGCCACACATCAGTTTGCAAAAAACAGTACCAGTCAAAAGTTTGAACACCTACTCATTCCAGGGTTTTTCTTTATTTGTACTATTTTCTACATTGCAGAATAATAGTGAAGACATCAAAACTATGAAATAACACATATGGAATCATGTAGTAACCAAAAAAGTGTTAATATTCCATATTCCCTATTTCATTCCCTGTTCCCAATTCACATTCCCTATTCCCTATCCACTACTCCCTATCCACTATTCCCTATTCACTATTCACCACATCGACTCCTGCTGACGTTTGTAAACCCTCTGTTTCAGCGTGAAAATGGCACAGAGCATCTGGTCTGTGTTGTACTGTGCCGTGAGATGAGACGCCATCGAGTAGATATAACACCATCTGTTACAGCGAGCCCAGTGTGATGGTGGCAATAGGTAGTGGTGATGGCTTCCCACGATAAGACAGGCAGCAGTGTATTTATGAGTCTGAGATGTCTCACAGTGTAATGCCTTTTGAAGGGCCTGTTTTTAGGAACTCTCTAACACAGATAATCTATCTCTGTCATACATCTAGATGTACTCCCTCCTATGGTTTGTTTCTGTTTCCCACACTCCCTTGTGATTGGGAGATTATAATGCTGTGTGATGTAATGTTGATGTCTCTTGCCAGTTCGTTCAGGCAGTTGGACAGACAAAATGTATTCATTTATTCAATCTTTATTTAGCCAAGAAAGTCAGCTAAGTACACTTTCTGATTTACAATGACATTTACCTGAATTGAACTGATATTGACAAGTTTTAGTATTGTAGCAATTAGCTGGTTTTCCTGACATTAACATGGAGTTGGTTTGAACTCCGTGGTTGACAGCACACTGCAAATGACTTGATTAGTGCAGAACATGGGTTGACAAAACAGGCCTCATTAGTATGAAGATAGCACTCTGTTAGTTTGGCTAATTGTTTTTCAGAATTCTATTTACAGTCATGATGAATGTAGATATGAACAGCCACAGACATTTCTGTTGTAAATGCGACAACATTACCACACTTGTAGTATTTGAATGAATTGACCATTTATCCCAGAAGGTAACAATACAGCAGTGGTCTGATTGAACCGACAGTATGTAACCAACCACTGAATCTGGCTGAGCGGGGTCAGGCTACACTGTGTCCACTTTCAATGTCAGGCCAGGAGTCAGCACACAGGAGAGTAAAGTAACGCTAACATTACGTATGGTTGACGTTACGAATGGTTGATGTTACGTATGGTTGACGTTACGAATTGTTGACGTTACGTATGATTGTCCTTCAAAATATATTCTACAGTATGCAACTGACCATTGATTGAGAGGAGTCAAGCTACACTGTGTCCAACTGCCCACGTCAGGCCACACGGGTACAGTACTTCAGCAAGTAAAGCTAACACACTGTTATCCCAGTGAGTGGACGTTATGTACGGTTGGTCAGGTAGGGTCGTCCGAGCCGTGGTGAGTCCCTCAGGGCTCTAGTGCTGTCCTTGCTTGCCATCCCACCCACAGTGATTGTTGATTATGTTAAGTGCCAGCCTGTGAGCACAAGGGCCCAGTCAGAGAGATGTCACTTTTATAAATTGTGTCTGCCTCTTTTGTCACTGGTTCTTATCACCATTTTAATTAGACAAAGGGAGAGAAAGGGAGATGAAAGGGAGAGTGGGGGAGAGTGAGGGAGGGAGAGTGAGAGAGAGAGAGAGAGGTAGATAGCGAACATGAGAGGGACATGAGAAGGATGAGCGTGAGAGCGATAGAGAGAGAGGGAGAGAGAGATGAGAAAGAGAGAGAGAGAGAGAGGGAGGGAGGGAGGGAGAGAGAGAGAGAGAGAAAGAGAGAGAGAGAGAGGGACATGAGAGAAGGGAAAGAGAAGGGGAGGGAGGGCATGAGAGAAAGGGGAGGGAAAGAGAAAAGGCGGGAGAGTGGGAGGAAGGGGGAGAGAGGGAGAGGGGAGAGAGGGAGGGAGGGAGAGATGAGAGAGACATGAGAGAAGGTGGAGGGAAAGAGAAAGGGAGGGAGGGAGATTTTTTGATAGCATGCTGGAGGACAGTGCGATGAATGAGGAGGGAGAGAGATTTTTTGATAGCATGCTGGAGGACAGTGGGATGATTTTTTGATAGCATGCTGGAGGACAGTGGGAGGATTTTTTGATAGCATGCTGGAGGACAGTGGGGTGACTTTCTGATAGCATGCTGGAGGACAGTGGGATGATTTTTTGATAGCATGCTGGAGGACAGTGGGATGATTTTTGATAGCATGCTGGAGGACAGTGGGGTGACTTTCTGATAGCATGCTGGAGGACAGTGGGGTGAATGAGAGTCTGGTTGGAATTTGTGTAGCGAGCAAACACTACCCACCTGCAGAAATTCTCCTTCATTGCCTCACAGCATTATATCCTATCCAGTGGATTTTGACTGTAGTATTATTATATGCATGCACAAGAAACATGCTGTTGGCATCACGAAAATCATATGCAGTGCGGTGGTGTCTGGTATAGAAAGCCAGGCTACAGTACAGAACTGTATTGTGTGTACTCAGATAAGAATGCCATTCATTTCAGTGTGTTGTTGAGTTGTGGACAGATGTACACAGAGGATGAGGTTGATAAAAATCAAACCTGTTCTGTAGTACGAGATTGCTGCACAGCTGTCAGACGCAAAGAAGCCGAACATGTCTGTTGCACGGTTCCCTGGGAAACGCTCCAGTACCTTTACCTTTATGCTTGCTCCCCCCTCCCCTCTCTTTCTCTCTCTCTCTCTCTCTCTCTCTCCTTCCTTACCTGTCTCATTCTTTCTATGTCTCTCTCTCTGCCTTTCTCTGTTTCCTCTCTCTGTCCTTCCCTACCCCTCTCGTTCTTTCAAAGAAGCCAAACAAGTCTCTAGCACGGTTCCCCGGGAAACGCTTCAGCGCCTTTACTTTTATGGTTGATCCACGCCCCCCCCCTCTCTCTCTCGCTCTTGCTCTCTTTTTCCACTCTCTCCTCTCTCTCTCCTTCCCTACCTCTCATTCTTTGTATGTCTCTCTCTCTCCTTCCATACATCTTTCGTTCTTTCTCTGTCTCTCTCGGTCTATCTCACTGTCTTTTGTTCTTTCTCGGTCTCTCTCTCTCTCTCTCTCTCCCTCTTTCTCTCTCTCTGTCTCTCTCTCTCCCTCTTTCTCTGTCTCTCTCTCTTTTTCCTTCAAATCCTGCCACCAGACACCCGCCACCCGGCTCCCGGCACCTGCAGACTCCCAACTCCCATCTGTCTCAAATTAGATCTCATCTCCAGATACTGATGTCTTTTATGGTACAAGCAGTGGAGGAGAGGGGGATAAAATGACAAAGTGAACTGTCCCTGTTGAATTAATGGTCTGGCGTGCCGCAGTACCGTGTGTGTGCAAGAGAGTATGTTGTGTGTACTGTATATGACAGAGAACTTAGAGAGAGAAGGAAAGAAAGAAAAGGAAGGGTTAGCTGCCGTCAGTGTGCAATAGCGTCTGGATCCATCTTTCCTCACTTAAACGCTTGTTTGTTACTGATGGCGAGGCACGACTACGAGTCCTAATCTACGTCCACGGGTCCTGCTCTACGTCCAGGGGTCCTGCCCTACGTCCAGGGGTCCTGCACTACGTCCAGGGGTCCTGCCCTACGCCCACGGTTCCTGCTCTACGTCCACGGTTCCTGCTCTACGTCCACGGGTCCTGCCCTACGTCTACGGGTCCTGCTCTACGTCCACGGGTCCTGCTCTACAGATGAAGGATGGGTGCCAGTGGAGGATAAACAGAGCAGCCCAAGGCTTTAATTCACTACCTCCCACTCATCTCTTTCTCCTGCTCTCTCTCTCTTTCTCTCTCTCTCTCCCTCTCTTTCTCACTCTTTTTCTCTCCCTTTTTACTCTCTCCCCTTTCTGCTTCTCTCTTTCCCCTTTTCCTGTATTTCTCTCTTTTCCTCTCTTTGTCTCTGTTTTCCTCTCTTTGTCTCTGTTTTCCTCTCTTTGTCTCTGTTTTCCTCTCTTTGTCTCTGTTTTCCTCTCTTTGTCTCTGTTTTCCTCTCTTTGTCTGTTTTCCTCTCTTTGTCGCTGTTTTCCTCTGTCTCCCTATCCCTCCCTCCCCCTCCCCCCTTGTGTCTCTCTGCTGAATGCGACTATATTTCTATGGTGTTATAGTCTATCCTTGTATGAGGCTATGAGCCCTGTGTGGGTGGGTGGGCGGTTGGGTGTATGCATGGAGAGACACTGGCTTTGGATCTGAAAGGATTATGATTGGCCCTGTGGTCTCTCATACCATCTCACGGATGACACAGCACCATTAGCCTGTTTTCTGAGGTCTATCCTCAGTTGTTGTCCAATTTGTTGAGTGAGCAGCTGGATGGCTCCTTCCTTATGCCCCTTTGGGTATACAATCTATTCAAGAGCTAGTCAGAAAATAGCTCATTTTGACATGAAAGTGGAATCTTCTTCGTGTTTGGATTTTTATCAATGTATGATGTGCTTTCAGAATGTGTCCCTCGCTTTGTTGAAGTAAACAGCTTAATAGTATTAAATGTTGAAAGACATAAATGATGACAAGAGTCAAGCAGTGCTTGTTATTTTTCAAGTTTGAGTGAACCTTCATTTATATGTGTCATCTTTATGTTGCGCTACTAACTAAATTCAGTCTGGGCAGCCAGTAGTTGTAACGTTCGTCGTTGGGAGAAAGAGAGGAGAACCAAGGTGCAGCGTGGTAAGTATTCATTATGCCTTTTAATGAAAACGAAACTCGAACAAAACAACAAAACTAACGATAAACGAGAATGACACGAAACGAAACAGTCCTGTCTGGTTGTAACGGCTGTCTATCTCTTCCTCCTCATCTGACGAGGAGAGGCGAGAAGGATCGGAGGACCAATACGCAGAGTGGTAAGTTTCCATGTTTTAATATAATCCACGAAAACAAGACACAATACAAAAGAACTAACCGAAACAGTCCCGTGTGGCAACAAACACTGACACGGAAGACAAAAACCCACAAACCAACAGTGAAAACAGGAAACCTAAATATGGCTCCCAATCAGAGACAATGCAAAACACCTGCCTCTGATTGAGAACCAAATCAGGCTAAATGAACAAACCTAAACATAGAAACAAATAACATAGACTGCCCACCCCAACTCACGCCCTGACCATACTAAATAAAGACAAAACAAGGGAAAATAAAGGTCAGAACGTGACACTGGTGACATACACAAAGACAGAAAATAAACACCCACGAAACACAGGTGGAAAAAGGCTACCTAAGTATGATTCTCAATCAGAGACAACTAATGACACCTGCCTCTGATTGAGAACCATACCAGGCCAAACACAAAACACAACATAGAAAACGGAACATAGACAACCCACCCAACTCACGCCCTGACCATACTAAAACAAAGAAATAACAAAAGAACTAAGGTCAGAACGTGACAGTAGTTCACGTTTCTCCATCTTGAACATTATTCAGAGAATACACTTTTAGTTCTCTCTCTCCTGTCTCTCTCCTCTCTCTCTGTTTCTGGGTGTCTCTCTGTCTCTCTGTCTCTCACTGTTGCTTTTCCATTAACGGGGGAACATTTCTAAATGTCAGTGTGAAATTAGGCCACCTAATTGGCAGGCTAATGAGCAGATAGACTAGCATTAAGTGCATCAATATGCAGTCGTAGGCATTTTAGGCAGGCTCACCTGCCTGCTGTTTGCTCTCCTTATTATTGAATTATTTCCCTCTGTCTGTGGGTCAGACAGGAGGACACACCGTCAAAGAGAGCAGCACCACACCGTACGGAGTACCGTATGGAGACAAAAAGGCTGTTTTGATGTTTGAGGACAGAATGGCTTTGAGGAGAGAGACTAGCAAGAGAAAGAGTTTAAAAAACTCTTCTCCACTTAATGTCTGTGTTGCATGATGGACCAGCGCTTAGCGACATTGGATTTCAGGAGCTACGCACAGAATGCTAACTTTGTGTCCCTGGTGCTCTAAAAGACCCCAGCCATCACTGGAGAAGAACATTGGAATGGTAGAGATTGGCTACTGGAGTGAACAGTAGAACTGGAGTGAACAGTAGAATGGCAGAGCTTGGCTACTGGCTACTAGAATAGTAGAGCTTGGCTACTGAAGTGAACAGTAGAACTGGAATGAACAGTGGGACAGTAGAGCTTGGCTACTGGAGTGAACAGTAGAACGGCAGAGCTTGGCTACCGCTCCTGCAGGGCTTGAAAACTATTACGGACTACAAAGGGAAACCCAGGCGCGAGCTGCCCAGTGACGCGAGCATACCAGACGAGCTAAATGCATTTTATGCTCGCTTCGAGGCAAGCAACACTGAAGCATGCAGGAGAGCACCAGCTGTTCTGGATGTGTGTGTGTGTGATAATGCTCTCGGTAGCCGATGTGAGCAAGACCTTAAACAGGACAGGTTAAACAGGACGTATGTGTCTGTTCTGGATGTGGATGTGTGTGTGATAATGCTCTCGGTAGCCGATGTGAGCAAGACCTTTAAACAGGACAGGTTAAACAGGACGTATGTGTCTGTTCTGGATGTGGATGTGTGTGTGATAATGCTCTCGGTAGCCGATGTGAGCAAGACCTTTAAACAGGACAGGTTAAACAGGACGTGTACTCAAAGCATGCGCGGACCAACTGGCAAGTGTCTTCACTGACATTTTCAACTTCTCCCTGAATGAGTCTGTAATACCTACATGTTTCAAGCAGACCACAATAGTCCCTGTGCCCAAGGAAGCAAAGGTAACCTGCCTAATTGACTACCACCCCGTAGCACTCACATTGGTAGCCATGAAGTGCTTTGAAAGGCTGGTCATGGCTCACATCAACAGCATCCTCCCGGATACCCTAGACCCACCCCAATTCACATACCGCCCCAACAGATCCACAGATGATGCAATCTCCATCGCACTCCACACTGCCCTTTCCCACCTGGACAAAAGGAACACCTATGGGAGAATGCTATTCATTGACTACAGCTCAGCGTTCAACACCATAGTGCCCACGAAGCTCATCACTAAGCTAAGGACCCTGGGACTAAACACCTCCCTCTGCAACTGGATCCTGGACTTCCTGATGGGCCGCCCCCAGGTGGTAAGGGTAGGCAACGACTGCCACGCTGATCCTCAACACTGGGGCGTGTGTTATTAGTCCCCTCCTGTACTCCCTGCTCACCCACGACCGCGTGGCCAAACACAACTCCAACACCATCATTAAGTTTGCTGACGACACAACAGTGGTAGGCCTGATCACTGACAACGATGAGACAGCCTATAGGGAGGAGGTCAGAGAACTGGCAGTGTGGTGCAGCCTCTCCCTCAATGTGAGCAAGACAAAGGAGCTGATGGTGGACTACAAGATAAGTGGGCATTGTGTCAAGAAGCAGTGCGGCTTGGTTGGGTTGTGTTTTGACCTTCGCCTCTCTCTCTCTCCTTACGGGAGTTGCAGCGATGAAACAAGACTGTAACTACCAATTGGATACCATGAAATTGGGGAGAAAAACTGGTATTTTTTTTTTTTTACATCAACAGGGCTGTAGTGGAGCGGGTCGAGAGTTTCAAGTTCCTTGGTGTCCACATAACCGAACTATCATGGTTCAAACACACCCAAGACAGTCGTGAAGAGGGCACGACAAAACCATTTACCCCTCAGGAGACTGAAAAGATTTGGCATGGGTCCCCAGATCCTCAAAAAGTTCTACAGCTGCACCATCGAGAGCATTCTGATCAGTTGCATCACCGCCTGGTATGGCAACTGCTCGGCATCTGACCGTAAGGCGCTACAGAGAGTAGTGCGTACGGCCCAGTACATCACCGGGTGTCATGCCCTGACCTTAGAGAGCCTTTTTATGTCTCTATTTGGTTTGGTCAGGTTGTGATTGGGGTGGGCATTCTATGTTTTGTTTTCTATGATTTTGTGTTTCTATGTTTTGACCGGGTATGGTTCTCAATCAGGGACAGCTGTCTATCGTTGTCTCTGATTGGGAACCATACTTAGGTAGCCCTTTTCCCTTCCTTTCAGTGTGGGTAGTTGACTTTTGTTAGTGGCACTTATGCCCTGTAAGCTTCACGGTTGTTCTTTCGTTTCTTGTTTTGTTGGCGACATTTAAATAAAAAGAGAAATGTACGCTGACCACGCTGCACCTTGGTCTTCTTCCAGCAACGGCCGTGACACCGGGGCCAAGCTTCCTGCAATCCAGGACCTATATAATAGGCGGTGTCAGAGGAATGCCCATAAAATTGTCAGAGACTCCAGTCACCCAAGTCATAGACTATGTTCTCTGCTACTGCACGGCAAGCGGTACCGGAGTGCCAAGTCTAGGACCAAAAGGCTCCTTACAGCTTCTACCCCCAAATCATAACACCGCTGAACAATTCATCAAATGGCCACCGGACTATTACATTGCCCCCCCCCCCATTTGTTTTGTACACTGCTGCTACTCACTGTTTATTATCTATGCATAATCACTTTACCCCTACCTACACTTACAAATTACCTCAACTAACCTGTACCCCTGCACACTGACTTGGTACCAGTACCCCCTGTATATAGCCTCATTATTGTTATGTCATTGTGTTACTTTTTATTCCATTTTTCTTTTTTACTTTAGTTTATTTGATAAATATTTGCTTAACTCTTCTTGAACTGCACTGTTGGGCTTGTAAGTATGGGGCTTGTACGGGCTTGTAAGTATGCATTTCACGGTAAGGTCTACACTTGTTGTATTCGGCGCATGTGACAAATAATGTTTGATTTGATTTGGAGTGAATTAATTGAATTAAAACATAAGTTAGTTGAAATAAAATAAAATAATTTAAATACAGTAAGACATTGTTAGTTTGGCAAAAAAACCTAAGCAAACATTTGTGGGTTACATCTTTTGTCCAATGGAAAATAATTGCAAAGGCAGATGACCTATGTAGCAAATTAGGCTAAAGTATCATTTCAGGGCTCACTAATGCAATAAAGTGAGCAGAAAGTAAACAAAATGTACACTAAATTGTTTGTTTTAAATGGTATCTGTGAAAGACAATCTCAGACACGTAATAAATTAACTGTTCACTCCAATGGCAGAGCTTGGCTACTGGAATGAACAGTAGAATGGCAGAGCTTGGCTACTGGAGTGAACAGTAGATGAGTGGAGATAGGCTACTCTACTTTTAGTCCCTGTTTTATTGCTGGCCTTCTTAAGTTTACTTCATACAGACAAGAATAGAAGAACTGAAAATCACATTGACTCGTTTGAAGCCCCCCTCTCTCACTTAGGCCTGTACTTGAGGTCCAAGAAGAGACTGTCAGTCCACTCAATAGAAATGCATGATCTGAGTCCTCAGACAATCAGTGTATTACTTGGTAATCATGTCACATTACTTAATTGTCTCCTAATTAACTGGGGGATATTTTCTTAATTAAAACCCATTTATCATAGTTTGTATCATATGGATTATGCCAACCAGACTAGCTGTGTTGGAATGTTGAATACTCATAAAGTCACCGATGGCTGCTGGCAAGTTTTAGGAACTAGTAGCACAGGTTCACATGACAAGATACACTGTGGCTACTTGATGTAGGCTTAAACCCCTCTGTAATAGACTACTGCTGTTACGGTCGTCGTCATATTCTTCCTCCTCCTCGGACGAGGAGAGGCGAGACGGATCGGACCAATACGCAGAGTGGTTAGTGTTCATAATGATTTATTAAAACGAAACTGAATACTGAATACAAAACAAATAAACGAAGTGCATAAACCGATACAGTACTGTGTGGTGCAACAAACACAGACACGGAAACAATCACCCACAAACAAACAGTGAGAACAGCCTACCTTAATATGGTTCTCAATCAGAGGAAACGTCAAACACCTGCCTCTAATTGAGAACCATATCAGGCAACACATTTAACCCAACATAGAAACACATAACATAGAATGCCCACCCCAACTCACGCCCTGACCAACTAAACACATACAAAAACAATGGAAAACAGGTCAGGAACGTGACAACTGCGAGTGTGTCTTTGTCTGTGTTAGTGGTGAATCGGCTTCATTAAACTAAGAAAGAGCTCTTGGTAGAAAATTATGATCAACCAGATGGATCATTTCTGACGATGCATGAACACAAACAACAATGACAGGTTTTAAATGGTTGTCATGGAGCGATATAAAGACTTGTGTCCTGCTGTTAGGGTTTATGGACTCTTCCTGCTGAGAGCAATACAATGTTGTCCTCCCCTCAACTAGGTATATACTAGCCTGGTCCCAGATCTGTTTGTGCTTTTGTCTACTACATTGTCATTGTCAAGCCAAACATTTGTCATGACAATTCCATAAGGAGTTGGCAAGAGCGCAGAAACCGATCCAGAAGAGGAATTCGTACAGACTACAAAAAAATGCCAGATTAATCTTAATCATGGGGCAATTAAATGGGATAAAGAAGAGGCAAGAAAGCACATAGACATAGTAGTGTACTGTACTGTACTCACAGCTAGGCCAATTCTTAATTCCAGCCCTTATGCCATGTCGAACAGATAGGTACAGTACTTTAGTGCACCCCATAGCTAGGTATGACCAACTATCTGAACTAATTTATTTTCCTCCCACCATTTTTGGTGTAGGGTATTTCATGAGCATTAACATTCCAACACAGCCTGTATCTCAGCACAGGGTTCATTACACCACCGCTAAATCAAGTCCAGCCCTTATTCCTGCCAGGGATTCAATGTTATTCACATAGACTTAGAGAGTCTATTATTCTTTTTTGGGGTGGATTTTTTAACATTTTAAATACAATATAAAACATACACGTACAAACGACAGCATACAAACCAACACACACATCAACGGCATCACACCTGCCCAAACCCACCTTCTCACACCCCCATCTCCAGCGCCGCATCACTCCCCGCCACATGGCCTCAAACTGCGCCATTTTGTTTCTCTCTGTCGCCCATGCACTTTTAATATTTAGATAACAAAGCGTTTGAACTTTCCATTGTGTTAATGATGGAGTTTTGGTTGAGTTCAAATTTTAAGTATAAGTCTTTTCAAGATGATTGACAAGAAAACTATTGTCCAACCCATTGGATATCTCACTGCACCCTCATATGCCATGTCTTGAAATAAACTGACAGACAGATGGATTAAAAGTAAATTGACATTGTAATACTCCTGAAAGCCAACTTTCTAACGCTGCCCATAACTTTGGACTTTATAGCATTCCCAGAAGGTATGGATTATTGTGTAATTCTTAGTTGTACACGTGTCTTTTGTATAACAAATTATATACTTAAGCAATAAGGCCAGAGGGGGTATGGTATATGACCAATATACCATGGCTAAGGGCTGTTCTTAAGCGCGACGCAATGCAGAGTGCCTGTACACAGTCCTTAGCCATGGTATATTGGCCATATACAGTATCACAAACCCCCGAGGTGCCTTAATACTATTATAAACTGGTTACCAACGTAATTAGAGCAGTAAAAATAAATGTTTGTCATACCCGTGATATACGGTCTTATATTTACATTTACATTACATTTAAGTAATTTAGCAGACGCTCTTATCCAGAGCGACTTACAAATTGGAAAGTTCATACATATTCATCCTGGTCCCCCCGTGGGAATTGAACCCTGGTCCCCCCGTGGGATATACAGTACCACGGCTGTCAGCCAATCAGCATTCAGGGCTCGAACCACCCAGTTTATAAATTAGTAACATTTTCGTAACTGTAATTTCGTTAGTTATGTTCCAACATTCCCTCCATCTCTTGCCAGTATCAGTTATTTTAAAGTCTTGGTTCCAATAGTTTATATTTTTTCCAAGAGATTGTCAGTTGGATATGCTACGCTCACTGCAAGGTTTTGTATGTTACATCCTTTGCTCTGATTTCCAAAATATTTCAAATCGAAATTTCGTGATGTGAAACTTTTAAGTTGCATTTAATCGAAAATATCTACATTGGTCAGTCCGAAAATGCTTTTTTATTCTGTCATAGAAATAAATGTATTTACAGTTGAAGTCTGAAGTTTACAAACACCTTAGCCAAATACATTTGAACTAAGTTTTTCACAATTTCGGACATTTAATCCTAGTAAAAATTCCCTGTCTTAGGTCAGTGAGGATCACCACTTTATTGTAAGAATGTGAAATGTCAGAATAATATTAGAGAGAATGATTTATTTCAGCTTTTATTTCTTTCATCACATTCCCAGTGGGTCAGAAGTTTACATACACTCAATTAGTATTTGGTAGCATTGCCTTTAAATTGTTTAACTTGGGTCAAACGTTTTGGGTAGCCTTCCACAATTCCTCCTGACAGAGCTGGTGTAACTGAGTCAGGTTTGTAGGCCTCCTTGCTCGTACATGCTTTTTCAGTTCTGCCCACAAATGTTCTATATGATTGAGGTCAGGGCTTTGTGATGGCTACTCCAATACCTTGACTTTGTTGTCCTTAAGCCATTTTGCCACAACTTTGGAAGTATGCTTGGGGTCAATGTCCATTTGGAAGACCCATTTGCGACCAAGTTTTAACTTCCTGACTGATGTCTTGAGATTTTGCTTCAATATATCCACATCATTTCCCCTCCTCGTGATGCCATCTATTTTGTGAAGTGCACCAGTCCCTCCTGCAGCAAAGCACCCCCACAACATGATGCTGCCACCCCCGTGCTTCACGGTTGGGATGGTGATCTTCGGCTTGCAAGCATCCCCCTTTTTCCTCCAAACATAACAATGGTCATTATGGCCAAACAATTCTATTTTTGTTTCATCAGACCAGAGGACATTTCTCCAAAAAGTATGATCTTTGTCCCCATGTGTAGTTGCAAACCGTTGTCTGGCTTTTTCATGGTGGTTTCGGAGCAGTTGCTTCTTCCTTGCTGAGCGGCCTTTCAGGTTATGTCGATATAGGACTCGTTTTACTGTGGATATAGATACTTTTGTACCTGTTTCCTTCAGTATCTTCACAAGGTCCTTTGCTGTTGTTCTGGGATTGATTTGCACTTTTCGCACCAAAGTACGTTCATCTCTAGGAGACAGAACGCATCTCCTTCCTGAGTGGTATGACGGCTGCGTGGTCCCATGGTGTTTATACTTGCGTACTATTGTATGTACAGATGGAAGTGATACCTTCAGGCGTTTGGAAATTGCTCCCAAGAATGAACCAGACTTGTGCAGGTCTACAATTTTTTTCTGAGGTCTTGGCTGATTCCTTTTTGATTTCCCCATGATGTCAAGCAAAGAGGCGCTGAGTTTGAAGGTAGGCCTTGAAATACATCCACAGGTACACCTCCAATTGACTCAAATGATGTCAATTAGCCTATCAGAAGCTTCTAAAGCCATGACATCATTTTCTGGAATTTTCCAAGCTGTTTAAAGGCACAGTCAACTTAGTGTATGTAAACTTCTGATCCACTGGAATTGTGATATAGTGAATTATAAGTGAAAGATTCTGTCTGTAAAAAATTGTTGGAAAAATGACTTGTGTCATGCACAAAGTAGATGTCCTAACCGACTTGCCAAAACTACAGTTTGTTAACAAGAAATTTGTGGAGTCGTTGAAAAATTTATTTGAATGACTCCCACCTAAGTGTATGTAAACTTCCGACTTGAACTGTATCTATTGTATGTATTACCAGGTCATTTACAGTTTCGATGCCTGTAATTTTCCATGTGAACCAATTTATCTGTGAATTCTATTTTTTTGAAAGAATGTCTTCGGTGAGGTAGTTGGTATTACCGAGAATAAATATGCCAACTTTTGGAGCCATGACATTCTAAAGAGGTTTGTCCTACCTGTAAGATTTTTGGCAAAATTGTTCAATTTAATTAAATCTGCTTTCATATTGTTAAGCAATTTGTATTTGTATTTATTAAGGATATCCATTAGCTGTTGCCAAGGCAGCAGCTACTCTTCCTGGGGTCCAGCAACATTAAGGCAGTTATATACAATTTAAAATATTACATGACATTACATTTCATAACACTTTACTGAATACATTTAGTGTGTTCCCTCAGGCCACTACTCCACTATCACATATTTACAATACAACATCAATGTGTACGTGTGTGTAGAGTGTGTGTCTTATCGTGTGTATGTGTTTGTGCCAGTGTTCGTGTTTCTTCACAGTCCCCGCTGTTCCATAAGGTGTATTTTTATCTTGTTTTTAAATCAGATTTTACTGCTTGCATGAGTTACTTGATGTGGAATAGATTTCCGTGCAGTCATGACTCTATGTAGTACTGTGCATAGTCTGTTCTGGTTTTGGGGACTGTGAAGAGACCTCTGGTGGCATGTCTTGTGGGGTATGTATCGGTGTCCGAGTAGTTCAAACAGACAGCTCGGTGCATTCAACATGTAAATACCTCTCACAAATAGAAATAGTGATGAAGTCAATCTCTCCTCCACTTTGAGCCAGGAGAGATTGACATGCATCATTTTAATGTCAGCTCTCTGTGTACAGCCAAGGGCCAGCTATGCTGCCCTGTTCTGAGTCCCTCTTTGTGGCACCTGGCCACACTACTGAACAGTGATCCAGGTGCGACAAAACTAGGGCCTGTAGGACCTGCCTTGTTGATAGTGCTGTTAAAACTTCTTAGGGATAGGGGGCAACATTTTCACTTTTGGATGAATTTGTGCCCAAATTAAACGGCCTCGTACTCTGTCCTAGATCATATGATATGCATATTATTATTACTATCTGTGAGTGAAACAGAACTCATATGGCAGGCAAACTTCCAAACAGGAAGTGAAAATTCTGAAATGGGTCGCTGTGAAAGGCATCGCCTATTCAATTGTCCTATATTTATGGATCTGTATGCACTTCATACGCCTTCCACTGGATGTCAACAGGCAGTAGAACGTGGAATGAAACGTCTAGCCTGATGTGGGACCGAATGAGAGCCTTTGGAGTGACAGGTCAGGCAGATTGCCAGTACTTGGGCACGCACATTGGGAATGTCATTTCTTTGTCTGCAATGCGTTAGATAGACATGAAGAAATTCTCCGTCTGGGACGTTATTGGATATATATGAGAAAAACATCCTGAAGATTGATTCTCAACTGAGTTTGACCAGTTTATTCGATATGTAATATAACTTTTTAAAGTTTTCGTTCATTCGCGCAAAGTTCTCTGGACACGTGAACGACACATGCTAGACAAAGTTGCTAATTCGACAGAGGTAATGGACATTATAAAACTAAACAACGATTTATTGTGGAACTAGGATTCCTGGCACTGCATTCTGATGAAAGTTCATCAAAGGTAAGGGAATATTTATGATGTTATTTCTTTGTTGACTCCAACATGGCGGAGAATGGCTGAGCGCTGTCTCAGATTATTGCATGCTGTGCTTTTTACTAAAGTTATTTTTTTAAATCTAACACAGCGGTTGCATTAAGAACCAGTGTATCTTTAATTATATGTTAAACATGTATCTTTCATCAAAGTTTATGATGAGTATTTCTGTATTTCATGTTGCTATCTGTAATTATTTTCGCTATTTTGGAGCCATTTCTGAACATGGCGCCAATGTAAAACCACGATTTCTGGCTATAAATATGCACATTTTCGAACAAAACATAAATGTATTGTATAACATGATGTCATAAGACTGTCATCTGATGAAGTTGTTCAAAGGTTAGTGATTAATTTTATCTCTATTTGTGGGTTTTGTGAAAGCTATCTTTGCGGTGAAAAAATGGCTGTATTTTTTGGGATATGGTGGGGAGCTAACATAAATATATGTTGTGTTTTCGCTGTAAAACATTTTAAAAAATCGGACATGTTGGCTGGATTCACAAGATGTTTATCTTTCATTTGCTGTATTGGACTTGTAATTTCATGAAATTATATTATGTGATATCCCTGTGGCGCTAGGGTAGGCTATTCTAGTTAGCGTTTCTGATGAGAATGATCCCGGATCCGGGCTTGAATGCAGAGCATTGCTTTATTATGGACAGACTTCTTCCCATCCTAGCTACTGTTGTATCAATATGTTTTGACCATGACAGTTTACAATCCAGGGTTACTCCAAGCAGTTTAGTCTCCTCAACTTGCTCAATTTCCACATTATTCATTACAAGATTTAGTTGAGGCTTATGATTAAGTTAATGATTTGTCCCAAATACAATGCTTTTAGTTTTTTTTAATATTTAGGACTAACTTATTCCTTGCCACCAATTCTGAAATGAACTGCAGCTCTTTGTTGTGTTGCAGTCATTTCAGTCGCTGTGGTAGCTGACGTATATAGTGTTGAGTCATCCGCATACATGGACACACTGGCTTTACTCAAAGCCAGTGGAATGTTGTATCATCAATATCTCTCAGCTAATCATCAGTCATTTGTGTAAGTGCTGTGCTTGTTGAATGTCCTTCCCTATAAGCGTGCTGAAAGTCTGCTGTCAATTTGTTTACTGTGAAATAGCATTGTACCTGGTCAAACACAATTTTTTCCAAAAGTTTACTAAGGGCTGGAAAACAGGCTAATTGGTCGACTATTTGAGCCAGTAAATCAAATCAAATCAAACTTTATTTGTCACATGCGCCGAATACAAGTGTAGACCTCACAGTGAAGTGCTTACTTACAAGCCCTTAACCAACAGTTCAGTTAAAGAAGAGTTAAGAAAATATTTACCAAATAAGCCTTTTGGTCCTAGACTTGGCGCTCCGGTACCGCTTGCCATGCAGTAGCAGAGAAAACAGTCTATGACTTGAATGACTGGAGTCTCTGACAATTTTATGGGCATTCCTCTGACACCGCCTATTATATAGGTCTTGGATGACAGGAACCTTGGCCCCAGTGATGTACTGGGCCGTATGCACTACCATCTGTAGCGCCTTACGGTCAGATGCCAAACAGTTTCCATACCAGGTTGGTGATGCAACCGGTCAGGATGCTCTCGATGGTGCAGCTGTAGAATTTTTGGAGGATCTGGGGACCCATGCCAAATCTTTTCAGTCTCCTGAGGGGGAAAAGGTTTTGTCATGCCCACTTCACGACTGTCTTGGTGTGTTTGGAACATGATAGTTTGTTGGTGATGTGGACACCAAGGAACTTGAAACTCTTGACCCCCTCTACTACAGCCCGTTGATGTTAATAGGGCCTGTTCGGCCCGCCTTTTCTTGTAGTCCACCATCAGCTCCTTTGTCTTGTTCACATTGAAGGAGAGGTTGTCCTGGCACCACAATGCCAGTTCACTGACCTCCTCCCTATAGGCTGTCTCATCATTGTCGGTGATCAGGCCTACCACTGTTGTGTTGTCAGCAAACTTAATGATGTTGGAGTCGTGTTTGGCCATGCAGTCATGGGTGAACAGGGAGTACAGGAGGGGACTAAGTACACACCCCTTTAGGGGCTGAGGTGTTGAGGATCAGCGTGGCAGACGTGCTGTTGCCTACCCTTACCACCTGTGGGCGGTCCTTCAGGAAGTCCAGGATCCAGTTGCAGAGGGAGGTGTTTAGCCCCAGGGTCTTTAGCTAATTGATGAGCTTTGTGGGCATTGTGGGGTTGAACGCTGAGCTGTAGTCAATGAACAGCATTCTCACATAGGTTTTCCTTTCGTCCAGGTAGGAAAGGGCAGAGTGCGATTGAGATTGCGTCATCTGTGGATCTGTTTCAAGGTCTTTGTGAATGTTGACCTGTTTAAAGGTCATGCTCACATCGGCTACCGAGAGCATTATCACACAGTCATCCAGTCATCCAGAACAGCATGCTTCAGTGTTGCTTGCCTCGAAACGAGCATATTCATTTTATTTTTTATTTTACCTTTATTTAACCAGGTAGGCCAGTTGAGAACAAGTTCTCATTTACAACTGCGACCTGGCCAAGATAAAGCAAAGCAGTGCGACAAAAACAACAACACAGAGTTACACATGGGATAAACAAACGTACAGTCAATAACACAATAGAAAATCTGTATACAGTGTGTGCAAATTAAGTAAGGAGGTAAGGCAATAAATTTGCCATAGTGGCTAAGTAATTACAATTTAGCAATTAACACTGGAGTGATAGATGTGCAAGTACAAATACTGATTTGCAAAAGAGCAGAAAAAGCAAAACACAAATATGGGGATGAGGTAGGTAGTAGGTTGGATGGCTATTTACAGCTGGGCTGTGTACAGCTGCAGCGATGGGTAAGCTGCTCTGACAGCCGATGCTTGAAGTTAGTGAGGGAGATATAAGTTTCCAACTTCAGTGATTTTTGCAATTCGTTCCAGTCATTGGCAGCAGAGAACTGGAAGGAAAGGCGGCCAAAGAAGGTGTTGGCTTTGGAGATGACCAGTGAAATATACCTGCTGGAGTGCGTGCTACGGGTAGGTGTTGCTATGGTGACCAGTGAGCTGAGATAAGGCAGAGCTTTACCTAGCAAAGACTTTACCTAGCAAAGACTTATAGATGACCTGGAGCCAGTGGGTTTGGCGGTGAATATGTAGCGAGGACCAGCCAATGAGAGCATACAGGTCTCAATGGTGGGTAGTATGTGGGGCTTTGGTGACAAAACGGATGGCACTGCGATAGACTCCATCCAATTTGCTGAGTAGAGTATAGAAGGCTATTTTGTAAATTACATCGCCGAAGTTAAGGATCAGCAGGCTAGTCAGTTTTACGAGGGTATGTTTAGCAGCATGAGTGAAGGAGGCTTTGTTGCGAAATAGGAAACTGATTCTAGATTTAATTTTGGACTGGAGATGCTTAATATAAGTCTGGAAGGAGAGTTTACAGTCTAACCAGACACCTAGGTATTTATAGTTGTCCACATATTCTAAGTCAGAACCGTCCAGAGTAGTGATGCTAGGCGGGCAAGTGCGGGCAGCGATCGGTTGAAGAGCACTTAGTTTTACTAGCGTTTAAGAGCAGTTGGAGGCCACGGAAGGAGTGTTGTATGGCATCGAAGCTTGTTTGGAGGTTTGTTAACACAGTGTCCAAAGAAGGGCCAGATGTATACAGTATGGTGTCGTCTGCGTAAAGGTGGATCAAATATTCCCCCGCAGCAAGAGCGACATCATTGATATATACAGAGAAAAGAGTCTGCCCGAGAATTGAAACCTGTGGCACCCCCATAGAAACTGTCAGAGGTCCGGACAACAGGCCCTCCGATTTGACACACTGAACTCTATCTGAGAAGTAGTTGCTGAACCAGGCGAGGCAGTCATTTAAGAAACCAAGGCTATTTAGTCTGCCGATAAGAATGCGGTGATTGACAGAGTCGAAAGCCTTGGCCAGGTCGATGAAGATAGCTGCACAGCACTGTCTTTTATCAATGGTGGTTATGATATTGTTTAGGACCTTGAGCATGGCTGAGGTACACCCGTGTCCAGCTCGGAAACCGGATTGCATAGCGGAGAAGGTACGGTGGGATTCGAGATGGTCGGTGATCTGTTTGTTCACTCGGCTTTCGAAGACTTTTGAAAGGCAGGGCAGGATGGACTGTAGGTCTGTAACAGTTTGGGTCTAGAGTTTCTCGTCTGGTAGGCTCGCGTCACTGGGCAGCTTGTGTCTGGTTTTCCCTTTGTAGTCCGTAAGAGTTTTCAAGCCCTGCCACATCCGATGAGCGTCAGAGCCGCTGTAGAAGGATTCAATCTTAATCCTGTATTGACACTTTGCTTGTTTGATGGTTTATCTGAGGGCATAGCAGGATTTCTTATAAGCGTCCAGATTAGTGTCCCGCTCCTTGAAAGCGGCAGCTCTAGCCTTTAGCTCGATGCTTCTGGTTGGAATATGTACGTATGGTCTCTGTGGGGACGACGTCGTCAATGCACTTATTGATGAAGCCGATGACTGAGGTGGTATACTCCTCAATGCCATTGGATGAATCCCGGAACATATTACAGTCTGTGCTAGAAAAACAGTCCTGTAGCATAGCATCCGCGTCATCTGACCACTTCTGTGTTGAGCGAGTCACTGGTACTTCCTGCTTTCGTTTTTGCTTGTAAGCAGGAATCAGGAGGATAGAATTATGGTCAGATTTGTCAAATGAAGGGTGGGGAGAGCTTTGTATGCATCTCTGTGTTATGGAGTAAAGGTTGCCTCAAGTTTTTTTTCCTCTGGTTGCACATGTGACATGCTGGCAACATTTTTGTAAAACTGATTTAAGTTTGCCTTCATTAAGGTCTCCGGCCACTAGGAGCACCGCTTCTGGATTAGCATTTTCTTGTTTGCTTATGGCCTTATAGAGTTGCTTGACTGCGGTCTTAGTGCCAGCATTGGTCTGTGGTGGTAAATAGACAGCTACGAATAATATAGATGTGAACCCTCTTGGTAGATAGTGTGGTCTAAAGCTTATTATAAGGTACTCTACCTCAGGCGAGTAATACCTTGTGACTTCTATAATATTAGACATAGTTTTTGACAAAAAGACACACACCTCCACTCCTCGTCTTACCAGATGTAGCTTCTCTGTTCTGCTTGTGCATGGAAAATCCGGCCAGCTCTATATTATCTGTGTCGTCGTTCAGCCACGACTCGGGGAAACATAAGACATTCCAGTTCTTAATGTCCCGTTGGTAGGATACTCGTAATCGTAGGTCATACATTTTATTTTCCAATGATTGCATGTTAGCAAGTAAAACGGATGGCAGTGGGAGTTTACTCGCTCGCCTACGGATTCTCAGAAGGCACCCCAATCTGCGTCCTCTTTTCCTCCGTCTTTTCTTCACAGAAATGAAGGGGATTTGGGTCTGTTCCCGGGAGAGCAGTATATCCTTCTCGTTGGACTCATTATAGGAAAAAGCTTCTTCCAGTTGGTGGTGAGTAATCGCTGTTCTGATGTCCAGAGGTTATTTTCGGTCATAAGAGACGGTAGCGGCAACATTATATACAAAATAAGTAAAAAAAATAAGTTACAAACAACGCAAAAAAACTAACAAAATAGCACAATTGGTTAGGAGCATGTAAAACGTCAGCCATCCTCTTCGGCGCCATCTTACCGTAAAGGGGCTTTTACTATTCTTAGGTAGGGGAGTAACTTTTGCTTCCCCCCAGGCCTGAGGGCACACATTTTCTAATAGGCTTAAATTGAAGATATGGCAAATAGGAGTGGCAATATCGTCCGCTATAATTCTAAGTAATTTTCCATCCAATTTTCCATCCAAGTTGGCTTGTCATTGTTGAAAGACAAATAAATAAATAGAAAAACAAATAGATATACTGTACTTGGTTGTGTAGTGTCAGCATTTGTTGCTGGCATGTTATGCCTAAATTTGCTAATCTTGCCAATGAAAAAAATCATTAAAGTAGTTGGCAATATAGTATATGTATGCTCACTGTTCAGAGGCATGGAGAAAAGGCTTCCTCTCTAGTATAAAGGGTAGAGGGAAATAGGGAATTTCAGTGCAATGACTCTCAAATGGTTGAATATTATGATTTAATAAAAAATCACATTCAAAAGACCAGGCAGCAGGTTATTTCCTTGATTAAACTCATGAAACTCATGAAAGGCAGGGGATTAAATTGGTTCACTCCAGACAGACATACAGGAGATATTATATCTACCCAAGTCCAGAATTAAGAATCAAATTGTTTGGATGAAATTATATTGGAGTTCTGTTTTCCTCGTATAACTAACACTCATTACAATCTCATCGCTCGTTTAGGGGGTGATAATTCATAATAATATGTATTGTGGTTTTATGCTTTAGGCCTATAGTGCATAAATAATGTCCCTCATCTTCTGCTGTCATGACAGCTTCTCAGCTATACTGTAGCAATGGGTGTGAGAGACTTTTTCACAAACAACACGCATTGTTGGTTATAAGTTGTTGGTTATAAATCTCGACCGTAATGGTGATGTCAAATACACTCTTATTAGTACTTGCAAACACTGGAAGCATTCAGCAATGCACTATTTATTTAGAGGTAATTAGTCAATGGTAATTGGGACACAACGTTTAATGCAATACAACGTTTAATGTTATATCTCCCTAAAAAGGACATTACTGCATCTATTTCAGTCTGTCTGTCCCATAGCTAAAGAACATTTAGTTATGTCTCTATGGTCTGTCCTCTCCAGTGGGAAACACTTTGTCTGTGGACATCAGGCTTGTGTCATGGGGTTCAGGTGTCAGGTGTTATATAATCTTTATTTACACAGTACCAGTCAAAAGTTTGGACACACCTACTCATTCCAGGGTTTTTCTTTATTTTGCTATTGTCTACATTGTAGAATAAAAGTGAAGACATCAAAACTATGAAATAATACATCATGTAGTAACCAAAAACGTGTTAAACAAATCAAAATATATTTGAGATTTGAGATTCTTCAAAGTAGCCACCCTTTGCCTTGATGACAGCTTTGCACACTCTTGGCATTCTCTCAACCAGTCACCTGGAATGCATTACAAGGTAGCGGTGGTGTACAGAAGATATCCCTATTTGGTAAAAGACCAAGTCCATATTATGGCAAGAACAGCTCAAATAAGCAAAGAGAAACAACAGTCCATCATTACTTTAAGACATGAAGGTCAGTCCACAGAACATTTCAAGAACTTTGAAAGTTTCTTCAAGTGCAGTCGCAAAAACCATCAAGCGCTATGATGAAACTGGCTCTCATGAGGTCCGCCACAGGAAAGGAAGATCCAGAGTTACCTCTGCTGCAGAGGATAAGTTCATTAGAGTTAACTGCACCTCAGATTGCAGCCGAAATAAATGCTTCACAGAGTTCAAGTAACAGACACATCTCAACATCAACTGTTCAGAGGAGACTAAGTGAATCAGGCCTTCATGGTCGAATTGCTGCAAAGAAACCACCACTAAAGGACACCAATAAGAAGAAGAGACTTACTTGGGCCAACAAACATGAGCAATGGACATTAGACCGATGAAAATCTGTCCTTTGGCCTGATGAGTCCAAATTTGAGATTTTTGGTTCCAACCGCCGTGTCTTCGTGGCACACCTGTTAATTGGAATGCATTCCAGGTGACTACCTCATGAAGCTGGTTGAGAGAATGCCAAGGGTGTGCAAAGCTGTCATCAAGGCAAAGGGTGGCTACTTTTAAGAATATCAAATATTAAATATATTTTGATTTGTGAAGCACTTTTTGGGTTACTACATGATACCATAGGTGTTATTTTATAGTTCTGATGTCTTCACTGTTATTCTACAAGTTAAAATAAAGAAAAACCCTTGAATTAGTTGGTGTGTCCAAACTTTTGACAGGTACTGTAGGCCTATTAGATATACAACTTAGACGGATGTTTTTCTAGCTGACTTGCTTTCACCTAGTTCTCTCAATGTTGTTAACATGTGGCCTTTACTAACTCTCCCGCTGTTCAAGAAATGTATAATAGCACCAACATTGTCTTGTCAGCAGCAATCAATAGAGCTTGACCTTATAATGCAGTTCACAAGGGACTGGTTGACATGCACTTACTGTTGCTAGTACCATTTCCATGTTCTCTGCTCCATCAAATATTTTATAAACTAAAGCATTCAGGGAAGCAGGGGGTGAAACACTGCTTTTCAAATATACAGGTTGTGATGTGCTCAGTGTAGGTTAGGTGTCAACGACTATCATGTTTCAATGGTCAACCCAGTTCCCAGGAAGGAATTCCAAGAGGCAGCATCACAAAACAAACAGTAGTTCAGCAAAGAACTGTGTAACCATAGAAACAGAACCCTGTTTGGATCTGTCAGAACCCTGCACGAAATCCAAACAGAATGCTTTATTCATTTGGATACTAGATAGGATGGGGGTGGGCCCTCTGCTAAACGATCTGTTTATACGAACTGCCTCTACTCAGCTTTAGATAACCACACACAAGGCTGCCGGATTCATTTCCATGGCTTTCTGTGGACTCTCTTCAATTGAACAGTTGCCAAGGAAACCTCCATGTCCAAGGCTAGTCCTATTGTGTATGCCCACATACTCCCTGAATGTTCTGGTCTAGATTATCATCCTCCATAATGATTCTAGGAAATCATGAACCAAGTATTTATTTCTTACACATTTATATAATATGTTTTAAAAGCACACACCAGACAAGGGAAACAGTAAATAATGGTTATATGTCCTGTACTGTACAAGGGCGTAAAGTTATGATGTTCATATACCGTAGCAGTAAACAGGTTTTCATAATACCATACATAATCATCTATCCATCTTCTCCCCTCATCACTCAATTAGATTGTGTATTCTTCTGTCCTCGTAAAAAAAAAAGATTTTATGAATTTCAAAACTCAATCTTTTATTTTCCTCTCTCAGGACAACTCCTGTACTCTTTAATTTCCTCCCAGAATAGGATTAGATTGGCCAGGGCTGGGTTTCTGGGAATATGTAATTGAAAGTTGGCACTGTCATATATCAAAGGAAGGCAGGCTGTGGCTAACTGTACTGTGGCTGTGAGCTCCCCTACTGGGGCACCAATATGGGGCTGGGCTGGGTAAAGAAGACGGAAGTGTCCTGCTCTATGAAATAGTGTCACAGTTGCATCACCTTAAGTGCTCCCCCACAAGTCATTAGCATAACTGAACAAAGGACTGGATTTACTGTGTGTGTGTGTGTGTGTGTGTGTGTGTGTGTGTGTGTGTGTGTGTGTGTGTGTGTGTGTGTGTGTGTGTGTGTGTGTGTGTGTGTGTGTGTGTGTGAGCATGCCTGTGCCCTGTGTGCAGGCGGGCATATATCTCAATGAGGATAGGTTAATGTAATACCCATAGTAGGCTGCGTTTACACAGGCAACCCAATTCTAATATTTTTTCCACTAATTGGTCTTTTGACCAATCACATTAGATCTTTTCACATCAGATATTTTTCAGAGCTGATCTGATTGGTCAAAAGACCAATTAGTGAAAAACATATCAGAATTGGTATGCCTGTCTTAAACCTGTTAAGGCTAGGGGGTGCTGTTGTCACTATTTATGGAAATCGTGTAATTTTTGAAACGGCTTCCTACAAACTTCTTGATCGTACAATATGCATATTATTATTATTATTGGATAGAAAACAGTCTATAGTTTCTATAGCCGTTGAAATTTTGTCTCTAAGTGGAACAGAACTCATTCTACAGCAATTTCCCTGACATGGAGTCAGATTTCACACATTTTGGCCCCTGTTCTGGAGTCAGTTTTAAGGCCACTGTTATTCCTATGAGTATACGGACACTGCTTACGTCTTCCCCTGGATGCCTTTACGTGATGACGCTTTGAATGGTATCGATTGCCCAATCACAGCCACTATAAATGAAAAAATCCTGTAGGTAGGACCTCTTTTCTAGGTGCGTCATGCGCGCGGAGGATACCGACCTACTGTTTTTCCAAGCATTAGTGTAGCCTGTTATATTTCTCCGGTCATATTTTTACTCGTTATAGGAGTTAAAAACATCATAAGGTAGTTAATTTAAAGCGTTTTATAGCAATTTATATCCGTTTAGTGCGATTTTGGGACATTTATTTCTGAGCCACTGTGAATCTCTGGGCACCGTTCCAGTTCATGCCGAACGCAATGTGCATTTCTGCATGGCAAGAGGACAGCTTTCGACCAAAAGACGATTAGACCCAAGAAAGGATTCTTTGCCCAAGATTCTGATGGAAGAACAGCTCAAAGTAGGAACAATTTATTATGATAAATCGTGTTTCTGTCGAAAAATGTTAGTGGCTTAGGACGCCATCTTTTTTGACGTAGCTTCGCTTGGCGCAAACTGTATTGAAAAGTAAGGATAATTTAAAAAATGTAATTCCGCGATTGTATTAAGAATTAAATTGTCTATCAATCGCTGTCCACCCTATATTTTTTAGTCACGTTTATGAGTATTTATGTATACGACTAGATCACTGTCTAATATGGCGCACGGCATTTTCTGACCAGCTCGGCTACTTTTCTCATTGTATAACCACGATTTTGGTGGCTAAATATCCACATTTTCGAACAAACTGTATATGTATGTTGTAATATGATGTTACAGGAGTGTCATCTGAAGAATTCTGAGAAGGTTAGTGAAAAAATTAATATCTTTTGGCGATGTTGACGTTATCGCGCTCTTTGGCTAGAATCAATGCTGGGGTAACGTTTGCATATGTGGTATGCTAATATAACGATTTATTGTGTTTTCGCTGTAAGACACTTAGAAAATCTGAAATATTGTCTGTATTCACAGGATCTGTGTCTTTCGATTAGTGTATGCTGTGTATTTTTACGAAATGTTTTATGATTAGTAATTAGGTAAGACACGTTGCTCTATCTATTTATTCTAGTCGATTTGTGACGGTGGGTGCAATTGTAAACTATGATATCTACCTGAAATATTCACATTTTTCTAACAAAACCTATCCTATACCATAAATATGTTATCAGACTGTCATCTGAGGAGGTTTTTTCTTGGTTAGTGGCTATCAATATCTTAGTTTAGCCGAATTGGTGATAGCTAGTGGTGTTGGTGGACAAAGAAAAAATGGTCTCTTTTGCTAAGGTGTTTACCTAATAGATTTACATATTGTGTCTTCCCTGTAAAACATTTTAAAAATCGGACATGTTGGCTGGATTCACACGATCTGTATCTTTCATTAGCTGTATTGGACTTGTTAATGTGTGAAAGTTAAATATTTAAAAAAAATATTTTTTTTGAATTTCGCGCCCTGGCTTTTCAGTGGGGGGGGGGGGGGGCCGCTAGCGGCACCCCAGTCCTAGACAGGTTAACGCAGCCATTGAGCCACAGAGCCAGGCTGGATCATGTTTAATGTAAATAGTGCAAGACGCAGGCCGTAATTAAACCCAGAGAGAAATCCTCGGAGATGAGAAAGGCCATTAATTACTCTGCCAGAGAAATCATCTTCACCCTCTCTTAATTCTCTCATCTTCCTCCTCTTCCTCCTGCTCCTCCTCCTGCTCTCCTTCTTTGTCTTCTTCCTCCATTTTTTCATCCTCTTCTTTTCCTTCCTCATTGGCTGTAGTCCTTCCTCTACCTCCTTCTTCCGCTTCCTCTTACTCCTCCTCCTCTTGCTTCTCCTCCTCTTCCTTCTCCTCCCACTCCTACTCCCTATCCTCTTTCTACTTATACCAACAGGCTTGTTAAGTCCAGATGCACTCCTCTCCTCCTCAGTCCTCTCTGAGTCACCATATCATTTTCAGGCCGATCCATGAATCACTTTATTTACTGCCAATCAATAGGAGGCTGTTATCTATCAGCTGTCAGGGGCCTCATGTCACAGCCATCGATCTGCTGCACTATAGATTACCTACAAACAGCGTTGCTCTACAAGGGTCACAGGGTCAACCACCGAGGCCTGTCGATATCCGATCATGTATAAGGGCACAAGGCGAGACCCAGATGCAGACACGGGAGGCAGATGGTTTGAGTCGTTGATATTTATTAAATCCAAAGGTGTAGGCAAGAGACTGGTTGTGGACAGGCAAAAGGTCAAAACCAGTTCAGAATCCAGGAGGTACAGTGTGGCTGGCAGGCTCAAGGTCAGGGCAGGCAGAATGGTCAGACAGGCGGTTACAGAGTCCAGAAAACAGGCAAGGGTCAAAACCGGGAGGACTAGCAAAAGAGAATAGAAAAGGCAGGAGTACGGGAAAAACACTCTGGTTGACTTGAAACATACAAGACAAACTGGCACAGACAGACAGAAAACACAAGTTTAAATACCCAGGGGATAATGGGGAAGATGGGTGACACCTGGAGGGGGTGGAGACAAGCACAAGGACAGGTGAAACAGATCAGGGTGTGACATCATGACTAGTTATCTTCATTGAGTCATAGAGATGACCACTCTCCAATATCTCATGGGACTTTACATTGTCTGTCAGTGAAGTTAGACTAGAGGGCCTGTTCTGGAGTGAAGACTACTGTAGCTAAGTGGGGTCATTACTGTTCCAGTAGGATTTGTATTTAGTTTTATAAAGGTGTGTAGTTAGTGTTGTTCAGGTGCTTTTGAACTAGTGAACTGTCAGGTCAGGGTTGTGACAGAAGTGGGAACCCAGTTTTTCTGGGCAAGCAGTGATAAAATGTCCACATGAGTGTTTTATGCTGTGTGTGGAGCGGTCCATGGTACTGCAAATCTCTTGTGTGACACTGCACTCTTTTTGTTACACTGAACATGTGTCTGTACTGAAATTACTCCAATAAAGGTTTCTCATTTATCCCGTACATGAAACAGATCCAATCTCATGGGTGTGCTCAAGTATGTTTTAGCATATAATTTTTTTTCAAGGACTAAAACGTGGAGAAACTAACTAAACATTAGTTGATTCAGAGGACAAAATGCCTGAGACTTTGTTTCCATTCTCTATTCACAGTCATACAATCTAGGGCTAGGTCTATGTTTTGTAGGTTGTCAAATCAAATCAAAGTTTATTTGTCACGTGCGCCGAATACAACAGGTGTAGACCTTACAGTGAAATGCTTACTTACAGGCTCTAACCAATAGCGCAAAAAAAAGTATTAGGTGAACAATAGGTAAGTAAAGAAATAAAACAACAGTAAAAAGACAGGCTATATACAGTACCGAGGATATAAAAGTAGCGAGGCTACATACAGACACCGGTTAGTCAGGCTGATTGAGGTAGTATGTACAGGTAGATATGGTTAAAGTGACTATGCATATATGATGAACAGAGAGCAGCAGTAGCGTAAAAGAGGGGTTGGCGGGTGGTGGGTGGGACACAATGCAAATAGCCCGGTTAGCCAACGTGCGGGAGCACTGGTTGGTCGGCCCAATTGAGGTAGTATGTACATGAATGTATAGTTAAAGTGACTATGCATATATGATAAACAGAGAGTAGCAGCAGTGTAAAAAGAGGGTTTGGGGGTTGGGGGGGCACACAATACAAATAGTCCGGGTAGCCATTTGATTACCTGTTCAGGAGTCTTATGGCTTGGAGGTAAAAACTGTTGAGAAGCCTTTTTGTCCTAGACTTGGCACTCCGGTACCGCTTGCCATGCGGTAGTAGAGAGAACAGTCTATGACTGGGGTGGCTGGGGTCTTTGACAATTTTTAGGGCCTTCCTCTGACACCGCCTGGTGTAGAGGTCCTGGATGGCAGGCAGCTTAGCCCCAGTGATGTACTGGGCCGTATGCACTACCCTCTGTAGTGTCTTGCGGTCAGAGGCCGAGCAATTGCCGTACCAGGCAGTGATGCAACCAGTCAGGATGCTCTCGATGATGCAGCTGTAGAATCTTTTGAGGATCTCAGGGCCCTGTCAAATGTTACACAGAATTATACATAATCCATATCATATTCCATGACCATGTAGTGTATGTTTTATGTGCTAGTATATCTCTATAGTGTGTTGTGATACATGTTATATTTACTATGCCCAGCTTAACCATTCTCCATTGTATACTAAACTCGTTGTCCCTTCCACGGGACGGTAGAGCTAATGTAGGCTAATGCGATTAGCGTTAGGTTGTAAGTACAAGAACATTTCCCAGGACATAGAAATATCTGATATTGGCAGAAAGCTTAAATTCTAACAGCATTGTCTAATTTACAGTAGCAATTACAGGGAAATAATACCATGCTATTGTTTGAGGAGAGTGCACCATTTTGAACATGAAAATGTATTAATAAACAAATTAGGCACATTTGGGCAGTCTTAATACAACATTTTTAACAGAAATACAATGGTTCATTGGATCAGTTTAAAACTTTGCACATACACTGATGCTAGTGGCTAAAATCTAAATTGCACCTGGGCTGGAATAATACATTTTGGCCTTTATCTTGCATTTCAAAGATGATGGTATTTTCTTTGTATTATCTTTTACCAGATATTTTGTGTAATATTCTGCTACATTCCTTTCCATAAACGTGTTTCCTTTCAAATTGTACCAAGAATATGTATATCCTTGCTTCAGGGCCTGAGCTACAGGCAGTTAGATTTGGGTATGTCATTTTAGATGAAAATTGAAAAAAAGGGGCTAATTCTTAATTAAGGAGGACAAATATACTGCAGTAAGGTTAAATGTTCTTAAGCCCACCGGACTGTAGCCCTCTCTATCTGGACCAGGGCATGGACCTCTAGCTGGTTCTGCTAGGCGTTTGATGTGTCTTTTCTGCCCTGATGCTCACCTCTCATTGGCTGACCCTCGCTTCATATTCGTCGCAAAACCCACTGGCTCCAGGTCATCTATAAGTCTTTGCTAGGTAAAGCCCCACCTTATCTCAGATCACGGGTCACCATAGCAACACCCACCCGTAGCACACACTCCAGCAGGTATATTTCACTGGTCATCCCCAAAGCCAACACCTGCTTTGGCCGCCTTTCCTTCCAGTTCTCTGCTGCCTATGACTGAGACGAATTGCAAAAATCACTGAAGCTGGAGACTTATATCTCCCTTTCTAACTTTAAGCATCAGCTGTCAGAGCAGCTTACCAAACACTGTACCTGTACACAGCCAATCTGCAAATAGCCCACCCAACTACCTCATTCCCATATTGTTATTTATCTTTTTGCTCTTTTGCACCCCAGTATCTCTACTTGCACATCATCATCTGCACATCTATCACTCCAGTGTTAATGCTAAATTGTAATTATATCACCACTATGGCCTATTTATTGCCTTACTTCCCTAATCTTACTACATTTGCACAGACTGTATATATATTTTTCTATTGTGTTATTGACTGTACGTTTGTTCATCCATGTGTAACTCTGTGTTGTTGTTTTTGTCGCACTGCTTTGCTTTATCTTGGCCAGGTCGCAGTTGTAAATGAGAATTGTTCTCAACTGGCCTACCTGGTTAAATAAAGGTGAAATAAAACAAATGAAGATGAAAATAAATGAACTCCTGTAATAAAGGCCTGGCTACTCGGCCCAGCGCAGAGCGTTCAGCTTGGACACCAGGGACTATTAATTGGCAGAGTTAATGGTTATGGTTATCTGATGTTCCTGTAAGACCACCTTTAGAGTCCTTAAATGCCCTTGGAGATAATGACAGATCAAAATCAGCGAGCGCACACACACAGGCACACACACTGATGCACACACACACACATGTACGCACACATGTGCACACATACACTCCATCAAAAGACTGACAGAGCAGCATGTTAAGTTTGACCATGCAAGACTGTCAGTCACCTACAGTGCAGTGAGACAGCCATCAAGGACATTGTACAAGTTAAACAACCATGCTAGCCTAGTGATGGCACTGATTTCATTTCAATGGCATCTTTCAATTGTGCTGTCTTTTGAAGCTACAGCTGTTGGATCCTAATTTGATTACCCTGTTTCAGGAGAAATTTCCTGCAGGAAATGTAACTGTAAGGGTATTTGAGGTTTAAAAAGGCTTCTGAAGTTTGTGATTTCCATTTGATTTTCCCTAACAGAAAATGTATTAACCCCTATAAAAATGTCCATTAATTATAATCCACATAATAATTCACATTTCCTGTTGCTGCAGGATTATTGTCCTGCTGTAGGTCATTCCCATATACAAGGACCTATGAGCACCAACATGTGAAGTTCATAGGAACATATCAAATTGTGTGTCAAATGAAAGCTAAGAGTATTTCTATTTTTGAGAAATTAAGGCATATATACATTTTCAACAATTTTCCATCCCAAAAAATTGGGGTAAGCAATGGCTTTGATTTCTGATGAGACTGATGAAAAAGGGGTCAAAAACATCTACCAGAAAAAGTCTTCAAATGTATTATAAATATATCAAAACACAATGTTGAAATAAAGAACCTTGCCAACTAATATCAACACTTATATTTACACTTATATTTAGTTTAGCGAATGGAGGCCGTGAATAGAGGCCGCTTTCCCGACGATTTGTTTTTCTATCATGCTAGGTGTGCTACTTCGGTTATTTCACTCCATGCATCAACCACTGTTTGAGGAGCATGCAGCCTCTCGCTGCATGACAGGTATTATTCTGCCCAAACTCTGTATGCCGTGTGCTCCCCAACCCTGGCAGCTACCCAGTGCTTCATTTGGGAAACCAAGTGAAATCTATTCGGGAACATGGAGGTCAGGGCTTTGTGATGGCCACTCCAATACCTTGACTTTGTTGTCCTTAAGCCATTTTGCCACAACTTTGGAAGTATGCTTGGAGTCATTGTCCATTTGGAAGACCCATTTGCGACCAAGCTTTAACTTCTTGACTGATGTCTTGAGATGTTGCTTCAATATATCCACATAATTTTCCAACCTCATGATAACATCTATTTTGTGAAGTGCACCAGTCCCTCCTGCAGCAAAGCACCCCCACAACATGATGCTGCCACCCCCGTGCTTCACGGTTGGGATGGTGTTCTTCGGCTTGCAAGCCTCCCCCCTTTTCCTCCAAACATAAAGATGGTCATTATGGCCAAACAGTTCTATTTTTGTTTCATCAAACCAGAGGACCTTTCTCCAAAAAGTATGATCTTTGTCCCCAAGTGCAGTTGCAAACCGTAGTCTGGTGTTTTTATGGCGGTTTTGGAGCAGTGGCGTCTTCCTTGCTGAGCGGCCTTTCAGGTTATGTCGATATAGGACTCGTTTTACTGTAGATATAGATACGTTTGTACCGGTTTTCTCCAGCATCTTCACAAGGTCCTTTGCTGTTGTTCTGGGATTGATTTGCACTTTTCGCACCAAAGTACGTTCATCTCTAGGAGACAGAACGCATCTCCTTCCTTAGTGGTATGACGGCTGTGTGGTCCCATGGTGTTTATACTTGTGTACTATTGTTTGTACAAATGGATGTGGTACCTTCAGGCATTTGGAAATTGCTCCCAAGGATGAACCAGACTTGTGGAGGTCTACATTGTTTTTCTGAGGTCTTGGCTGATTTCTTTTGATTTTCCCATGATGTCAAGCAAAGAGGCACTGAAGGTAGGCCTTGAAATACATCCACAGGTACGCCTCCAATTGACTCAAATGATGTCAATTAGCCTATCAGAAGCTTCTAAAGCCATGACATAATTTTCTGGAATTTTCCAAGCTGTTTAACGGGACAGTGAACTTAGTGTATGTAAACTTCTGACCCACTGGAATTGTGATAAGGTGAATTATAAGTGAAATAATCTGTCTGTAAACAATTGTTGGAAAAATTACTTGTGTCATACATTAAGTAGATGTCCTAACTGACTTGCCAAAACTATAGTTTGTTAACATGATATTTGTGGAGTGGTTGAAAAACAAGTTTTAATGACTCCAACTTAAGTGTATGTAAACTTCTGACTTCAACTGTATGCTGGGCACTTGTTAGCTGCTTTTCCTTCACTCTGTGGTCCAACTCATCCCAAGCCAACTCAGAAAGACACGGCGGTTGGAACCAAAAATTGCAAATTTGGACTTATCAAGCCAAAGGATAGATTTCCACCGGTCTAATGTCCATTGCTCGTGTTTCTTGGCCCAAGCAAGTCTCTTCTTATTATTGGTGTCCCTTAGTAGTGGTTCCTTTGCAGCAATTCGACCATGAAGGCCTGATTCACGCGGTCTCCTCTGAACAGTTGATGCTGAGATGTGTCTGTTACTTGAACCCTGTGAAGCATTTACTTGGGCTGCAATCTGAGGTGCAGTTAACTCTAATGGACTTATCCTCTGCAGCAGAGGTAACTCTGGGTCTTTCTTTCCTGTGGCGGTCCTCATGAGAGCCAGTTTCCTCAGCGCTTGATTTTGGGTTTTGCGACTGCACTTGAAGTTCTTGAAATTTTCCGTATTGACTGTAATGATGGACTGTCATTTCTATTTGCTCATTTGAGCTGTTCTTGCCATAATAAGGACTTGGTCTTTTACCAAATAGGGCTATCTTCTGTATATCCCTCCTACCTTGTCACAACACAACTGATTGGCTCAAACACTTTAAGAAGGAAAGAAATTCCACAAATGAACTTTTAACAAGGCACACCTGTTAATTGAAATGCATTCCAGGTGACTACCTCATGAAGCTGGTTGAGAGAATGCCAAGCGTGTGCATATGTACACATATTTTTTAAATACATTTTCCTTAATTAATTTCCACTAAGTAAATTAAATTAATGAACAACAACACTTAGGCTTCTACTTCCATTTTTTACATAGTATTTACATTTTAAGGACACAATCTATTTTGCAATAGTTATCTTTTGTTTGTTTTTACTCCTATCCTTCCTCTATCCTCAACCCCTCCAATCTATTTCTGAAGACCATTCAGTTTGATTTCTATTTGCCATATATTTTTAACTGTGCTGTTTCACAAAGGTGCTGAACCTATATACATTTTATCAACACAGTATATTTTACGTTAGTTATCTTGTTGTTATGAGTCCTACCCTGAAGCTCCATTCAGCCCTTCCCATCTATCTCTGAACACCATCCATATTGGATTTTATTTGCCATATATTTTTCAACTGTCTGTGATGTTTCACAAAAGTTCTGAACCTTTCTATTCTCATAGCTCTTCGGATTGTAAATTAAAGATAAACATTTTTGCTAAAACTCTTATTATATCATAGATTGATTGACTAGGACTTTTCAAATCACCCACTCATCACTCAGTCATTCCTGGACCTGTGACCAAAAACAACTTACATTGGTCAGTACCAAAACAAATTATCTAATGATTCTGTCTTTTCGCAGCAAAATCTGCAGAGCTGGGATGGTTGTATCCCACATACATATAACATTATATTGGTTGCAAGAATTGTATATAATCATTGAAATTGAAAAATTCTATGTTTTGAATCCAGCGTCGTTTTGCGTATCAGTTCATAAACCATGTGCCATGGAATCGGTGTAACGCCCGGGGTGTAATGGGTGAGAAGTCAGGCGCAGGAAGCAGAGAGTTCAGGGTAGTGCTAACTTTTAATGCACCACAACGGTGAACATACGCCAACCAAAACAAATGCCCCAAACACGGGGGACTAAAACAGTCCAGCAAAAAACCCAAATACATGGGAAAACTGTGACACACAGACGTGTACACATGTACATCGAACAATCCCGCACAAAAAAAGCCCAACCAATCAGCCTAAAACAAACACAGGTGAAACCAATAAACAGAAAAGGGGAAAAGGGATCAGTGGCAGCTAGTAGGCCGGTGACGACGACCGCCGAGCGCCACCCGAACAGGAAGGGGAGCTACCTTCGGTAGGAGTCGTGACAATCGGTACATGGAAAGACTCTTCCCAACTATTTAGCAATCTATATGGCACAGCTGTTTTTTGGTCCTTAAATTAAACTGGTATACTTTTTTATTGATCACAATTTTATTTGACCAATTTTGGTCTTTAATGCAGGGCTGACAGACAAACCACTGTTTTTCAATGGGGTTTAAGTCCGGAGACTGAGATGGCTTTGCAAAATGTAGATTCAATTAATCATTTCTTTGTTGATTTTGATTTGTGCTTGGGGTCATTGTTTTGCTGTAAAATCTACTTGGGGCTAAGTTTCAGCCTCCTGGCAGAGGCAACCAGGTTTTTGGCAAAAATATCCTAGTACTTGGTGGAGTTAAAGTTCATGATGCCGTTGACCTTAACAAGGGTCTCAGAAACAATGGAAGCAAAACAGACCCATAACATCAAAGATCCACCACCATATTTTACAGTATGTATAAGGTTATTTTCTGCATATGCATTCTTCTTTCGAGGCCAAACCCACTGCTGGTGTGCATGGCCAAATAGCTATATTTTCATCTCATCTGACCATAACACCCAGTTCTTATCCAAGTGCCAATGCCGTTTAGCAAACTCCAGGATTTACATTGGTTGGCTGCTCTCAATAAAGGCTTTTTTATGGCAACCCTTCCAAATAGCCTATTGTCATGGAGGTGGCATCTAATTGTTGATTTGGAGATTTGGTGACCCCAGGATGCGGCCAAGTTATGTAATTCTCCAACTGTGGCCCTTGGTCTTTTCTTTGCCTCAAGAACCATCTCCCTCACTGTGCGTGAGGACAAGATACACGTGGGTCTTCTTCCAGGCAAGTGTATGACTGTTCCAGTGGTTGTTAAGTGTTATATATATTTTTTCAATCGTTTTTTGTACCCATTGTCCGATTTATGAAAGTCAACAAACATTTTACTATTTTCATTTGTGAGTTCTTTGCCTTTCCCCATGGTGATGGTTTTAGCTTATACATACTGTCAAATATGGTGGTGAATCTTTGATGTTATGGGTCTGTTTTGCTTTCACTGTTTCTGAGACACTTGTTAAGGTCAACGGCATCATGAACTTTAACTCCACCAAGTACTAGTACTACCACCAATACCCCAGTGAAACAGGAAGCCATAAAAGGCCACAATATAGTTCCTTTCCCTGAGATTAACTTTAAAAAAGTTGACCGTTAATGTAGATTCAATTTTATAAGAATCCTTGGGTGCCAATGACTTTTTGAGATATTTTTGAAACTTGTTAAACAAAATATTTTTCTCTGAGCAAATTGTATTAGTATGAAATAATATAATTTCCCACTTGTTTTTGAGCATACAATATATTTGTGCTTGTATTATTAATTTCATACTGTCTTTTTTGCTAATCTTTATCAAGGGTGCCAATAATTTTGGTCATGGCTATAATTGTATGTAGGAACTGGAAAGATGCAGATTAGATGAAAAATGATGTGAACATTTCTAAGGAGAGGAGCAGGAAGCTGTTTTCTGAGAAAGCATATTGGAGCTTTCTATAGCCAGAGAGAGACAGAGCAGCTAAGAGGGGCCTTTACTGAGATGAGGCGGCTGGGGAAAAGTGCTTCTTTGAAATTTTTATCACACAATACGAGAAGGCAAAAACCCATCCTTTATTGATAGGACCATCTAGAAAATAAAGATGTGGAGGTTCAAAGTACAGCAAACATGACAGGATGCAAGGGGTTTGACTGGATCTGGGGGATGAAAAACAAGCAAGCAAGCTGTGAAGGTTGCTTCACAAGAACTTAAGCATATGAATAACAAACTTGGACAATGGTCACTACATCGGAGTCAAGGAAAATACCAAATCTACATCAAAACATCCCATACTCAGATTAGCACCCAATTCCTTGAAACTCTTTACAGCGCTGGCACACCTTAATACGTCAAAACATGCTCTTCTTTGCTGTGCTGAAAAGAAAGCTGCCTTGATGCTCGTAACATTTCCTGATTTTTTTGGTAAATAAGCTTCACATTCAAACTCCTGGAAGTTCATCAGAAGCTAATTCTGACAATGACAGTTTCAAAGATTGCCAAAGAAGCCTATTATCTGATAGCTATCTCCAAGAGAAACAACAAAGCATATTGAGTCCTAATGTGCTGTTCCCCTCTAAAGAATGCCTCAGCAGTGTGTACCATTGGATATGTCACCTTAGGTAAGCAGCCCAGTTTGGTTAGATCAATGGGTCAGTCTAGTCTGAACAGTGGAGTCAGTCTGCTTCTGGTTAAATGCCTCAGAGATCGATAGCTTTACAACTTCCCTCAGCTGAGCTCAGGGCCTACATCCCAAATGGCATCTTACTCCCTATATAGTGCACTTCTTTTGACCAGGGCCCATAGGACTCTGGTCAAAAGTAGAGCACTACATGTATATAAGGAATAGGGTGCCATTTGGAACGTGGCCTGGGTGTACTTTTGGACGCCGGAGAGAATCGTTTCCTGCCATTGAGTTGTATAGTCTTTGAGGAGTGAGTCAACAAATGTTTCGGACATACAGACTCAACAAAATTAAAGAGAGAACCATTCAATGAATCTTTCTGGGGGTTTTTTGTGCCGCGGTGACATTCAAAGCATCGTTCTGGGTGGTAATGTAATGTTGAAAACTGAAAACAGTGACTGAACAATGGCTAAACATGGCTGGTGACGCTATTGGCTCAAGACAGCATGGAAAGTGAATAGATAAATAAGTGTGTTTCCCAAATGTATTACCCTTTCCATAAAGTCTCTCAGCTGTTGATATGACTATTTTCTTGTACTCTACTACTGAGAAGTCTTGCTCTGCTTCAACTGGTAACATGATAGTAATTTCTATAAATTAATTCATATTGTGTAAGTTCAGCTGAAAAATAAATGATGAGTTATACTGATTCTTGTCCTACAGTTGATTCTTTACATGAATGAACAGTGTGTGTCATCATATGTACTACTCACCCTGTATACCCCCCCCCCCCCCCCACACACACACACACCATTTTAGCGGACAAAAGTTGCACCTGTGTGGTTTCTGCAGTGCATCTCCCAACACACCTGCTTGTTTCAAGCAGCGTAACATCGCCAATACCTCTCCAGCCTGCGGATAATGAAAGGGATGGGGTGAAATATTAACTGGCCGTAATGAAAGATAGAGCTGTGATCCCAGAGGAGGAGGAGAGGAGAGAGGAAGGAGGAGAGGAGAGAGGGAGGAGGAGGAGAGGCACCAATAAAATAGTGGAGGTAATAGAGAGGCCTTGGTTCAAAGGGCAGCTGGCAGAGCGGGGAATAAAAGAAGCGCTACATAAATCACTCCACACTGGAGGTCTGACACCAGCACTCCCTCCATATGGCACGACATCTGGCGGAGAGAGAAACCAACCCCACTATCTCAGCATGGAGAAGAGGAGAGAGAGAGCATTGTCCTGGCTGGGTAGGTACTAGGTTATCTCCACAGACACAATGGTATGTCTACACACACAACTCAATGTGTTAAACAGCCTCTGTACTGTACAGAGGGCGGAGTGTTAGCTAACAATATTGGCTGCAGGAATATAGATTCATAAAGCCTGGGATTCATGAGAAAAACCTACCCCACTGTCTCAGCATGGAGGAGAGGAGAGCATTGTCCTGGCTCTGGCTGGCTGGGTAGTACACAGGTAACCTCCACATACACAGGGGTAATGTCCACCCACACGCACCCACACGCACACACTCTGTGCTGAACAACCCAACCTCTGTATCAAACAGAAGGGCAGGGTTACTTTTCGCTACACATTTTGTCTTCAGGAATATACATTTGTAACATACTGCAGCCTGGAATTTGTGAGAGGAAACTAACTCGTAACATATTCTTAGTATAGCATAGACATCATTTCAAAATGTATAAGATTCAGAGAAAAATCTTCAGGGACCATATAATGAAGAGAATGCTGGGCTAATTAGAACAATAAAATGTCAGATGCAAATAAAACATGTTGTTGCCATGTGATTTTTAAATCACGTATAGAATAATTAATCATATTAATGTGGTTTTATGTTTCTCTTTGTCAAATTATATAAAAGACTCTGTGGTGTTTGAGTACATGCCGTCTACAAATGGTAGGGCAGGAATTCAATTGTTGCAGATTGTGGATTTATTAAACAATACATTCTGGCCTATGGTGAATGGCTGTACTACCTCTGTTACTGAACATACAGTACCAGTCAAAAGTTTGGACACACCTACTCATTCTAGGGTTTTTCTTTATTTGAACTATGTTCTACATTGTAGAATAATAGTGAAAACATCAAAACTATGAAATAACACATATGGAATCATGTAATAACCAAAAACATGTTAAACAAATCAAAATATATTTTATATTTGAAATTCTTCAAAGTAGCCACCCTTTGCCTTGATGACAGCTTTGCACACTCTTGGCATTCTCTCAACCAGCTTCATGAGGTAGTCACCTGGAATGCATTTCAAATAACAGGTGTGCCTTGTTAAAAGTTAATTTGTGGAATTTCTTTCCTTTTTAATGCATTTGAGCCAATCAGTTGTGTTGTGACAAGGTAGGGGTGGGTATACAGAAGATAGCCCTATTTGGTAAAAGACCAAGTTCATATTATGGCAAGAACTGCTCAAATAAGCAAAGAGAAATGACAGTCCATCTGTCACGACTTCCACCAAAGTCGGTCCCTCTCCTTGTTCGGGCGGCGTTCGGCGGTCGACGTCCCCAGCCTTCTAGCCATCGCCGATCCACTTTTTATTTTCCATTTGTTTTGTCTTTGTTTTTCACACCTGGTTTCAATCCCCCAATTAGTTGTTCATTATTTAACCCTCTGTTCCCCCATGGTTTTTTGTGAGTGATTGTTTTGTATGTAGTAAGGTCCGTTTATGTGGGCTCTCTTTTGTATTGCATTTGATTTATGTTGAGTAAAGTGCGTTTATTTACTCATATCTGCTGTCCTGCGCCTGACTCCTAACCAGCTACACACAGACCTCATTACACCATCAGTACTTTAAGACATTCAGTCAACACAGAAAATGTAAAGGAACTTCAAGTGCAGTCGCAAAACCCATCAACCGCTATGAGGAAACTGGCTCTCATGAGGACTGCCACAGGAAAGGAAGACACAGAGTTACCTCTGCTGCAGAGGGTACTGGTGGAAATTTGTCCTTTGGTTTAATGAGTCCAAATTGGAGATATTTGGTTCCACCGCCATGTCTTTGTGAGACGCAGAGTAGGTGAACAAATGAGCTCTGTATGTGTGGTTCCCACCGTGAAGCATGGAGGAGGAGGTGTGATGGTGTTGGGGTTCTTTGCTTGTGACACTGTCTGGGATTTATTTAGAATTCAAGGCACACTTAACCAGCATGGCTACCACAGCATTCTGCAGCGACACGCCATCCATCTGGTTTGGGCTTAATGGGACTATCATTTGTTTTTCAACAGGACAATGACTCAACACACCTCCAGGCTGTGTAGGGGCTATTTGACCAAGTGTGATAAGGTGCGTCTCGGTGAGAGGTGTAGGAGTCAGGCGCAGGAGAGCAGGGATTTCTGAGAAGCGTGTTTAATATATAATTATATATACATAGTCCACCAATACAAAATTGGCACAGACGAAAATCCAAAACTACACTCTCGAAGGAACAGAAACTCGTGCCAACACACGGAGGAACAACCACAGTTCCGACACTACATACAAGTGCCTAAATAGTGAAAACAATACAGAAACTCGTGCCAAACGCACAGAGGAACAAACTCAGTTCCGAAACTTAACTACACGTACGTAATAACGAAAACAAGAAACATCAAAGATAATCGAGCGCAAATACACACAAGCTTAATCCCGCACAAAATAAGGCAGGTAACAGGTGCCCTATATACATACAGAAATAAACGCAATTGAAACCAGGTGTGAAAAGGAACACAGACAAAACAACCAGAAAAGGAAAAAGGGATCGGTGGCGGCTAGTAAACCGGCGACGCCGAGCGCCGAGCGCCGCCCGAACAGGGAGAGGAGTTATCTTCGGTAGAAGTCGTGACACCAAGAAGGAGAGTGATGGTGCTGCATCAGATGACCTGGCCTCCACAATTTGATGTCTTCACTATTTTTCTACAATGTAGAAAATAGTAAAAATAAAGAAAAACCCTGGAATGAGAAGGTGTGTCCAAACTTTTGACTGGTACTGTATGTATGTAAATATTACCCCATTTCTACATGAAAGTGCCAGTAACCACTACTACAGGTGTAGTGCCAGTTTGCTACTGGCCAATTCCACTGTAACAGATTTTTCACAAAAAAGTATACTAAACAAAAAACATTGATTTCAAAGTTTAACAAACCATTCAACTCTATGCACAACAGACGCCTCCCAAGTCCTCAACTGGCAGCTTTATTAAATAGTACCCGCAAAACACCAGTCTCAACATCAACAGTGAAGAGGCGACTCCGGGATGCTGGCCTTCTAGGCAGAGTTCCTCTGTCCAGTGTCTGTGTTCTTTTGCCCATCTTAATCTGTTCTTTTTATTGGCCAGTCTGAGATATGGCTTTTTCTTTGCAACTCTGCCTAGAAGGCCAGCATCCCGGAGTCGCCTTTCTCAAACTAGACACTCTAATGTACTTGTCCTCTTGCTCAGTTGTGCACCGGGACCTCCCACTCCTCTTTCTATTCTGTTTAGGGCCAGTTTGCGCTGATCTGTGAAGGGAGTAGGACACAGCGTTGTATGAGATCTTAAGTTTCTTGGCAATCTCTCGCATGGAATAGCATTCATTTCTCAGAACAAGAATAGACTGACGAGTTTCAGAGGAAAGTTCTTTGTTTCTGGCCATTTTGAGCCTGTAATCGAACCCACCATCGCTATTGCTCCAGATATTCAACTAGTCTAAAGAAGGCCAGTTGTATTGCTTCTTTAATCAGGACAACAGTTTTCAGCTGAGCTAACATAATTGCAAAAAGGTTTTCTAATGATCAGTTAGCCTTTTAAAATGATAAAAAATCTGCAGTTTCCACCTACAATAGTCATTTACAGCATTAACAATGTCTACACTGTATTTCTGATCAATTTAATGTTTTTTTAATGGACAAAAAAACAATTTTTTTCAAAAAAACAAGGACGTTTCTAAGTGACCCCAAACTTTTGAACGGTAGTGTATATGCAGTGCATTCGGAAAATATTCAGACCCCTTGACTTTTTCCACATTTTATTACGTTACGGCCTCATTCTAAAATTTCTTTAATTGTTTTTTTTTCTCATCAATCTACACACAGTACCCCATAATGACAAAGCAAAAACGGGTTTGTATTAAAAATAAAAACACATTTACATGAGTATTCAGACCCTTTACTCAGTACTTTGTTGTAGCACGTTTGGCAGCAATTACAGCCTTGAGTCTTTTTCAGTATGATGCTAAAAGTTCGGCACACCTGTATTTGGGGAGTTTCTCCCATTCTTATCTGCAAATCCTCTCAAGCTCTGTCAGGTTGGATGGGGAGCATCACTGCACAGCTATTTTCAGGTCTCTCCAGAGATGTTCGATCAGGTTCAAGTCCGGGCTCTTGCTGGGCCACTCAAGAACATTCAGAGACTTGTCCCGAAGCCACTCCTGGGTTGTCTTGGCTGTGTGCTTACGGTTGTTGTCCTGTTGGAAGGTGAAATTTCACCCCAGTCTGAGGTCCTGAGCACTCTGGAGCAGGTTTTCGTCAAGGATCTCTCTGTGCTCTATCATCTTTGTCTCAATCCTGACTAGTCTCTCAGTCAATGCCACTGAAAAACATCCCTGCCACCGCCATGCTTCACCGTAGGGATGGTGCCAGGTTTCATCCAGACATGGCGCTTGGCATTTAGGCCACATAGTTGAATCTTGGTTTCATCAGACCAGAGAATCTTGTTTCTCATGGTCTGAAAATCTTTAGGCGCTGTCGTGCCGATTGATTAATGTAACGACTGCTGTTCATCAAATGATTAACTGTTTATAATTACGTGATTAAATTAATCAGGTAATTATTAACTCAGTAACCTGGGGCACCATGGGAAAGTTTGGCTTTATTGAGTTTCTATTTCCAAAATTAACTCAAAGAATATCAGAATATCGATTTTACAACAGTCACTAATTAATACATTTCCTCTACAGTCTCATTCTGAACGTCGCAAAATCCGACAATCTGCACAAACCCGAGTCCCACTAAATAAGTCCATACCACACCAATTGAGTTGATTATTTATATACTAACAAGCTAAAATGATAATATAAGCTGCACATACACACAGTCTAGGCTATTGATTAGAATTTAGGACAATGAAACAGGTCCCTAGCGGGCCAACACAATATGACATGTGTTACACAAAATGTGGATTTCAAAAGAGAGAGAAAGAGAGAAAAGCACACTTGGGTACATTTGTAAACTATGCTTAGTTTAGCCCTAAACTTGCCCCGAACTGCCGCTTTTATGGGTCAGAATATAAAGATGCAATTACTTGTCGAAGGTCTCCGATGGGGTTTCTCCTTTTGGACCGAGTTACGACTTCTCCTCTGATGGCAACACTTCAGTTGTTACCGAGTGTAACTCTCGGATTGTCCACATGATGTCAGTATCCTTTCTCTTAGTGGTCTGTTTCCTCACCCTTGTTCTGAAAGAGGGGTCTTCTGAGGACGGCTAAACAGCCATATAGGTCGTTCCAGCGTGGGAATGAAAGCAGTGTAGACACACAATTCCTTGGAGAGAATAACCGGGTGGTCCTGCTTGAATTCACCCTCTTAGACACAACTACTCATCCGTAACATAGATTGTTAAAAGGTTCCTTTGTCTTCTTCAACCTCGTGTTGCGTTTTGGGGTTACAACTAATCGGACCTTGGCTACAGCTCGTGATCACCTAGTCAATGTTAATTCTCAACTCAAATGTTTTTCCCCTGGGGTCAGAAATGGGCGTTTACGCCTTTAGGGCAAGTTCTCTGGGCGTAGCTAGTTACGAGGCAAGGTCTGTATTTTACACAGATCCAATTTAGACAACTAACTTTACATTTCATCTTTACAAAAACATTATCTTTGATCTGTACATTTTCCACACATGGTAATATTTACATCAGGTAAATATTATGAAAACTCTTCAAGTTACAATGTTTTCATTATAATGTCGTATATTTAACTTTTAATAACATAACAAAATGACATTCATTTTCATATTCCATCTATCATCATTACTACCATTTTGGCTGACGAAACATATTGTCCCAAAGTCCATTTATTGCACGTTACTGTTCTGAGGTAGGTTCTTCATAGGCCCATCATACATTCCGTTCCTCCACAGTGAGAGGACAAAGGGATTGTGCCTGCTGCCTTAAGATTTACAATGGGCATGAGGTGTTATAAAACCCCCCACCTCCATACTTCTCGATCTCTCCCCCTCTGGCGGGTGTGAGAGATGTCTCATGTAGGAGTGTGGTCCACGGTAACCTGACCCAAACAGGCCAGTCATGACAGTGCCTTTTGGCAAACTCAAAGAGGGTTGTCATGTTCCTTTTACTGAGGAGTGGCTTCCGTCTGGCCACTCTACCATAAACGCCTGATTGGTCGAGTGCTGCAGAGATGGCTGTCCTTCTGGAAGGTTCTCCCATCTCCACAGAGGAACTCTGGAGCTCTGCCAGTGACCATCAGGTTCTTGGTCACCTTCCTGATCAAGGCCCTTCTCTCTCGATTGCTCCGTTTGGCCGGGCGGCCAGCTCTAGGAAGAGTCTTGGTGGTTCCAAACTTCTTCCATTCAAGAATAATGGAGGCCACTGTGTTCATGGGGACCTTCAATGCTGCAGAAATGTTTTGTTCCCCTTCCCCAGATCTGTGCCTCCTGTCTCAGAGCTCTACGGACAATTCCTTCGACCTCATGGCTTGGTTTTTGCTCTGAAATGTATTGCTAACTGTGGGACCTTATATAGACAGGTGTGTGCCTTTCCAAATCATGTCCAATCAATCCATTTGTTCTTGCCCTTTGTGCTGTTGTCTGTGCCCAATAATGTTTGTACCATGTTTTGTGCTGCTAAAACATTGTGCTGCTGCCATGTTGTGTTGATACCATGTTGTTGTCATGTTGTGTTACTACCATGCTGTGGTGTCATGTGTTACTGCCATGCTATATTGTTGTCTTAGGTCTCTCTTTATACAGTGTTGTGGTGTCTCTCTAGTCGTGATGTATGTTTTGTCCTATACATTTTTCTTTTTTAAATCCCAGCCCCCGTTCCGGGCAGGAGGCCTTTTGCCTTTTGGTAGGCTGTCATTGTAAATGAGAATTTGTTCTTAAAAACTTCTTAGGGCTGAGATCCCGCTAACGGGATCGATATGACAACAGCCAGTTAAAGTGCAAGGCGCCAAATTCAAACAAAGAAATCTCATAATTAAAATTCCTCAAACATACAAGTATTTCACACCATTTTAAAGATACACTTCTTGTTAATCCCACCACAGTGTCCAATTTCAAATAGGCTTTTCGGCGAAAGCACCACAAACGATTATGTTAGGTCAGAGCCAAGTCACAGAAAAACACAGCCATTTTTCCAGCCAAAGAGAGGAGTCACAAAAATCAGAAATAGAGATAGAATGAATCACTAACCTTTGATGATCGTCATCAGATGACACTCATAGGACTTCATGTTACACAATACATGTATGTTTTGTTCGATAAAGTTCATATTTATATAAAAAAATCTCAGTATACATTGATGTGTTATGTTCAGTAGTTCCAAAAACATCCAGTGATTTTGCAGAGAGCTACATCAATTTACAGAAATAGTCATTATAAATGTTGATGAAAATACAAGTGTTATACATGGAACTTTAGATACACTTCTCCTTAATGAAACAGCTGTGTCAGATTTCAAAAAAGCTTTACGGAAAAAGCAAACCATGCAATAATCTGAGTACGGCGCTCAGAGCCAAAACAAGCCAAAAAGACATCCGCCATATTGTGCAGTCAACAGAAGTCAGAAATAACATTATAAATATTCACTTACCTTTGATGATCTTCATCAGAATGCACTCCCAGGAATCCCAGTTCCACAAAAAATGTTTGTTTTGTTCGATAATGTCCATAATTTATGTCCAAATAGCCCCTATTTTTAGCGTGTTTGGTAAACAAATCCAAACTCACGAAGCGCGTTCACTAGGAGCAGACGAAAAGTCAAAAGTTCCGTTACAGTCCGTAGAAACATGTCAAACGAAGTATAGAATCAATCTTTAGGATGTTTTTAACATAAATCTTCAATAATGTTCCAACCGGAGAATTCCTTTGTCTTCAGAAATGCAATGGAACTCAAGCTAACTCTCACGTGAACGCGCATGGTCAGCTCATGGTCAGCTCATGGCAGACCTTACTCAATCCCCTCTCATTCGGCCCCCCTTCACAGTAGAAGCATCAAACAAGGTTCTAAAGACTGTTGACATCTAGTGGAAGCATTACAACATGCAACATGACCAATATCCCACTGTATCTTCAATAGGGAATCAGTTGAAAAACGACCAACCTCAGATTCCCCCTTCTTGGTTGGATTTTTTCTCAGGTTTTTGCCTGCCATATGAGTTCTGTTATACTCACAGACATCATTCAAACAGTTTTAGAAACTTCAGAGTGTTTTCTATCCAAATATACTAATAATATGCATATATTAGCAACTGAGACTGAGTAGCAGGCAGTTTACTCTGGGCACCTTATTCATCCAAGCTACTCAATACTGCCCTCAGCCATAAGAAGTTTTAACTGACTTGCCTAGTTAAATAAAGGTTAAATCAATAAAATAATTACAAAATGTAATTTTCCACAGGTGGACTCCAATCAAGTTGTAGAAACATCTCAAGGATCATCAATGCATCTGAGCTCAATTTCAAGTCTCATAGCAAGGGTCTGAATAAGTGTTTTTTTTTCTATTTTGAAAACATTTGTTTATTATTATTATTATTTTATTTTTAAAATGATTTAACTAGGCAAGTCAGTTAAGAACAAATTCTTATTTACAAGGACGGCCTACCCCGGCCAAACCCTAACCCGGATGACACTGGGCCAATTGTGTGCGGCCCTATGGGACTCCCAATCATGGCTGGTTGTGATACAGCCTAGAATTGAACTAGGGTCTGTAGTGATACCTCTAGCACTGAGATGCAGTGCCTTAGACAGGTGCGCCACGTGAGAGCCTCATTACTGTGTGTAGATTGATGAGGAACATTTTTTTATTTATTCAACTTTAGAATAAGGCTGTAACGTAACAAAATGTGGAAAAAATCAAGGAGTCTGAATACTTTCCGAATGCACTGCATGTGTATGTATATACAGTTGAAGTCGGACGTTTACATACACTTAGGTTGGAGTCATTAAAACTCCTTTATCAACCACTCCACACATTTCTTGTTAACCTGTTTGAGCTGCAGCCCGACACCGGTACACTTATGACAACATCCAGCTCAAGTGCAGGGCGCAAAATTCAAAAGATATTTTTTTTAAATATTTAACTTTCACACATTAACAAGTCCAATACAGCATATGAAAGGTACACATCTTGTGAATCAAGCCAACATGTCCGATTTTTAAAATGTTTTACAGGGAAGACAAAATATGTAAATCTATTAGCTAACCACGTTAGCAAAAGACACCACTTTTCTAACTCCATCAGTTTCTTACTCCATCACTAGCTATCACAAATTCGACCAAATAAAGAAATAAATAGCCACTAACCAAGAAAAAACTTCATCAGATGACAGTCTGATAACATATTTATTGTATAGCATATGTTTTGTTCGAAAAATTTGCATATTTCAGGTATAAATCATAGTTTACATTTCAGCTACAATCAGAAATTGCACCGAAAGCAGCCATAATATTTACAGACACCAACGTCAAATACCTAATTACTCATCATAAAACATTTCTGAAAAATACATAGTGTACAGCAATTGAAAGACAGGCATCTTGTGATTCCAGACAATATTTCCGATTTATGAAATGTTTTACAGCGAAAACAAAATGTAGCGCTATATTAGCGTAGCCACAATAGCCAGAAACACTTGGGCGCCCACGACCAGTTCACATGCACGACAGATATTAGAAATAGCATCATAAAATGTTTCTTACTTTTGGTGATCTTCCGTCAGAATGTTGGACAAGGTGTTCTTTGTCCAGAACAGTCGTTGTTTTGAACTGGAACGGCAAATTCCCCTCTTCATTTAGCATGGGCACTTGCCAAGTGCTACATATCTCTCCAACGTAAACAAAGTCAGAGAACGGAACACGGCAAAACTCCCGAAAAAATTTCAATAATCTGATTAAACTATATTGAAAAAACATACTTTACGATGATATGGACACATGTATCAAATAAAATCTAAGACGGAGAAGTTAGTCGTTCATAACGACAGCTAAAAAGAAGCCAAATCCATGTCCCCTTTGCGCGCTCCAGAAACAGGAAGTGGACGGTCACGTCAAAGAAAGAGCTTTTATTCCACCTTAGACCAAGATAAACACAATTTTTTTTCTCTCACCACCTCTTGACCAACCAGGGGAAGGTGTATGAAATGTACGTAGGCTCTTACGTCTTATGCCCATGTATAGGCAAGAAGTTGAACAGAGCATCGATTTCTGACATTCCACTTCCTGGTCAGGAAAAGTACTGCAGAAGGAGTTCTGTTTCACTCAGAGAAATAATTCAAACGGTTTTAGAAACTAGAGAGTGTTTTCTATCCAATAGTAATAATAATATGCATATTGTACGAGCAAGAATTGAGTACGAGGCCGTTTGAAATGGGCACCTTTTATCTGGCTACTCAATACTTTCCCTTGCAGCCATAACAGGTTTTAACAAACTATAGTTTTGGCAAGTCGGTTAGGACATTTACTTTGTGCATGACACAAGTAATTTTTCCAACAATTGTTTACAGAGAGATTATTTCACTTATAATTCACTGTATCACAATTCCAGTGGGTCAGAAGTTTACATACACTAAAATGACAGTGCCTTTAATTTAAACAGCTTGGAAAATTCCAGAAAATTATGTCATGGCTTTAGAAGCTTCTGATAGGCTAATTGACATCATTTGAGACAATAGGAGGTGTACCTGTGGATGTATTTCAAGGCCTACCTTCAAACTCAGTTCCTCTTTGCTTCACATATGGGAAAATCAAAAGAAATCAGCCAAGACCTCTGGGGAAAAAAATGTTGACCTCCACAAGTCTGGTTCATCCTTGGGAGCAATTTCCAAACGCCTGAAGGTACCACGTCTGTACAAACAATAGTACGCAAGTATAAACACCATGGGACCACACAGCCGTCATACCGCTCAGGAAGGAGACTTGTTCTGTCTCCTAGAGATGAACATACTTTGGTGCGAAAAGTGCAAATCAATCCCAGAACAACAGCAAAGGACCTTGTGAAGATGCTGGAGAAAACCGGTACAAACGTATCTATATCTACAGTAAAACGAGTCCTATATCGACATAACCTGAAAGGCCGCTCAGCAAGGAAGACGCCACTGCTCCAAAACCGCCATAAAAACACCAGACTACGGTTTGCAACTGCACTTGGGGACAAAGATCATACTTTTTGGAGAAAGGTCCTCTGGTTTGATGAAACAAAAATAGAACTGTTTGGCCATAATGACCATCTTTATGTTTGGAGGAAAAAGGGGGAGGCTTGCAAGCCGAAGAACACCATCCCAACCGTGAAGCACGGGGGTGGCAGCATCATGTTGTGGGGGTGCTTTGCTGCAGGAGGGACTGGTGCACTTCACAAAATAGATGTTATCATGAGGTTGGAAAATTATGTGGATATATTGAAGCAACATCTCAAGACATCAGTCAAGAAGTTAAAGCTTGGTCGCAAATGGGTCTTCCAAATGGACAATGACTCCAAGCATACTTCCAAAGTTGTGGCAAAATGGCTTAAGGACAACAAAGTCAAGGTATTGGAGTGGCCATCACAAAGCCCTGACCTCAATCCTATAGAAAGTTTGTGGGTAGAACTGAAAAAGCATGTGCAAGGAGGCCAGGAGGCCTACAAACCTGACACCAGCTCTGTCAGGATGAATGGGCCAAAATTCACCCAACTTATTGTGGGAAGCTTGTGGAAGGCTACCTGAAACATTTGACCCAAGTTAAACAATTTAAAGGCAATGCTACCAAATACTCATTGAGCGTATGTAAACTTCTGACCCACTGGGAATGTGATGAAAGAAATAAAAGCTGAAATAAATCATTCTCTCTAGTATTATTCTGACATTTCACATTCTTAAAATAAAGTGGTGAACCTAACTGACCTAAGACAGGGAATTTCTACTCTAATTAAATGTCAGGAAATGTGAAAAACTGAGTTTAAATGTATTTGGCTAAGGTGTATGTAAACTTCCGACTTCAACTGTATGTATGTATGTATATGTATATAGTTAACAATAAATTATGTAGACAATTACATTGATGGAAGCTACATTTTATCTGCAATATTACCCCCTAAAAAATATATAATAAAAATATTTAAGATAAAAATTTGAATTGAAGAGGGCAGTCCATAAGTGCAGACAGAAGTATATCAAGGATCTGGAAAGATTCTATATGTAGGAATTGTCTAAGATCCCTCCCAATTTATTCTTCAATCTCAATAAACATTATAGAAAAAGGCTAAAAGTCATTATCCTCACAAAGGGAGCAATAATCTTGACACCTGTCTTTTAGAGTATTTATTGTTATACTTGTTAAACAAAATGTTTTTCTATGAGCAATTTTATTGGTATAAAATAACATGCTACACTGAAATAAAAATATAAATATAAACTATTTCAAAGATTTTTCTGAGTTACAATTCATAAAACGAAATCAGTCAATTGAAATAAATTAATTACGCCCTAATCTATGGATTTCACATGACTGGGAATACAGATATGCATATGTTGGTCAAAGATACCTTTAAAAAAAAAAGTAGGGGCTTGTATCAGAAAAACAGTCAGTATCTGGTGTGACCACCATTTGACTAATGCAGCGCAACACATTTCCTTCGCGTAGTGTTGATCAGGCTGTTGATTGTGGCCTGTAGAATGTTGTCCCACTTCTTATCAATGGCTGTACGAAGTTGCTGGATATTGGCGGGAATTGGAACACGCTTTCGTACACGTCAATCCAGAGCATCCCAAACATGCTCAATGGGTGACATGTATGCAGGCAATGGAAGAACTGGGACATTTTCTGCTTCCAGGAATTGTGTACAGATCCTTGTGACATGGGGCTGTGCATTACCATGCTGAAACATGAGGTGATGGCGGTGGATGAATGGCACGACAATGAGCCTCAGGATCTCATTATCTCTGTGCATTCAAATTGCCATAGATAAAATGCAATTGGGTTCGTTGTCCGTAGCTTTTTCCTGCCATACCATAACCCTACCGCCACCATGGGAAACTCTGTTCACAACGTTGAAATCAGCAAACCGCACGCCCACACGACGCCATACACTCTGTCTGCCATCTGCCCAGTACAGTTGAAACCGGGATTCATCCATGAAGAGCACGCTTCTCCAGCGTGCCAGTGGCCATCGAAGGTTAGCATTTGCCCACTGAAATTCTTTGGTTGTGCAAACCCACAGTTTCATCAGCTCTCCGGCTGGCTGGTCTCAGATGATCCCGCAGGTGAAAAGCCGGATGTAGAGGTGGCGTGGTTACACGTGGTCTAGGCCGGTTGGACGTACTACCAAATTCTCTAAAATTACATTGGAGGCGGCTTATGGTCGAGAAATTAACATTAAATTCCCTGGCAACAGCTCTGGTGGACATTCCTTCAGTCAGCATGCGAATTGTACGCTCCCTCAAAACTTGAGACATCTGTGGCATTGTGTTTTTTTGAGTGTAATGATGTGTAATGATCATGCTGTTTAATTAGCTTATTGATATGCCACACTTGTCAGGTGGGTGGTTTATCTTGGCGAAGGAGAAATTCTCACTAACATGAATGTAAACAAATTTGCGCACAAAATTTGAGATAAATAAGCTTTTTGTGCGTATGGAAAATTTCTGGGATCTTTTATTTCAGCTCATGAAACATGGGACCAACATATTCCATGTTGTGTTTATATTCTTGTTCAGTAAATATACTGTATCTCAATATTTCTATTATTTATTTTATACAGTCTTTTTTGCTCAATCTTATCAAGGATGCCAATAATTTAGGTCATGACTGTATATCTTTTGACAAAAGAGAGGATGTTGTGTCACATATAAAGAAATGTGATGCCCATTCCATAATGGAGGATGGCTGGATGCACTCTGCTGGAGGCTACTGCTGGGTGCATTGTGCATCCACCACCATTAACAGAGTTCTACTTAACAGTAGCAGCACTCAAAAGGCTTATTATATAAGGTTATATGTGTTGTGATGTATGCTACTTTAAATCAGACTGTTAACAAAAACGAAGAAACCTTAGTGGGGTGGTGGCGGCTCCAAGATAGCTGTAGGATTAGCTGATGCCCAGCATCTGCAGTCTGCAGGCCGAGACTCTTCCTGATTGACTGATTGATTCGAGGATAATTTGTTGTTTTTCCTAAATGACTAGACAGGTTTTAACTGATGAGCCATCTGGTTATTACAGATTTACAGCACAGCAGGCTATGCCTCTGTGAGGAGAGCTGTTGAAGTTGTCACTTCCTCCAAATGGTCTTTGATTTAGAAGCATGCAGACGGACGGTCGGAGGGACGGTCGGGGGGACGGCCGGATGGACGGTCAGAGAGGCGGCAGGCGTTAAGTAGTGCGGATCACCCAAATGCATTCAGCCTTTAGTCTTTAGTGATGCTGTTATCTTCAGCCAATACTTAATAGTCACCTTCAAATAGGCCCTGCTGGGGAGATTCTGTTGGTGTATTTTTGGAAAAACATTTTTATTTTCATGAGTCTCTTTCCAGGCCCATTTTGGTGATAACAGCAGTTTCATTTGTCTCCCTAATGTTCACATGATGCATCTCTCTTAGCTTAATTGTATCATATTGCAGTATTGAGCTTGTAGTTTACATATTAAAGTTTTGTTAAACTGACACTGGTGAAGCAGCACTGACTGAGCCAGCATCTCATTTTTAGTGTTTGAGTAGCTACACATGTATTGTTTGCATCACTCTGTTCTGTCACCATATCAAAGTTGTTGATAAGGATGCTGCTCCAAAATGATCTTTCTAGTGAGTCCCGCGGTGCGGCTAAATAACAACTCCGTCCCAAAGAGCTCTCAACCGTTCCCGTTTTTTGCTAATTTACAATTCAAATAATTTAAATACCCAATTTGTGCTAAATGCTTCATTACGAAATAGCGGCCTGTGTTCCTTGGCTGTGATCTTTCCTGATTTGGCAGATTTTGGGGAGTGTGGGGGGGGGGGGTAGAGAGTGAAATAGAGAGAGCGAGAGGGAGACAGAGGATGTAGAAATGATGAACAGAAAGCACATCACAGTACCAGCCAATAGTTATTGTAGTGTGCTAAGAGCCTCCAGTAATGAAGCCAAGCTGGAGTCAACTCTCCGGAGTGCCCTACCTTCAGCAGTACTAGAGGACCTGTGGTAGGCTCTCTGGTTTCCTCGGTTACTGAAGCCTTAGTGAGCGGAATATGTTTGAACCTATGTAACAGGTTATATAGTGTGATGCACTCACTCACATAGGCTACCCACTTACCACCAGAATGGGTGTACTGGAAGTGATGTACTGTATGGCTGTGAGGAATTATTTAGTTTCAAGCACTCCGCTCCTCTAAGCCAAAATGCCATCCATCAAGTGCACTCAGCATGGGAGCTTGTTCCAGAGAGGATCCCAGCGCCCTAAAAGCCCTGCAAACCGAGCGAGCTGAAAACGCGAGTCACAGAGATCAGTGCATTTATAAAGCTTCTATGCTCAGACCAATGTTTATACATCACTCTGTGTGCAGAAAAACATTAATGGATAGAGGGCCGTTCTTGCAACCAAAAATACTTCCCCCAAAAGGTGCTTTGATTCTCGAAGGAACATTGTGAATGGCTGGTTTACTTAAAGTGCTTTTGTGGTAATAGTAGCCTACTCTGTGAGAGTCTCTAACAGATTGTGGTATAACTGACAGGCACAAGGCCATCTCAGATTGTGGTGAAGTTGTTGACTACTAAGAACACTATGATGTTCCCTCAGGAAAACAAACTTCTTGTCTAAGATGACCACACAGAACTCAGGATGTCTGGCAGATGAATGGAAGAACCATTCAACACAGAGTTTGTTTGTCTCTTGGTGTCAGTGTGGTTTTCCAAGTCTTAATCAGACGTCTTAATGTGCTGAGGTGACATTTCATTTGACCAACATGGTGGGTTGGGTTCAGCGTTAATGAGAGAGATGCCCCAGCATCACTAGCTCCAACGGTCGGTCTAGGGGATTGACAAACTCTCCTGAGCCGCTGGGAATTCCGCTGGGAATTCTACCTCTCTCACCGTGGCTACCTGCTATAATCACTGCACTAGGAGGAGGAAGACAACGTTTAAATGAACCAGCTTAACGGGTTATTAGGAAAAGGTAAATTATTCATTACGGAATGTGTAATCATAGCAGGGCCTTTGGTGGCAGGCAGCTGCGTAGCATAGCGCCGCTCGCTGCTTTTGAATGCCACATACGCTGCTGGAAGCGGGATAAGGGAATTCTCTGAGTCCCCCCTTTGAGAGCTAGCTAAGCTAGCCACGCCAGCTCGGTGCTCAGCGCTCGCTCACGTTGACAGGAGCCATGAAGGAGCACTGAGATCAGAGGATGCAGGAAGAGGTTAGGGAGCTATGTGTAAATAGAGTTGGTAATTAACTAGGAATCAACTCAAAATGCTCATCACTAATGCCAGGGTGCATGCGCATAGATTTGTGTTTAGTTTGTTGTTGTTGCTGCTGTAACAGTTGCCCCCTGCTGTGAAGCACTTAGCCCAGTGAACAAAAAGCAGATTTAGTCTCCTGTGATGGACTGTAGGCCTACATGTGAGGTGACACTTGATTGTCAGCTGGAACTAAAGCCATTCTGTTTATGCAGTTCTAAAGGGTGGATTAGCTACTCTAGTGTCATCACTTACAGATATAACCATGATAGACCTAAATAGAACGCAATTTATTGTATCCTATGGATAATGCATCCTAAGGATATAACCACCATACATTTGATATATTCACATTCACATCTAGAGTCCTCGCTCATAATTGCCTTTCACAAGATGTTTCCTGTGTATACACTACTGGTAAAAAGTTTTAGAACACCTACTCATTCAAGGGTTTTTCTTTATTTTTTACTATTTTCTAAATTGTAGAATAATAGTGAAGACACCAAAACTATGAAATAACACATGGAATCATGTAGCAACCAAAAAAGTGTTAAACAAATCTAAATATATTTTATATTTGAGATTCTTCAAATAGTCCCGCTTTGCCTTGATGACAGCTTTTCACACTCTTGGCAATCTCTCAACCAGCTTCATGAGGTAGTCACCTGGAATGCATTTCAATTAACATGTGTGCCTTCTTAAAAGTTAATTTGTGGAATTTCTTTCCTTCTTAATGCGTTTGAGCCAATCAGATGTTTTGTGAGAAGGTAGGGGTGTTATACAGAAGTTAGCCAAATTTATTAAAAGACCAAGGCCATATTATGGCAAGAACAGCTCAAATAAGCAAAGAGAAACAGTCCATCATTAAGTTAAGACATAAAGGTCAGTCAAAAGGAACATTTCAAGAACTTTGAAAGTTTCTTCAAGTGCAGTCAAGCGCTGTAATGAAACTGATTCTCATGAGGACCGACACAGAAATGGAAGACCCAGAGTTACCTCTGCTGCAGAGGATACGTTCATTAGAGTTACCAGCCTCAGAAATTGCAGCCCAAATAAATGCTAAACAGAGTTCAAATAACAGACACATCTCAACATCAACTGTTCAGAGGTGACTGTGTGAATCAGGCCTTCATGGTCGAAATGCTGCAAAGAAACCATAACTAAAGGACACCAATAAGAAGAAGAGACTTGTTTCGGCCAAGAAACACCAGCAATGGACATTAGACCGGTGGAAATTTGTCCTTTGGTCTGGAGTCCAAATTGGAGATGTTTTGACTGTGTGGGTGAACGGATGATCTCCACATGTGAATTTCCCACCATAAATCATGGAGGAGGAGGTGTGATGGTGTGGGGGTGCTTTTCTGGTGACCCTGTCTGTGATTTAGTTAGAATTCAAGGCACACTTAACCAGCATGGCTACCACAGAATTCTGCAGCGATATGCCATCCCATCTGGTTTGGCCTTAGTGGGACTATCATTTGTTTTTCAACAGGACAATGACCCAACACACCTCCAGGCTGTGTATGGGCTATTTGACCAAGAAGGAGAGTGATGGAGTGATGCATCAGATGACCTGGACTCCACAATCCCCCGACCTCAACCAAATTGAGATGGTTATGGATGAGTCGGACTGCAGAGTGAAGGAAAAGCAGCCAACAAGTGCTCAGCATATGTGGGAACTCCTTCAAGACTGTTGGAAAAGCATTCCAGGTGAAGCTGGTTGAGAGAATGCCAAGAATGTGCAACGCTGTCATCAAGGCAAAGGGTGGCTACTTTGAAGAATCTCAAATATAAAATATATTTAGAATTGTTAAACACATTTTTGGTTACTACATGATTCCATGTGTGTTATTTCATAGTTTTGATTATTCTACAATGTAGAAAATAGTAAAAACAAAGAAAAACCCTTGAATGAGTAGGTGTTCTAAAACCTTTGGCCGGTAGTGTTATTGTAGGAAGTGATATTTTACATTGAAGAGAGGGTGTAATCATGTTTGATGATGAATATGGTACTACCGGTATGTATACGAAACAAAAATATAAACGCAACATGTATAAAGTGTTGGTCCAATGTTTCATGAGCTGTAAAAAAATATCACCGAAATGTTCCATACGCACAAAAAGCTTATTTATCTCAAATTCTGTGCACAAATGTGTTTACATCCCTTGCCAATATAATCCATCCACCTGACAGGTGTGGTATATCAAGAAGCTGATTAAACAGCATGATCATTACACAGGTGCACCTTGCACTGGAGACAATAAAAGGCCACTCTAAAATGTGCAGTTTTGTCACACGACACAATGCCACAGACGTCTCAAGTTTTGAGGGAGTGTGCAATTGGCATGCTGAGTACAGGAATGTCCACCAGAGCTGTTGCTGGGGAATTGAATGTTAATTTCTCTACCGTAAGCCGCCTTCAACGTTGTTTTAGAGAATTTGGCAGTATGTCCAACCGGCCTCACAACCGCAGACCACGTGTAACCACGCCAGCCCAGGACCTCCACATCTGGCTTCTTCACCTGTGAGATCGTCTGAGGGGGATGGTGGGGGTGCTGAGCAGTATTTCTGTCTGTAATAAAGCCCTTTTGTGGGGAAAAACTCATTCTGATTGGCTGGGCCTGACTCCTCAGTGGGCTGCGCCCCTGCCCAGAAATGTAAAATTCATAGATTAGGGCCTAATGAATTTTGTGTATTTTAATTGACTGATTTTCTTATATGAACTGTAACTCAGTAATTGTTTTTGCTAAGTATAAATTAATTAGTGGAGGAGCTTCAGATGTAGCTGCTTGCTGACTTCCATCACTCTGCCCACAGTGTGGGTCTGTACAGCAGTGACGAAGGCTTTGGAGAGCTTGCCTGCTTCCTGCTTTTAAAGTGTGTATTGACTCATAAAAAAACATTTCCTCCTCCGTCGTTTTATTACAAAAGGCTTTGGTAATTCTAGTACTACTGCAGCTCTGTGAGAGTATTTCTATTTCCTGCTTCCTTTGGTGAGCTGCAACTCCCCAGAAAACAAAACACTCACTGATTGGTTGTCATCTGTGTGTTCTCCTTTGTTGAATGTTTTATTTCTGTTTTATCCAATATGATTTTGTAAAAGAATGGGTATAAAAGTGAGTAAGGGAGAGCAGTCTTCAACTCCCATTCAAACATTCAAAAACAAATCAAAAGTATAAAAGAACCAATGTTTTCAGTTGTTCATAATCATATCCAGTTTATCAGCAAAGATTAAGTATCCCTGTTTCAGAGTTTAGATAATGATACAATCACACAAAGCCCCAATACAAGATCACACAAAGTCACCAGTGTTGTTTTATCTTAATGGACCACTGAGTGGGGAAATAATTACTTGAAGCCCCAGGGTGCAGTTTGAGGAAAGCTTGAGAAATGTGAACATTTCTATTTTATGTCGTAGGCTACTCCAAGCAACGAGCAGGAGGTCTGTCCCAAATACAACAGGATAATGGGGCAATATTTCAAAATGGGATGATTTCACACAACCTTTTGAAGAAAAATCTCCACAGATTAGGCTATTATCTGGCCAAACAAGTTTCAGATGAATTGGGCATTTTAGAAGTGGAAACATTATGAGAGATATTTGTTTATTTCAACTAGAGGTCATTAGGCTATTCAGATGTTTTCCACAAATGAAAATAAACAACAGCAGAAGACTGCACAAAAACCCTGTCCTCCGTCACTCTCTGTGACTAAACTGTTCATTTGATTTGCACCACAGCACAGGTTTCAAATTGAGAGTATCTACACGTGCTAATTTAACCGATGTATTGAACTAATATTCTACTTCCTCTGTTGAGTTGTTTGTATTTCTTTAGTTGTTGGGTAAATATTCAAGGATTATACATTTTCCATTCAAGGCTATACACACCTGTATCCCATATTTTCACATAAATCACTGCGTAAAGCTCTGAATTCCCTATGCAAAGAATTTGTCGCCTTCAATGATAATATCCTAATTACAGATGTGCAATCAACCAAATACTGTTCTGTCCTGGCTGGAAGATGATATTAAAAATGACAATTTATTACTTTGCCTGCTAATTTTTCCAGATCTCCCCATGGCTATCATAATGCAATTACAGTATATCATCTGCTGTCTATTTGTCATACAGGGTGTATTTCCCTGAGAGAATGATCAGTGGGTTAATCATATCTCCACCAGTGTTTCTACTGTTACTGGTGAGGGATTGGGTGATTTAACACATCCCCTCGTTCCAATATTAACTTAATTCACTGAATGATATGGCACCTACATTTTTAACCCCTGTTGATTGACACTGGTGCGCAGAAAACACTGATATCCAAAGGGGTTGAACTTGTTTATTGTTAGGAACAGTTTCTCAGTGCTATTACGGCAAGGAATTTTAACAGTTACAATTCCTTGTAATATGGCACGGTGGGAGTTTATGTGAGCAATACTAAACATATGTAACAGTTTCTTTCCTGTTTTTCTCACCATATTGCGTGCCCCCAGGTGGTGCACAAACAATAACAACAGAAGGGCATATTGCCATCGGGCCTTTATTGGAAAATAGCTTTTTTGCATGTGTGAACATTTTACGAGATATTATTTCCTTTTCTCTGAGTGGTTTGCACGTTGACATATCATTTGCTCTCATGTGGGGTTATCTGGAGTTCAAACTAGGCGAACGGAGGAGTAAAAAATGTGTGATGAAACCTCAGTGGAGGTCCTGTCAGTTCTTCTCTGAGAGCTCTCCTTTCAAGTAAGCTACCCTAATGAACCAGGGAATATACTAACGACTCAAGTTCCCTTAATGAGCATTCTTATCTTGTTGTTATATTGTTGTGCAATTATCTCACTGTGCAGTCAAATAAAAACATACACACATCTCTAATACCTACAGCAGTACTGTTGTTCCACCTTCAATGTGTCAAACCTGCACCTTGTCTATCCTGTCCCTGTTCATACTGACTTCTAGCCGTAGTAGACACTTTGTCCTCGTTTTGCGCTCCATTTGTCTCCTTCCCCTCTCGGAGGGTGGCGATAATGTGAAGTGCTTAACAAACGAGCCCAAGAGTTGCTGAGCTGTTCCTGTAATGGCATCCGTGTCTCGCCAGTGTCACGGAGGGAAGGGGCGCACCGCACCGCGCTCCGGTGCTAGCAGCCTCCATGTGTTCTCGCTGACCTATGCACTACCTGCGCTCTAATGGGTCATATTTTAGCTCCCGTGGCGGTGACAAATGGCTCCACTCTAAAAGCCCTGTCAAAGGTGCTGAAACTCAGTTGATATATGGCGGAGTCCCTCTGATAAATGCCCCCATCAGTCCGCATGTGACGCCGATTCATCACCTCTCTGAGGTTTATGTTAGGAATCCATATTGGGTTTTAAATGAAAGAGAATATATTGCAATTCAAAGTCATTGGGTTTCTCTGATGCCGCACACACACACACACACACACACACATATAAAGTACAGTGTGTAAGTTATATACACACACACGCTCTCTCTTACTCCCCAGTCATTGCCAAAACACGTCGTCCTGCCTGAGATTGCATTTTAGTAACAATGTTAAAATGTCCGCCTTCAAGGGCAGTCCCAGTAATTGTGTTTGTCTACATCACACTGTTTTCCTTTTGCGTGATTTAGACAGTGATATGAAAAGATTTATGGGATTCATATTTATGAATTATAACATTTTGCATTTCATGGATAGCTGCATGTTATTGATAAAGGAAGCTTAGATTGTTCCTTTCAGAGCATCCTAATATCGTATTCAGATTGTTATAAGCAAGTCATCCTTGAAGTTGGGTCTTTCGCAATTACAATTTCAAGTAAGTAAGAGAAAGCATTACATTTCGATTAAAATACAATGTACTGTTTTTAATGAAAAAAAATATTTGATCATAAAATTGTTTACATATACACTGTTATTGTCTACTAGTCTAACAAGTTTTGCCCATTATAAACTGTATATGAGTGGTATTTCTTACTTATGGCCCTTGAGTGTTATTTAAACAGCACAGAAAATATTCCTCATTGTGGACCACAAAGACATCTCCACAAGGTGTTATAAAGCACAAGTCAATAACCGAGAGAGATGACAGTCTTTGTGCTGTGCTTTTTTGCAGTTGCACTGCATGAATGACCGATCAGTAGCCACGTATATCGCAATCTAGATACCTGTCTGTGCACCATTTTGCTGCAATGACAATTTTGTTGTATAAAAGAGTCTGTGGGTCTGGGATTAGCTGGTTACGTATTTATGCGTGAGGGCGCTGGTTTATGGTTCCATCATGTGTTCCAGGTTCCAGGAGTTCCAGAACCCAATGCTCTGTCATTGTCATGAAAAGAGGGCACATGAGTCACACATGTCCAACACTCTTTCACCTTGTTTAAAATCCAGAACATAAATTTTCCTGCTCCAAGGCCGTTTCTTTCATTACATGGAGTTGTCTGGCAAGTCTATTACGGTCACCTTCACCTTGACTCCAGCCCCACAGAGTTCTGTGAGAGAAGAGGCGGAGCCGGGGCGGGTGCTAGGACCCAGCATTGACTCAGTTTGGTCCACCATCAACTTCCTGTAAAAGTGTTGGCTTTGCAGAGATGTGTATATGATGGAGCAAGCCACAGCAACCACGATGAAAAGCACAGCACATGCAGCCATCACCACTGTGTCCCACTTCTCACTGCTCTCCACGGTGTGAGCCAGTCCCTTTGTGGTGACATTGACACAGTCCCTGTTGTGTCCGAGCTGCATGCTCGTGACTTCCACACACACCCAGTACTGGGTGGAGGGGTTCAGGTGGGTGAGACGATACACCTTCACATCGGTTGGTACTCTAGCAGTGTATGCCATGGAGGGATGCTTAGCATTCGCCATTGTGAACCACTTTATATTGGATATAAGACCACCATGAGTATTATCCCAAGACACCAAAACAGAGTCGGGCTGCACTGATCTAACGTCCACATGTAAAGCATTGCCATTATCAGAAGGATGTGGAAAGTATCCATCTACCACCAACAACACAGACTTGAGGTCTGCACCAACAAGATTGTGAGCGACACAGGTGTACAGCCCTGCCTCAAGCATGGTAGTGTCATAGATGTCAAAGGTCCCCTCTGGATGCATGTAGTACTTATCAGACACACTGTTGGGCAGGACTCTGTCCCCGGAGGGGGTGACCCAGTATATCTCTGGCTCCGGCTCCCCGAATGCCCGGCAGTGAAGCGTCACCGAGCTCCTTTTCCCAACGGTGACACGATCTGGGAGGCTCCCGGGCGAGATGAGCGGGAGGCAAATCTCGGTCATCTCCCTGAAGTGGACCTTGCGGACGTGCTGGCCCTGGTACTCCGGCGGCTCCACGCAGAAGAGGGAATCTGGCTCCATGAAGCGCACGCCGGTCTGGTTCATGTTGATCCAGCGGATGACGCAGTCGCAGCGGATGGGGTTGCTGTGCATGCTAACCTCACGCAGGTTGGGCAGGGAGTCCACAGTGCTGTGGTGCAAGGCGCTGAGGGCATTGCTGTTCAGCATCAGTGTTTCGAGTCTCGGCAACTTGTGGAAGGCATTGGGGTGGATGTAGGAGAGCTTGGGGTTGTTGGTGGCCTCGATCTTGGTCAGCTCAGGGAGATTGTTGAGGGCGAAGCTGTCGATGGACACCAGCGCAGGCATGCTGTTGATGCCCAACTCTTTGAGGTGGATCATGTCCACAAAGTCCCCTCTCTGAATCCTCTCGATGGGGTTCTTGTTGAGATCCAGAAACTTCAGGCTCTTGGCTTTCTTCAGAGCGGCCTGTGGCACTCTGTCAAACAGGTTGTCAAAAAACGAAACACTCTCCAGGTTGTCGAGGCCGACCAGAGTGTCATCTGGGATTTCGGAAAGATTCATCCTGGCCAGAACCAAGCTGCGTAGGTTGACCAGGGGCTTGAAGTTCATGTCTGACAATTGAACAATGGGGTTCTCCCCAATCATCAGGATCTCCAGGCGGGGCAGAGGCTGAAACCACACCCTGTTGATGCCCCTGAGGTGGTTGGAGTTGAGATGGAGCCGCAGGAGCCTCCCTAGCCCTCTAAAGGCACCAGGACTGATGGATGAGATCAGGTTGTGGTTGATGTAAAACTCCTGGAGGTTGGGCAGGGATGGGAGACAGTTGTCTGACAGGGCATGAATCCAGTTCTCCTCCATGTGCAGTGACAGCAGCTGGGGAAGAGGACCCAGATGGACATCGCTCATAGACGATATGTTATTCTGGGATAAATCTATCTCTGTGATATTAGCCAGGTAATCCAAAGGTTTTTCAACACTGATGATATTGTTGGTCTGTAACAATAGCACCTGTGTGTCTGAGGGCAGTCTCTCTGGCATTGTCGATAGGCCTAAGTCATTACAGTCCACCGTGGGAGCCTCGGTATAAATAGAGCTTGGAGAGAACCAGGGTCGTATCTCACACCGGCACAATGCAGGACAATGAGCAGCGCCGCCCTCCGAGGCCAGAACAAAGGCTGTCAGAGCTAGCTCCGCTAACAAACAAGCCAAGAAAGCAGCCTTCTTCATCTTGGCCCCCTATTACCTTGAACTAGAAATTGGTCCTTATGGAGTCAGCTGTTAGCGCTGTTAACTTCACAAATAAAGGCTCATTTGTTACCGCAGTGAGACAGAACGGATTTCTGCTGATGCCTGGTCCCTAAAGCTTTGGCCTTTTTGTAGTCGTTGTCTAGTCCTTGGCAGAGAGGAAAGGAGCAACCTTTCTTCAATTTACACTGTGCCAGGTTGTCAGGCAAGTTGGATGTGTGAAGGTCAATGTATCCTTCAGGAAGTCTGTCGGTGAAGAACAGGGAGGGTTGAGGAGGAACGCTCTGGCTTGGGCTGGGGATGGATCACTCTGTCTTCCATCATTATTATCCTCAATCACAGTCACTCGTCGTTTCAATTTCCATCTGGGGAGAAAAATATCAGAAAAAATACATTCAGTACTACATGGCATTATTGGGAGACTGAGGCATATATTGACATTTAGGAATATTGAGACATATATTCTACGCTTGTTTGATTTTATTGCTTTCACTTCACCATCAAAATTATGAGTTATGATTGACTTGACCTTATATAATATAGGAAATAAGGTGCTATTTTGGATGCACACAATAGCACTTTGGAGTCACTTAATATCCCTGCAGGGCAAGAGATCTGCCAGAGGATCTGGAATTTTAAACAGCGATTTATATCTTGCTCACAGCAGTAATACAAATCCCCCCAAAACATTTCCCAAAAACTTTGCATCAAGAACAATTTGAACAGCTAAAACATTGTGAACCAGAGCCTATCCCAGTTTTACCATACACCCTAATTAGCTACATTTCGTCATCCACCCTAACTCTGCCGTTGTGAACTATGTATTCACATGCACGCAGCAACTGTCGCACTCACACACAACTACCCACGATCACTTCAACTGGAGTATATGACCTCAAGGCATTTCAGATTCTCCCAAAATATCTCTGAAGCTTGCTACAGGTCTTCTTCTGTCTCTTCATCCTCTCCTGCATTATTTATGAGGAGTTGAATCAAAGTGGTTCCTACAGGTGACAGGTCTGTGCCGGGGTTTGCTCATGTCGACTGCACATATTGATGCTTTGATTAATTTGTGACCTTGAGTGCAGAAGCCACGGCTCCGTGTGTGATAGTAGATGAAGCTGTCTGTAAGGCTATAAGAGCAGGGCTGCTGATGAAGACTCCCTATGACAGAGCACCGTGCATATATTAGCTTGTTTATGGCAGTCAATCAACACACACAGGTGGAATCAAGAGGCAAAAATATTTTTGCTGGTCATTTCTTTTTTTTGTGCCTAATGTTCTTGTGCTCAGCCATCTGTGTAGGACCTGTGTTCAAATTCTGTCCAAGCTGCTCTGTGCCTGATATTATACAGCACGTGTAATATCCACACACATTTGGTGTTTCATTTCTAACCTATTTATGTCAAGTGTTGAAATAAATACTTAAGTGTGGTAATGCTAGCTATCATTTGCAACGATCATTTTCAGACTCCTTTATTTCATGGTTTCATACAAGGGAATGGTTTTATTGGCAAGAGATTCCTCTTCATGGCCCAGGTGGTAGAGTGTGTGTGTAACCATATTATGTAAATATGTTTTTCACAGTAGATCGGAAAAATATACTTAAAAGAAAAGAACCCCCATGCTAATAAGGAGAGCAAGTATTGAATTCTAAACTGGATGAGTGATGCTCTCCTGTTTGCTTCCACGAAGCACACGCTAATTTCCCTTTTTATTACTTAATGCTAAGAGCCTGTTGTTACTTCACTCACATGCCTTCCGCTCATAATTAGATCAAATGGACGTTTGAGTGGTGGTAAATGTTCTTTCAACATTATGTTAATAAAGTATCTTTAGTTGCGGGAAGAATAGTTGAGATGAGGTGAAGATGCATTGGAAAGCTGCTGCTGTTGCTTTGTGATGCCATTTCAATAGAAAGGCTCATCTCCGACGGGTAGCTAACACTCCTTGCTTGTGTTTAACACGGGTGATAACGCCATGCACTTGTATAACGTATTGTCTACTTGTGTTTAACACGGGTGATGTGCCATCCACTTGTATAACGTATTGTCTAGTTGTGTTTAACACGGGTGATGTGCCATCCACTTGTATAACGTATTGTCTAGTTGTGTTTAACATGGGTGATAACGCCATGTGTAACAGTATAACTTTACGTCCGTCCCCTCGCCCATACCCGGGCGCGAACCAGGGACCCTCTGCACACATCAACAACAGTCTCCCACGAAGCATCGTTACCCATCGCTCCACAAAAGCCGCGGCCCTTGCAGAGCAAGGGGAACCACTACTTCAAGGTCTCAAAGCGAGTGACGTAACCGATTGAAACGCTATTAGCGCGCACCACCGCTAACTAGCTAGCCATTTCACATCCGTTACACATGCACTATGATATATTTTCTAGTTGTGTTTAACATGGGTGATAACGCCATGCACTACGATATATTTTCTAGTTGTGTTTAACATGGGTGAAAACGCCATGCACTATGATATATTTTCTAGTTGTGTTTAACATGGGTGATAACGCCATGCACTATGATATATTTTCTAGTTGTGTTTAACATGGGTGATAACGCCATGCACTATGATATATTTTCTAGTTGTGTTTAACATGGGTGATAACGCCATGCACTGTAATATACTTTCTAGTTATTTATCTTATTTAGCTCCCTTAGGGATGTATTTTCCACTTGTGTTTTTGTTTGATATGCTGCAGCTGTATCAGCAGAGCACCCCTTATTTAATGCATAATTTAACCTCTCCCCCCCCCTCTCTCTCTCAAGTAGAAGTTGTGGTCTTAGAGGCCAGGAGGTTGTGGTAAGAGGAAACAATTGATTGTGCGATTAAGTCAAGGGGTGTTGACCTCTGTGGACTCATTTGGGCTGAGGAAACAGAGGGATCAGTCCACACACGGCCCGACTCAGCCGCCTGCCACTTAGTAGAGAGTGCATTGCATTCCCAAGTCCCAAATGCTACAGTTAGTTACAGTTCAAAGGCAGTACTCTTTAAAACACCACAAAAAATACAACACATTTACAGAAATCCCATCAAAGACTACAAAAATTTAGTTGTGTTTGTTACTTCTATAAATAGGGAATTAAGATAACAATGCACCATGTCACTAGCATGCTAACAAAGAATATCTGGGAAATCAGTATAGCCATATGAAAGCTGTCTACTTCACAAAAAATTATTGCACTCACCTATATTTTACCATTTTTAAGTGCTGAATATTGACATTCTCCAAATGGATTAGGGGTGTATGGCAGAAAGGGGGTTGATATACACTACCGTTCAAAAGTTTGGGGGCACTTAGAAATGTCCTTGTTTTTCGTCCATTAAAATAACATCAAATTAATCAGAAATGCAGTGTAGACATTGTTAATGTTGTAAATGACTATTGTCGCTAATCCAAGTTTATCATTTCCAAAGGCTAATTGATTATTAGAAAACCCTTTCGCAATTATGTTAGCACAGTTGAAAATTATTGTGCTGATTAAAGTAGCATTAAAACTGGCCTTCTTTAGACTAGTTGAGTATCAGGAGCATCAGCAATTGTGGGTTCGATTACAGGCTCAAAATGTCAAGACACATAGAACTTTCTTCTGAAACTCGTCAGTCTATTCTTGTTTGGGGAAATGAAGGCTATTCCATGCAAGAAATTGCCAAGAAACTGAAAATCTCATACAGTTGCAAAGAAAAAGCCATATCTCAGACTGGCCAATAAAAATAAAAGATTAAGATGGGCAAAAGAACACAGACACTGGACAGAGGAACTCTGCCTATAAGGCCAGCATCCCGAAGTCGCCTCTTCACTGTTGACGTTGAGACGGGTGTTTTGCGGGTACTATTTAATGAAGCTGCCAGTTGAGGACTTGTGATGCGTTTGTTTCTCAAACTAGACACTCCAATGTATTTGTCCTCTTGCTCAGTTGTGCTCTGGGTCCTCCCACTCCTCTTTCTATTCTGGTTAGGGCCAGTTTGCGTTGCTCTTTGAAAGGAGTAGTACACAGGGTTTTGTACAAGATCTTCAGTTTCCTGGCAATGTCTCACATGGAATAGCCTTCATTTCTCAGAACAAGAATAGACTGACGAGTTTCAGAAGGTTCTTTGTTTCTGGCCATTTTAAGCCTGTAATCGAACCCACAAATGCTGATGCTCCAGATACTCAACTAGTCTAAAGAAGGCCAGTTTTATTGCTTATTTAATCAGCACAACAGTTTTCAGCTGTGCTAACATAATTGCAAAAGGGTTTTCTAATAATCAATTAGCCTTTGAAAATGATAAACTTGGATTAGCTAACACAACGTGCCATTGGAACACAGGAGTGATGGTTGCTGATAATGGGCTTCTGTATGCCTATGTAGATATTCCATTAAAAATCTGTCGTTTCCAGCTACAATAGTCATTTACAACATTAACAATCTCTACACTGTATTTCTGATCAATTTGATGTTATTTTAATGGACAAAAAAATTGCTTTTCTTTCAAAAACAAGGAAATTTCTAAGTGACCCCAAACTTTTGAACGGTAGCGTACTTAACATATTAGTGTCCTTTTTCATACAGTGAAACAGACTGCAGTGTGTTCCTTCCCTCCACCTCCTAATGTAGTAGACATGTCATAAAGTGGTTCCAATCCACCATGTTTTATTCACCAGCTAGTCAGGCAGCGAGTGACGAGCATGCTGCAGCTACAGTATACAGGGGAAATGATGTGATGTGCAGCGCGCCACCGCGCCAAGGGGAAGTGACACCCTGACATTCTGCCACATTAATATACCATGGTATTGTGACAAATCTTACTGGTCTTGATGTTGTTGAGCCTAATGAATCTTGGTACGGTAATAGCTTTTTAGACTACGGAATGAAAATTTGCTCTGTTGCTAACTCCATCTCTTTAACGTTAATGTGAAAATTAGAATGTTGATGAATGAATGTGCACTGTCTCTGATACATGTCATGTTACTTCTCAAAGAAATGTGACATAGAATTGGGTTAGAGTGCACCAGTTGGGGTAGAGTAGACAGACAAAACAAAGCATGTGTACTTAAAAACAGGTATGTACAAGAGGCAGTGTGATATAGAAAATGGAGGATGGAAATAGTGGCCATTTAAAAGCTGCTGGGGCCTAAGTGGTGTTTTATTTGTGCCTTTACAGTAGCCCAGTATAGCAGCACATCTCTTAACACAGTCTTTTAATCGGTGCCAGATGTCCAATTCAGTCACATCCTCCACTTTCTCTCGAAAAGCATTAAATGTGCCACCACTTTGTGACGCATCAGTAGAGTTGTTGACTTTTCTAATGTTTAGTATCAGTCTTGTAGTTTGGAGGGGAGGGGTGGTGAGGGGGGGGGAGTTGAGGTGAGGGAGTGGGAGGTGAGGTGATGGGGTAGGAGGTGAGGTGAGGGGGTGGGAGGTGAGGTGAGGGAGTGGGAGGTGAGGTGATGGGGTAGGAGGTGAGGTGAGGGGGTGGGAGGTGAGGTGAGGTGAGATGAGGGGGGGAGGGGGGGGAGTGGGGTAGGGGAGGAGAGGTGAGGAGGAGAGGTGAGTGGGTGGGAGAAGAGGAGAGATGGTGGGAGAAGGGGAGGTGAGGGGATCGGAGGAGGGGAGGTGAGGGGATCGGAGGAGGGGAAGTGAAGTGATCGGAGGAGGGGAGGTGAAGGGATCAGAGGAGGGGAGGTGGGGTGAGGAAAATGGAGTGATGTAAGTGCCCCTCTCTTCTATTGCTGCCCCCCCCCCCCACCTCTTTTTATTGATTTATCATTAAATCTATCCAAGCAAAATCTGTCCTTTCAACGTGACCTGCTCCCTCGTGTTCCCTATAGCGCTACCGGCTACAATATCACCCTATAGCGCTACCTGCTACAATATGACAGTCTGCTACATTTTGTCATTGCTGCCTGAGCAGCCCACCATGAAAGCCTGCATTAGCTATGCTAGCACCGTGCCTGTCATTAGCATTAGCTGTATGGCTACATTCATTAGGCCAACCCACTGTGTGGTACCCATGCATAATGACATCCCCCTTGCATCTGTTCAACGCCGCCTGCAAATAAACAGCAATTTAACAATTAATTAGGGATCGATGTTAAGCTGTCAACTCCCCCAGGCTTCCTACCAATCCCCTCCTCCTACCTACCCTCTCTCATATCGTCTACTGTCATATACACACACAGACGCACGCACGCATGCACGCACGCGCACGCGTGCGCACGCACACACACACACACACACACACACACACACACACACACACACACACACACACACACACACACACACACACACACACACACACAGGTATGGTATTCATGTAAACATGACCTGCCTGTTGATTTACAATGTTATTTGTATGTATGCACCATATAAAATGAGTTTTGCAGGGTACAGTGAACTCGCAACACACATTTTTCACTATGGATTAATCTATCACTATCACAGCTCATTGCATAAATACCTAATGTAATACATTAACTGGTAAAGCATAGGGTGTTAGCTGTCAACATTCCCTTTTCCACAGGCTCAGGTAGGACTAGTTCTGCTGCTCTGACTGTAAAATGCATGGGATTTACTTTGAAAAAACAGTGTTTCAGAACCTGAGTCGTACTATATCTGCTGGGAATGCGTTTTCCCAGTGTATCAAATCAATCTTTGTTCATCCCTTGAATCCATGTGCTACGGTACACTGATATTCTTGTAGTGGGGATTTTGCAGGGTAGGTAGGTTGTGTTGCGTGGTTTTCATTTGACTCTTTATTGAGCGAGGATAGGATTGGAAGGAAGTTTTCACCCGAAAAAAAATACAAAATTGAGCTAAATCTGTCTATGTTATACACAGGAGTTTGAGGTTGGCTTGTAAATCTTAAGTCAAGATTTTAGTGACAAACAGAAACCGTCTGCTTATCATAAATAATTCATGTTTGATTGTAATGCTATTTCACATTACTGATATTAATTAGCCTGCTGAATTTTAGAGTAAATAGTGCTAGATGATAGAGTAAATAGTGCCTTTTGACACTACATTACAGCCATTGTTAATGCATGGAATGGTGTTGAGTGTGAGGTACAGAATCTTGTAGCGATCTATTCCTCTCAAACTTTGTTTCTGTACAACCAGTCAGTGTGCTTTGCTTTAGTGATGTCTGCAGAGTGACATCACAGATTCAACGTGTACACTTTCACTTTTTTGTCTAAAGCACCAGTACTGTTTTCTCTTGTGGATTCATCACTCCAGTCCCCACCAGTCTGCATAGAGAACCTTGGGAAAGCAGGACGACCATAGAAGAGGACTATATGACGACTGCCTCTTTAAATCTGTTCGTAGCCAGGCTATTCAGCATGATATTGGTGCATTTTTTGCATAGAAATAGACAATTTTATGCATAATTAGGCTAGTTCTTGAAAACAGAATGATGCAGTCATCTTTCTGACCCCGATTTAGTGGCTAACATTGTGACTGTGCTGAATGAAGTCTGCTGCTCACTAAAAATGCCTCAGTGTGACGTTGTTTAATTATGAACAAGCCCTAAATGCAGCCGGGTGATGGGAGATGGCGAGAAAGAACGAGGGAGATGAGGTGAGGTGAAAGAGAGTGAGAGAGAGATGGAGAGACGGAGGGGGGGTGCTGTTCTGGTAAATTAGGCAGGCAGTGTTGGGAATGTATTTTTCCTGTGGTTAGAGGAGAGTTCTCCACAGCCCAGCACTCCAGCTCTGTCTCACCTGGATTCCTTAAAGACGCGGACAAATCCTAAATAAATCCTCTTTGAGAACCTCTATGTTCGTCCTCTTGGCACACACAGTCAAATAGTGTCCAACTGTAAACGCATACAGTACTTATGTGTTATGATCCATCAGTGAAAATGGAAAGGGGTCTCTTTACCCCGGGCTTTTTACTGGTTTACCTCGTTGAGTTCTGGTCTTTTCTACTGATGGCAGATTCCCTGACTTGTCTTCTTTTCTGTTCTATCCCTGACAGACACAGAGAGGCGAGTATACTTCAGTTTTTATATTTTTCTCAGATGTACCTGTAGAGCGATGCTGCCGAGATAACACCGCCTTCATTCCGCTCCAGCCTGAAAACCACAAATCTCTCTCACCGCTTTCAAAATACACCTTGATGCCAATAACAGCCCACATATTCATCCAAACGTTTCCTTAAGCATCAGTGACAAAAGCCTGTGTTGGACTCCTCAGCCTTTCATTTCCTCAATTCCGCCCCCCCCCCCGGCCAAGCCTCCCACATAACTGCAGGCTGTGCCTTCTGCCTTCTTGGCTGCTAACTCCCTCCACACAGACACAGGTTCAGCTCAAGGACTACCGCATTGTCACACTGAAAACCAACCCGCTACCACCCCAACCAAACACACTTGCCTCATATACACACACAGGAGAGAGAGAGATAGATAGAAACTTACCAGTGGGAGTGAGTCCCTTCACACACTATATGGACCTGCAGCAGGTATTCCCCTCATGCATGGAACCCACATGCTTTAGAGCAGTAGTCCAGCATGACAGTGTGAGACTAAGATCACAGCAGGTTTTTCATGTGTATTTCCAAGAACATGCGTCTTCTTCTCCTTTCGTCGCTAGAGAGGCAGAGAGAGAGAGAGATGGGTAGCTCCAGCTCTAAAACCGTTCCACTGTGTGTGTGTGTGTGAGAGAGAGAGAAACAGGAGAGGGGAGGGAGGGATAGGTAGCTCCAGCTCTGATACCGTTCCACTGTGTGTGTGTGTGTGTGTGTGTGTGTGTGTGTGTGTGTGTGTGTGTGTGTGTGTGTGTGTGTGTGTGTGTGTGTGTGTGTGTGAGAGAGAGGCAGATGGAGAGAGAGAGGCAGAGAGAGAGAGAGAGAGAGAGAGAGAGAGAGAGAGAGAGAGAGAGAGAGAGAGAGAGAGAGAGAGAGAGAGAGAGAGAGAGAGAGAGAGAGAGAGAGAGAGAAACAGGAGAGGGGAGGGAGAGATAGGTAGCTTCAGCTCTGATATCGTTCCACTGTGTGTGTGTGTGTGTGTGTGTGTGTGTGTGTGTGTGTGTGTGTGTGTGTGTGTGTGTGTGTGTGTGTGTGTGTGTGTGTGTGTGTGTGTGTGTGTGTGTGTGTGTGTGTGTGTGTGTGTGTGTGTGAGAGAGAGAAGCTGAGAGAGAGGCAGAGAAAGGCTCTCTTGGTTGTGTGTGTCTTTGCTTGCTAAAGATGCTGGGTGCAGAGCAGAGCGATAGGGTGGGGGCTGTTCTCTGTCTATCCCTCCTTTTCTCCAGCGCAGTTAGAGAGCAGATCACTCAGCTGATCAACCATCACTCCGCTCCGGTGCTGCCAGCTCCACCGTCATTAATAACACATACACACATACACACACAGTCCAATCCCTCTTCAGATCGCAGGCTCTGTTCTTGGAGCTGCTAGTAATTCTGATTGGCTGAGTGGGCTGTCAATCAGTCATGATCCCCTGTATCCCTGAGGAAGAAGGAGGGAGGAAGAGACCAAATGTGTGTGTATGTGTGGGAGAGAGTAGGAGGAAAGGAGTGACAGAGAGAGTGTGTATGTGTCTGTCTGTTTGTTTGTTAAAAAGAGAGTGATAGAGGGAGACTGAGTGAGAGAACATGGGAGGGAGAGATGGCGAATGGATGTGGCTTCTTATTAAGACTGGCATTTCGGGTTTGAATCTCCGGGGGATTTGAAGGCAGCGTTTAACATGGTGCGGTTTCTGCAGGTCATTATTCAATGCCTTTGTGTCCCTCATTTGGCCAGACACTCTGAACTGAACACCTTTGTACCTCTGGCTCCCTGGTACCCTCACAGTCATATATCTGTGGCTGGAATAGAAGTTTTTTTGGAATAGAAGCCCATAAGTTTTGATAATTACAATGCTATTGATCATGGCCTCGAACAGCACACCCAAGCGAGAGAAAAAACAATTACATATCTTTTCTATATTACCCAATTATTAAACTTATTTTGTATCCGGAATGTGGATGCCATTGCTTTGTACTTCCTCAAAAAGGACAGTCATTGTCGATATCAAAGTTAATCTTGTTCTCTGTTGGCTACGCAGAAGCAGTTTGTTGCTTGGCAAAGGAGGTCATTGCAGTGTTGTTAATGGTCATAGAATTCATTAACTGAGCATTGCGGTATTTTGAATTATTATAGATGTCCTCCAGCGATTAAAAAATACATTTTTCCTATTGAAAAGTGATATTCTGAGTATAAATACAGTAAAGTACACACACTAAAGGGTAAAACAAACGTTGTTTTTTTTACACAACTGCAAACTTCAAGGAGTAGGACATTCAAGGAGTTGGTCTGATGGTGCCCTCTGATGTCATCGGCCTCCCCCTTGCTTGAGGAACAATAGAGGAGCTTGTGCTGTGTCATGAGGATACCTGGATCACCTATTGAGATGTTCAGGTGTTAAATGAGCTGAAGAGGAGACTGGAGTAGGACTTGAAGGGTTAATTAGAAACAAAGTGAACAATCTTTCTCTACCATGGGCTGTGGATGAGCATAGTGCTGCTACTGTTTGTTTGTGTTCCGCTGTGTTGTGAGGTTCACTTGCTGAGAGATGGAGAGGAAAGAGAGGGAAGACAGTGATATAAGTGGAGGAGTGAGATCCTGGTACCTGAACCCTACACAATGTTCACTGCAGTATAGTACGTTTCTGTCTACTGCTGGGGAGGTACACTGATTCTAGTTCCGTCTACTGTTGTGAATAGGGTCTTTTTTATGTTATTTTTATTGAAGAGTAGACTAGAGTAAATAGGGTTGCTTTACAGTACAGACGTAAAAGACATAAAACTTGTATTTATTTTTCTTCTCTGTGTATTTGGTGATCATGGTTTTATTTTTATTATGATCTCATAGCTGTATCTTTATCAAATATATTTATTGATATAATTTATTGTGTGTGTTCCAGGTATCTGTAACGGCTTTCGTCTGGTGAAGGAGAAGAGGACCAAGGTGCAGCATGGTAAGTGTTCATTTTTATAAACAAAATAAACTGAACACTGAAACGACAAAAATAATAAAGAGCGAGAACGAAAACGAAACAGTTCTGTAAGGAATACGCACAAAACAGAAAACAATCACCCACAACCAAAATGGGGAAAACAGGCTACCTAAGTATGATTCTCAATCAGAGACAACGATCGACAGCTGCCTCTGATTGAGAACCATACCAGGCCAAACACAGAAATGGAAAACATAGAAAAACAACATAGAATGCCCACCCCAACTCACACCCTGACCAAACCAAAATAAAGACATAAAAAAGGAACTAAGGTCAGAACGTGACAGTATCCCAAGAACCCCCAGCAGAAGATCATCAAGAGGGTCATAGCCCGGGAGGAAGACTTCATTAAGTACGTACAGAACGAGCTCTTTCCCCATAGCTTTATCAAATCAAACTTAAAACACAAAGGATGTCTAAAATAAAAATAGAATCACTGATTAAAGGCCTATGTGAAGACTTCCTATGTGAAGACTTCCATACATGAAGGGCCCTTTTCGGCATTTGCTGTATGATCGATGAGGATCTCCATATTGCAAATGTACGGACCCTTACTAGACGTCCGCGAATGTTTTTAAAATTCGCAGACAGCGCCGGGCTGTGCACCAGGGCCAGATCTTCCGGGAAGTAATCTAATGAAGTCTCTTGGACATTCGGTTTCCGTTTTATAACATTTTCAAATTTTTGTTATTTTTCTGCTGTCCCTGTAAATTCCACCAGATGGTGAATGGCTACTTATTGCAAATGTACAAAACAACACCAATCATGACATGGCAATTTTTCCTAAACGGAAAAGACTTCGAAGACAAAACTTGGTGAGCATAGGTTTGGACTAATGGTCTGTTAGCCCAGAAACAAGATGGCGTCGACACTTCAACGCTTTTTCAGTTAAGGCCATTTTTCTGGGATTAAAGGTCAAAAACAAAAATAGAGCGCTAATTTGACCGCTTCACGTCAAAATACATGAACCTCCGGTGTCAGGAAAAAAAGAACCAGCAATTTATCTATTGTAATTTACGAGAAATTGTACAATGTACAATTGATGATGGTCAAAGAAATTTGGGGGGTTTTCCAAAAAGTTACAGATCCAGTTGCGGCTTGTTAAGGCGGGTTTCGGAGCTCTATGTGATTTCTGAGATTTTCTGTGATTTTCTGAAATAACACACACTCATTCAACCCTCTGTAAATAAGTCAGTTTTAAACGTAAAGACTTAACACGTAGGATTCTGTAAAAGCCTACCCCAATGAGGATATGTGTTTACTTTCAGCTTCCTGTGCCAACAGGAAGTACCTTAAATCGGGGGCATAGGGGTTGTTTCGAAGGGTTGAAAAGGTCAGATCTTTCCAAAACTTCCTATGTAAATCAGTCATTTCTCCCAACAGATTTCCAAGAAAAACTCACACACACACTGCAAGGATGGAGTGACAGTGTGGGGCTTAAAGACACACAGAGCCTGCAACAGTTAGGGAGGGAGTGTGGTCCAGGAGAGAGGACCGCTGGGATAGGGAGGGAGTGTGGTCCAGGAGAGAGGACCACTGGGATAGGGAGGGATTGGGGTCCAGGAGAGAGGACCACTGGGATAGGGAGGGAGTGGGGTCCAGGAGAGAGGCCCACGGGATAGGGAGGGATTGGGGTCCAGGAGAGAGGATCACTGGATTAGGGAGGGAGTGGGGTCCAGGAGAGAGGACCACTGGGATAGGGAGGGAGTGTGGTCCAGGAGAGAGGACCACTGGGATAGGGAGGGAGTGTGGTCCAGGAGAGAGGACCACAGGGATAGGGAGGGAGTGGGGTCCAGGAGAGAGGACCACTGAGATAGGGAGGGAGTGGGGTCTGGGTGAGAGGACCACTGGGATAGGGAGAAGGTGCAGTCCAGGAAAGAGGACCACTGGGATAGGGAGGGAGTGGGGTCTGGGGGGAAGACCACTGGGAAAAACCCATCATATGCCACTGGTGACCTTTCAAAAGAAAGCGTGTGCCAAGATGACATCACTCCTGAGAGAAAACCCCACCACACTAGGGATTTTGCAGGTCTGCACTGAAAAGGTGTTGCCTATAGTAACCTTCCATACCATAGCAGGCATGCTGGACACTAGTGCCTATTGTCCCCCCACCACTTTAACCATCCTGGACTGGGCCTCACATTAGCACACAGCACCTTCATGGCTCTGGATTCAGCTATCCTACTCATCTACTCTGTCAGTTAGCAGTGTTTATGTTTTTTTTCTCAGGACTCAAATGGTATACTCTTGGAATACTATACACTTTCCAGTACTGAAATTCGTTGAGTACTTTGTAATCTATTACTTTCCCATTGCTATAGTCAGACTGAACTGACTAATCAATGGACATTTAGAAAAGTCCCAGAGTCGCAAGACTAGGTGCATTGAAACCATCTCGGCCCATAGAGACGGACCCCAACGTTTCTGTCCGATAGCTCATTCAAGGACCCCGTCGCAACGCACGGAAAAAGTGGATTTTCAGCACCAATTAAGGTCGTTGCTCGGTCACCGAAGGACCTATGCAGGTGTAGAAGCACGGCGGCTAGGAAAAACTCCCTAGAAAGGCCAAAACCTAGGAAGAAATCTAGAGAGGAACCAGGCTATGAGGGGTGGCCAGTCCTCTTCTGGCTGTGCCGGGTGGAGATTATAACAGAACATGGCCAAGATGTTCAAATGTTCATAAATGACCAGCATGGTCAAATAATAATCAGGAGTAAATGTCAGTTGGCTTTTCATAGCCGATCATTAAGAGTATCTCTACCGCTCCTGCGGTCTCTAGAGAGTTGAAAACAGCAGGTCTGGGACAGGTTGCACGTCCGGTGGACAGGTCAGGGTTCCATAGCCGCAGGCAGAACAGTTGAAACTGGAACAGCAGCAAGGCCAGGTGGACTGGGGACAGCAAGGAGTCATCATGCCCGGTAGTCCTGACGCATGGTCCTAGGGCTCAGGTCCTCCGAGAGAGAGAAAGAAAGAGAGAAGGAGAGAATTAGAGAGAGCATACTTAAATTCACACAGGACACCGGATAAGACAGGAGAAGTACTCCAGATATAACCAACTGACCCTAGCCCCCCGACACATAAACTACTGCAGCATAAATACTGGAGGCTGAGACAGGAGGGGTCAGGAGACACTGTGGCCCCATCCGATGATACCCCCGGACAGGGCCAAACAGGAAGGATATAACCCCACCCACTTTGCCAAAGCACAGCCCCCACACCACTAGAGGGATATCTTCAACCATCCTGAGACAAGGCCGAGTATAGCCCACAAAGATCTCCACCACAGCACAAACCAAGGGGGGGCGCCAACCCAGACAGGAAGATCACGTCAGTAACTCAACCCACTCAAGTGACGCACCCCTCCTAGGGACGGCATGAAAGAGCACCAGTAAGCCAGTGACTCAGCCCCTGTAATAGGGTTTGCTTAGAAATTCTAGGGACAATTAGGAGGCCTGCGTCTTGTGACCGTAGCGTACGTGTAGGTATGTACGGCAGGACCAACTCGGAAAGATAGGTAGGAGCAAGCCCATGTAACGCTTTATAGGTTAACAGTAAAACCTTGAAATCAGCCCTTGCCTTAACAGGAAGCCAGTGTAGGGAAGCTAGCACTGGAGTAATATGATCAAATTTCTTGGTTCTAGTCAGGATTCTAGCAGCCGTATTTAGCACTAACTGAAGTTTATTTAGTGCTTTATCCGGGTAGCCGGAAAGTAGAGCATTGCAGTAGTCTAACCTAGAAGTAACAAAAGCATGGATTAATTTTTCTGCATCATTTTTGGACAGAAAATGTCTGATTTTTGCAATGTTACGTAGATGGAAAAAAGCTGTCCTTGAAACAGTCTTGATATGTTCGTCAAAAGAGAGATCAGGGTCCAGGGTAAAGCAGAGGTCCTTCACAGTTTTATTTGAGACGACTTTACAACCATCAAGATTAATTGTCAGATTTAACAGAAGATCTCTTTGTTTCTTGGGACCTAGAACAAGCATCTCTGTTTTGTCCGAGTTTAAAAGTAGAAAGTTTTCAGCCATCCACTTCCTTATGTCTGAAACACAGGCTTCTAGCGAGGGCAATATGCCTACACATAATGTCAGAACTGGACCCGCAGCTAGAAAGTAACTACGTGTTTTATGTTTTTATTATGGTTTAAACTGAAGGTGCTTTGAATTATAGGCCTGCTCTTAAAATATGTGATTGTTGGCTTCTAAACGAGTTGGAAAAAGTGGGTTTGGTGTCAGATGATATCAGTTTGGTGTCAGAATGATATCTAATTGATTGATGGATGCTGACTTTCTGGCTGACTTTTGTACATTTGCAATATGTTTAAACAGTGATTTACCATCACCAAAATGACAGACTGAAATCAACACTAAAAATGGCATCACCATAGTCTCTAGACCATGCCGAGTTCAACGAAACGCTTGACGGTAGCTCGCTCTGAGCGCAGCGACTGTGAAAAAAAGTAGGCCCAATATGAAGCCTGTCCCTAAATTTCAGGTGCTTTTGGGGGACAGCGGCGGAACCGTTAGGGTTCAACCACAGGAATGTTCCTAATGTCCTCCCGATCTGTGCAAGCCTAACCTTGACTGTGTGGCATTAACCCTTAACCTCTTGACGCTAGGGGTCAGATTTATTTTTATTTTTAAATAACGTTCCCAAGGTAAACAGACTATTTCTCAGGTCCAGATCGTAGAATATGCATATCATTTACAGATTAGGATAGAAAACACTCCAAAGTTTCCAAAACTGTCAAAGTATTGTCTGTGAGTATAACAAAACTGATTCTGCAGGCGAAAACCTGAGAAAATCTAACCCGGAAGTGATTTTTTTTTTTATCTGTGTTTCCTGGCCCGTCTTTCTTCCATTTAAAGGGGTATCAACCAGATTCCTTTTCCAATTGCTTCCTCAGGCTGTGACCAGGCTTTAGACATAGTTTCATGTTTTTATTTTGAAGAATGAGCGAGATTTTTCAAAACTAGTCAGGTGTCCTCTGATTAGTTCCTGTGCGCGAGAGGGATAGCTCTCCATTTTCTTTTTCTCTCTTATTGAATAGGTTACGGTCCGGTTGAAATATTATCGATTATGTTTGTTAACCTGTCTGGCACCGGGGTTCCGGTAGCGGAACTCCTCCCACATTCCACTGAAAAGGCAGAGCGCGAAATTCAAAAAATATTTTTGAGAAATATTTAACTTTCACACATTAACAAGTCCAATACAGCAAATGAAAGATACACATCTTGTGAATCCAGTCAACATGTCCGATTTTTAAAATGTTTTACAGCGAAAACACCACATATATTTATGTTAGCTCACCACCAAATACAAAAAAGGACAGACATTTTTCACAGCACAGGTAGCATGCACAAAGCCAACCTAACTAACCAAGAACCAACCAAACTAATCAAGAAACAACTTCATCAGATGACAGTCTTATAACATGTTATACAATAAATCTATGTTTTGTTCGAAAAATGTGCATATTTGAGGTATAAATCAGTTTTACATTGCAGCTACCATCACAGCTACCGTCACAAATAGGACCGAAGCAGCCAGAGTATTTATAGACACCAACGTCAAATACCTAAATACTCATCATAAAACATTTCTGAAAAATCGATGGTGTACAGCAAATTAAAGACAAACATCTTGTGAATCCAGCCAATATTTCCGATTTGTTAAGTGTTTTACAGCGAAAACACAATATAGCATTATATTAGCTTACTACAATAGCCTACCACACTACCGCATGCACGTTAGCGATAGCAATAGGCACGTTAGCGATAGCGAATAAACCAGCAAAAGATATTAATTTTCACTAACCTTCATAAACCTTCATCAGCCTTCATCACGTTAGCGATAGCAATAGGCACGTTAGCGATAGCGAATAAACCAGCAAAATATATTAATTTTCACTAACCTTCATAAACCTTCATCAGATGACAGTCCTATAACATCAGGTTATACATACACTTATGTTTTGTTCGAAAATGTGCATATTTAGAGCTGAAATCAGTGGTTATACATTGTGCTAACGTAGCATCTTTTTCCCAGAATGTGCGGATATTTTTATGACACTCAACTATTCTGACCAAATAACTATTCATAAACGTTACTAGAAAATACATGTTGTATAGGAAATGATAGATACACTAGTTCTTAATGCAATCGCCGTGTTAGAATTCTAAAAATAACTTCATTACGACATCCAGCTTAGTTATAGCGAGAGCGTGCCCAAAATCTGGGCGCAAACTACTATTTAACATGTTCGACAGATATATGAAATAGCATCATAAAATGGGTCCTACTTTTGATGATCTTCCATCAGAATGTTGTACAAGGGGTCCTTTGTCCAGAACAATCGTTGTTTGGTTTTAGAATGTCCTCTTCTCCAGTCAATTAGCACGGAAACTAGCAAAGTAGCGCGAAGCTCTCCTTCCTGAACAAAGGCACACAACGCAACACGCCTAACGTCCCGAATAAATTTCAATAATCTAATAAAACTATATTGAAAAAACATACTTTACGATGATATTGTCACATTTATCAAATAAAATCAAAGCCGGAGATATTAGTCGTCTATAACGACAGCTTTTCAGAAGGCAATACCAGGTCCCTTCTCGCGCTCTCCAGAAAACAGGAAACTGGTGACACGTCATGCCGAGAGCTTTTATTCGACCCCAGATCAAGTTATACACTCCATTTCTTCTCTCACTGCCTGTCGACATCTAGTGGAAGACGTATGAAGTGCATGTATACTAATAAATATCAAGGACATTTATAGGCAGGCCCTAGAACAGAGCATCGATTTCAGATTTTCCACTTCCTGTCAGGAAGTTTGTGCCAAATTAGTTCTGTTTTACTCACAGATATAATTCAAACGGTTTTAGAAACTAGAGAGTGTTTTCTATCCAATAGTAATAATAATATGCATATTGTACGAGCAAGAATTGAGTACGAGGCCATTTAAATTGAGCACGATTTTCCCCCAAAGGGAAAACAGCGCCCTCTGTCCTCAACAGGTTAAAAACAACCTGACGATTGATTATAAAAAAACATTTGACATGTTCGAATATTATCAAAGGTAAGCGATTCATTTTATTGCTTTTCTGACTTTCGTGACCAAGCTAACCAAGCTAATATAAGGCTAACTGTTCTAGCATTGATTGATACACTCACAAAAGATTGGATTGCTTTCGCTGCAAAGCATATTTTCCAAATCTGACACGATAGGTGGATTAACAACAAGCTAAGCTGTGTTTTGGTATATTTCACTTGTGATTGCATGATTATAAATATTTTTTGTAATATTTTTGAATCTGATACGTTTGGGAATTTTCTTCTGCCTTTCAGGACCGGAACGAGCTTGTGGTTTTCTGAACATAACGCGCAAACCAAATGGCGTTTTTTGGTTATAAAAGTAATATTTATCGAACAAAAATAACATTTATTGTGTAACTGGGAGTCTCGTGAGTGCAAACATCCGAAGATTATCAATGGTAAGCGATTAATTGTATTGCTTTTCTGACCTTCGTGACCATGCTAATTTGGGGCTAGCTGTTCTAGCATTGATTGATACACTCACAAAAGCTTGGATTTCTTTCGCTGTAAAGCATATTTTCAAAATCTGACACGATAGGTGGATTAACAACAAGACAACATGACTATAAATATTTGTAGTAATATTTTGCGCCCTGCAATTCAGCGGTTGTTTAGGAAAATGATCCCCGTAAAAGGGATCCGCTGCGCAGAGAAGTTAACATTGAAAACAGGGTTTTTCATCTCACAGTTTACAATGACATCTCTCCCCATAGGAATACATTGCCTGCTCCTCTAAATTCAACCTGAAGCCTATGTGGGTTATGAATGCCATATCAACTGTCTTCGATGACAATCCATCCGGTCACTATGAGGACTACCTGTGTTGATTCTAAGCTTCCTGGAGCAACCGGAAGTGGATAAAAACTTTGACAACATCCAGGGAAATTGGGGAGCGACAAACTAAAAATACAACATCGTAACATTAAACATTCTTGAAAATACAAGTGTCTTACATCCTCCAAAAGATTAGAATCTTGGTAATCAAACTGCGTTGTCCGATTTAAAATAGCTATTACAGAGAAAAAATGCCATGCTTTTGTTTGAGGGGAGCGATCAACAACAACAATCTTTTTCCGCCATCACAAAATGGACATGATGAAATCAACACATCTAGCGATGGAAAGGAACCACTATCACTGCCCGGCCATCCCGAGTTCATCGGGCCAGTCAATTTCACATTTCTGCAGTATTTTGAGCATGTCAAATTCGTGATGGTAAATGCCCATTGAAACATATCGCAAATGGACAACCGTGCGCCTGGTGATAATAACGGGTTACCAGGAACACATTTTTGACATGGTTTTGAATGCCTTTAGGAGGGTGCAAGGGGTCCACGGCTGAGTAGGGAGCACCCCCCCCCACCTGTGCCCATCTAATAGGGGGCGCCCCTGGTCATTTTGGACGTTTATCAAAAAATTGTCCCACTTTTTTCGCATGTCACCATCGAGCGATTTAGAGGAACCACTATCACTGCCCGGCCATCTCGAGTTCATCGGGCTAGTCATTTTCGCATTTCTGCAGTATTTTTGAGCATGTAAATTTCGTGACGGTAAATGCCCAATGAAACATATTGCAAATGAACAGTACATTTGCAATAAGATTAAACATTGATAAACCATCACAAAATGGACATGATGAAATCAACACATCTAGCGATGGAAAGGAACCACTATCACTGCCCGGCCATCCCGAGTTCATCGGGCCAGTCAATTTCACATTTCTGCAGTATTTTTGAGCATGTCAAATTCGTGATGGTAAATGCCCATTGAAACATATCGCAAAGGGACAACCGTGCCCCTGGTGATAATAACGGGTTACCAGGAGCACATTTTTTACATTGTTTTGAATGCGTTTAGGAGGATGCAAGGGGTCCACGGCTGGGTAGGGAGCACCCACCCGAAACCAAAACAACGAGCGATGGAGAGGATCCACTATCACTGCCAGGCCATCTCGTGTTCATCGGGCCAGTCAATTTCGTATTTCTGCAGTATTTTTGAGCATGTCAAATTTGTGAGGGTAAATGCCCATTAAAACATATTGCAAATGGACAGCCATGTTCCTGGTGATTGGAACAGATTACCAGGAGCACATTTTTTAAATGGTTTTGAATGCCTTTAGGAGGGTGCAAGGGGTCCACGGCTGGGTTGGGAGCACCCCCCACCCATGCCCATCTAATAGGGGACGCCCCTGGTCATTTTGGATGTTTTTCCCCCCAGAAATAAAAACAACGACAGAGTTCCACTTCTTTCGCATGTCACCATTGAGCGATTTAGAGGTACCACTATCACTGCCCGGCCATCCCGAGTTCATCGGGCCAGTCAATTTCACATTTCTGCAGTATTTTGAGCATGTCAAATTCATGATGGTAAATGCCCATTGAAACATATCGCAAATGGACAACCGTGCGCCTGGTGATAATAACAGGTTACCAGGAGCACATTTTTGACATGGTTTTGAATGCCTTTAGGAGGGTGCAAGGGGTCCACGGCTGGGTAGGCAGCACCCCCCACCTGTGCCCATCTAATAGGGGGCGCCCCTGGTCATTTTGGACGTTTATCAAAAAATAGTTTAAAAATGACAGAGTCCCACTTCTCTCAACTACAACATTTCTGCAGTATTTTTGCGCATGTCAAATTCGTGATGGTAAATGCCCATTGAAACATATTGCAAATGGACATTACGTTTGCAATAAGATTAATCAGTGAAAAACCATCACCAAATGGACATGATGAAATCAACACAACGAGTGATGGAGAGGAACCACTATCACTGCCAGGCCATCCTGAGTTCATCAGACCAGTCAATTTCGCATTTCTGCAGTATTTTTGAGCATGTCAAATTCGTGATGGTAAACGCCCATTGAAACATATTGCAAATGAACAGAACATTTGCAATAAGATTAAACAGTGATAAACCATCACCAAATGGACATGAGGAAATCAACACAATGAGCGATGGAGAGGAACCACTATCACTGCCCGGCCATCCCAAGTTCATCGGGCCAGTCGATTTCGTATTTCAGCAGTATTTTTGAGCATGTCCATTTGAGCATGCCCATTGAAACATATCGCAAATGAACAGCCTTGCACCTGGTGATCGGAACGGGTTACCAGGAGCCCATTTTAAAAATCTTTTTTAATGCATTTAGGGGGGTGCAAGGGCTCCACAGCTGGGTAGGGAGCACCCCCGACCCGTGCCCATCCAATAAGGTCATTTTGGAAGTTTTTCAAAAAGTCAGAGTCCCACTTCTCTCTCATCATACATTACAAATAACTGTTCTAGGTTGATTCAGGGCTTAACATAGTGATATATATCATTTGTGCAGTATAAATGCCATTTGGACATGGTTCACTGACTTTTGGGTTCGGAACCCGACTTCCTATGATCATATATGGCAAATGGACTTAACATCCTGATTTGTCACCTTCAATACTTATATATTGCATTTGGACATTTCTTATTGCATTTGGCAATGGTTTGCTAACTTTTAACTTCGACTTTTGACTTCCTATGATAGCATATTGCAAATGGACAAAACATATGCCTTATGGACAACTCAATAAAATATGACAAAGGTATGTTCCTACAGTTCTTATACATGTATAATTGACAAAACAAATCAAAAGAATTTCGAAAAACTGTCCAGAAAGCACTTTTTTAGATGGTGATACATTTTGGAAAGAAAATTCAAATTTTCAAGATATGACACTTGGGTCTTGACTTTATGTCTATATGAGTTGTGTCTCAGGACAGTTCCATGTTGTCTAAGGTGGTAGTAGTGGCTAAATGAGTTGTAACTAAGGACAGGTTCATGTTGTCTTAGGTGAAAGTAGTGGCTATATGATTTGGGTCTCAGGACAATTCCATTTTGTCTAAGGTGGTAGTGGCTATATGAGTTGTGTTTCAGGACAGGTCCATGTTGTCTAAGGTGGTAGTAGTGGCTATATGAGTTGTGACTCGGGACAGGTCCATTTTGTCTAAGGTGGTAGTGGCTATATGAGTTGTGACTCAGGACAGGTCCATGTTGTCTAAGGTGGTAGTAGTGGCTATATGAGTTGTGACTCAGGACAGGTCCATGTTGTCTAAGGTGGTAGTGGCTATATGAGTTGTGACTCGGGACAGGTCCATTTTGTCTAAGGTGGTAGTGGCTATATGAGTTGTGACTCGGAACAGGTCCATGTTGTCTTAGGTGGTAGTAGTGGCTATATGAGTTGTGACTCGGGACAGATTCATTTTGTCTAAGGTGGTAGTGGCTGCATGACTCGTTACATATAACAACTCCTCCCAGTGTTCTCCTTCAAGGTGACAGGGAAGTCACACTCAGTGATGGCCACACTGAAAAGGTACACACACACAAACCCACACACACGCACGCACACACACGCACACACACGCACACACACGCACACACACGCACACACACACACGCACACACACACACACACACACACAAAATGATTACCATTGCGACTGTTATGAGCAGCAGGGGGAATCGGCCACCAAGGACTATTACCTCTTTTGTTGATCAGAGGGTGGATTGTCTATATTCCGTCACAGCTGCTTTGCTAGGGTGAATTCAAATACAAGGCTCAGGCTTGGTTGTTACTAAGACGTCCTCCAAAGCTGGAAGAACTATGGTAATACGGACCTCCCGGTTTATGAAGAAATTTACCAGAGCCTTAGTTACAGTACAATGGAAATACAGTATGTGACCTAGTGAAGTTAATTTTGCAAAGTTGCAAAGACATTCATTACATTCATTCCCCTGAAACACTGAGTGTAGTCTAGCCAGGCTTTCTAATCTCGGCAGTAGCCAAAGCGAACGGTTGATAGTCAGTGGAGCTCTAATTGAAATGACATTGGGAGAATTAGACAGAGGCGGGTGCCACTACTCATAACACATTGTCGCCATGTAATTCACTCTGGCAACAATTTGTGATGGGCGCCGCTGAACAAATTACAGGTCACTTGTATTGCCTGGGAGGAGATAGTGGAATAATTAACATGGGGGTTTGATGGCTGACGGGGGGCGGTGGGATGGTCGCTGTGTGTGTGTTGCCTTTGGGGCCAGCCATGCTATAAATCACAGCTATGGTTTTAATCTCGCCATGCACAGAGAGACTGTCTTCTCTGCCTGACAGAGGATGAGGCCTCTCAGCCAATTACAGCCCTCAGTGTGTGTGTGTGTGTGTGTGTGTGTGTGTGTGTGTGTGTGTGTGTGTGTGTGTGTGTGTGTGTGTGTGTGTGTGTGTGTGTGTGTGTGTGTGTGTGTGTGTGTGTGTGTGTGTCTCTGAGCTTAGCTCCTCCTCAGAGATATATAGGGACATAAATCATGTGTTACAATCTAATCACGGCTTTAAATACCCCAGAAAGCCCAAGTGTTACGCCGCTATATTGTCAGGGAAATTGTTGCGAAGCTGTAAAGCTGATGACTGGGATATATACTGTACATTGAGAGGAAATGTATATTAATTTAAAGTGTATGAGGAATACAGATGTATAATCTTAATTTGAGTCAGTTTGGTACAGCAGGAAAATAATTTTGTAGCAACAGGAAATTATGAAAATGTTTGTAGGCCTTGATACATTTTTCGTAAGGGAAAATCAAGTCAGAAATTTCAAAGAGGAAAATACAAATTTCAGCAGTTCTCCTGTAACAGGGTGTTCAAATTAAGATCCTACATCTGTAGCTATCTGGAGGTAGATACTGGTGTTCAAAGAAGGAACAGAACAACTCAATCTGGGGTGCCAGGCAGGCTGTGAGACACATGGCTGGTGAACAAGACTATGGCTGTGTTCCCATGTCCATGCTAGCATACCACTTAGGATGCATGCCCAACACATTCTCATTGCTATTCCTTCTAGTGTGGATATTGGAACCAGGCCTAAGTTTGACTTAACCTGTCTAATTCACCTCAAGCTGTTACACATCGTCATCATCGCCATCATCATCATTGTCATCATTATCGTGTTTTATATGTCCATTATCATGTGTATCTGTGCCCTGTATGCCTACCCCATCCAACCGCCACTGTACCAGGCAGCTACTGTTTAAAGCCACAGCACTGATAGTAGAGTTAGGGAGCATAAATATTTAAGACAACTCAACGCTGAGACTGTCTGAAAATCTCCCCCAAACTCCTGAATCTCCCCAACCCTTTG